>NW_018485984.1:2441192-2545291 GCF_002113885.1 Mizuhopecten yessoensis | reverse complement strand
AGGGATGCTTCCAGTCAAATATGGTTGATATCCACTTCTTAGTTTCAGAGAAGAAGTCGCTTAAAGCAATATGGGCAAATTGACCCCTTTTGGCCCCGCCCCTCAGCCCCCTGGGGGGTCAGCCCCACCATTTGTACAATTTTGAATCCCCACCACATAGGGATGCTTCCAGTCAAATTTAGTTTAATTCCAACCAGTGGTTAAGAAGAAGAAGTCGTTTAAAGAAATTGTTGACGTACGGACGGACGTACGGACAGACGACGGACGGACGACGGACGCCACGGTATGGCATAAGCTCACCTTGGTCCTTCGGACCAGGTGAGCTAAAAAGCAGTTATGTTTATTATAAATACTGATCTTGTACCAATAAGCACTGTTATGTTTATGATAAATACTGATCTTTTACCAATAAGCACTGTTATGTTTATGATAAATACTGATCTTGTAAACAATAAGCACTGTTATGTTTATGATAAATACTGATCTTGTACCAATAAGCGCTGTTATGTTTATGATAATACTGATCTTGTACCAATAAACGCTGTTATGTTTATGATAAATACTGATTTTGTACCAATAAGTGCTGTTATGTTTACGATAAATACTGATTTTGTACCAATAAGCACTGTTATGTTTATGATAAATACTGATCTTGGACCAATAAGCGCTGTTATGTTTATGATAAATACTGATCTTGTACCAATAAGTGCTGGTATGTTTATGATAAATTCTGATCTTGTAACAATAAGCGCCGTTATGTTTATGATAAATACTGATCTTGTACCAATAAGTGCTGGTATGTTTATGATAAATTCTGATCTTGTAACAATAAGCGCTGTTATGTTTATGATAAATACTGATCTTGTATCAATTAACACTGTTGCACCAATGACGTTGATTTGTACCAAAAGCGTTATTTAAATAATACACGATATCCTTGGCTTTTTGATGAATGAGTTATTTTTTAGGAATTGATTATTTTTCATAATCTAATGAAAAATATTTTAACGATTTTCCCCCTTGTTAAATATAACTTTTATTCATCAAGAAAACAATACCTAGCAATCTTGTTAAGCTTCTATTCCACACAGAAGTGTAATTATTGTTTACATAGCAACTTCTTGCATCATTACCTATACATAACAAACTTCCGATATATATTTTGAATATATAACAAACCAGTAATATCCTTATTGTATACACGGCAACTTTTTGACATAATTTAAGGATTAGAATGCATCTTTTAGATACTTAAATAGGCAAGCAACACAGTTCCATTCAAATATATTTCATGAGTGATAAGTCATTTTTGAAAATAGGTTTCAACAGAACTGTTTTCCATTACCATCATAATCCTTATATTTACTTTCAAATCAACAAAGAAACTTGTATTTTGTCTTTTAACTCATTCACCCATGAAATTTCATAATTGACTATTCCAAGCTTTGAATTGGAAAAGTTGAAATGTATCTTCAGGGGTGAATGAGTTAAACGTAGTTTTTTCCGGTTCTGCCAGGTGACAAACACCAATCAGCAACCATTCGGGAATGTGACGTCACGCATGATGAAGGAAAGACCCGAGAGATTCTGATTGGAAAACATTCATGGGAAATAGATTCAAAGTGTTGGTTTAGGCCGTACAATAGAAATAGAAATAGTATCGATATTGTATGGTTGATTATTTTTCGCTATCCCATTGATCATTTATCAGAAAAGTTAAATATAGACTTTTGGAGAACCCTCTTCACATTTGTCATACAAAACATTGGATTTTTTTCGTAAATAGACGTTTAAATCGTTGAAGATGCGTTTTGTTATTTTCAATGTCATTTCTATATGGATTTGTTCAATAATGCAATTAAAACACTTTTTATTGTTGATGGTAAATATGATGCGATATGATTCCAAAAAAATTGATATATTTACCTCTGCTTTGTCTTGGTAAATATATAACTTTTTTCAGATTCATATTGCATCATATCCACCATAATTTGTTGTACTAAACAAACTTTCCAAGATTTTATGGGATATAGACTGATCATTGTGGTTATTAACTGTAGCACAGTTAGGCCAGGCCACTTCGGTCGACCAGGAAGCTGAGCTGGTTAAAGCAATAGTATATCAACTTGCAGTCTGGTGTTTGATTCTGGTCTAATCCTGCTGGACTTTTTCCCCCCAATCAGACCAGTGTTTTGAGTATTGGCACTTCTCGACCACACATATACTGATAAATGAATGAAAATAACACTTGTATAAATTAAATAATCCAAATCTTTATTAATATTTTCTCATGAGTTTGGCAACACTTTTATACAGCTTGTACAAGATTTACTGTCGCCACGGCGTTACAGAAATTTACTGTCGCTATGGCGATACAGACTACATATCCAACACTCATGCTCCACTCTTTGTGGCCTGCAACAGTTCCTGATGACCTGTCACCCCCTACCAGTTATAATAGACAAGTCTATTCATCGTTCGGATCATACTATTCCAAACACAAGGGGTGAGAGGCTATCAAAAATATCATTATAATAAATGTATATATTTAAATTACAACCATCATATTTATTTAAGTGACGATAGTGAAAAGAAAAAATCTTTTTGAACTTTCCATTGTCAACAAATCAATCATTAATACATTACAATTGTATGACAAAAAACCCTCAAAATTAAATATAAAATATGATAAGAAAACAACTAGTGCCAAATCTAGACAAAATGAGCCACTGCTGTGGATATGGGAATGGAGAAACACCATTTCATAGAGTAAGTTTCAGGACAATACACTTAGTCTTGTCAATTACATGATATTTCTAAATATTATGACATAAATAAATTTGCTATATGTACCAGTCTTTAAGTTGATCTTGTTACAGTTTCCAGTTTTGACAGTAGCAAAAGAAGCATGATGTTCATTCGTCAGTAGAATAAATTGATAAAGTCAGGAAACTTTCGCTTAGAATATGTTTCTCCACAACCATATCCACGGCAATGACAAAACCTTGGCCAGAAGATACAGAACTTTTTGAGACATTGATACAACATAACATGTACTTCCCAAACAGCACTACAAGTACACTGCAACTTCCATAAATAGTTCCAACCGATACCAGCCTGATAGGAGCCGGCATGAATAGACCGAGTTGTCCAGATACGCTAGACCAAGCGTCCAGGTCAGGATATCGGTGTTAGCACAATATCTACATCTAGGGTGGATATGATGTACTAATGCTTTATCATTTACAAAAGTCAACATTTTCTTCTGTGGACATATTACATATAACAATCAACCAACCACTCCCTGCCCACTATGGAAATGCTTTACATATCTAGTTAGGAGCTCTGTATCGTCTGACAAAGAAGACATACTTATTGGCATGTATGACTAAATCACAATGATCTCAGTCCATCATGTACTTGCTTCAACAAGTAAGTCAATTAAAGAATGCCACAGATGCAAAATGTTTCTGTGACTATGATGTCTCAAACACAAACGCACAGGTGATCATGAATGAAGTCATTATATGAAATAAGAGTTTGCACTTCGCCAATCACATAATGTTATGAGACACGCTCTGAATATGTGGACATCACAACAACACAACAACGTTCTCCAACTCGGTCTTTTTTACATCCTTTACGTGTTAACAATAACAAAAAAACAAAGTAATATGTTTTACTGATTGCTTACAAAAGTATTACTGAACACGTTCATCATCATTTCAACAACAAATTTACGTCTCTTCATTGTCCTAGGAACTGTAGAGGTGCTCTGCCACTCTAACACTGATATGTATATTGTGTATTTATAGATCACAGCGGGGCTCCACGCAGGGCTTCTTATCGAAACTCAAAATTATAACATTTTGTTTCTCATAATGCCAAAAATCTCTCTCCTTATTAACTAAACTAGAACTTAATTGTAATTAATTTTTTGAAACAAAAAAGTTTTTAAAACTGTAATTGACAATGAATTGTCTCCCTTTGCCAGAGCCCCCATACGAGTATTTTTTCATAGTATTATTTTTTTGGCAGGAAATCATACAAATGTGTTAAACCTAATATAACAAATATACTTTAATTATCAGACAAATATAAATATTTTGGCTTAATAAATCTGTTGAGGTTAAAACCTAGAGAATAGGCGACAAATATTGTTTACGTAACAATGACTCTGACGCTGTTTTCATACTACTGAAGTAAAGAATTTGTGCATATGACAAAAATAAAAAAATATTTAAAGATATTCGTAGCTACCTTTATGAACGTTTCAAATATAGAATCATATTGACACCGACGATTATGAACACTTAAGCAATATTAACAGATCTTCCCTACTTAGCACCCTTTGGAATCAAGTTGTGAAAAAATGAAAGAAAGGAATTTCATCATAATAATAATAAAAAAAAAAGAGAAAGAATAATCATATATGTATACCTGCAGTTTGAACAAATGAATCATAACAATTTGTACCCTGAGCTTATACCCTAAACCGGTCATGCCTTTAAGAGATGTACATATCTTGGATGCGCACAACTTAACCTTTTGCCTGGGAATATGCAAATGAGATCACCTGGTTTAGAAATTAACCAATGACAGATGGCTTGATCATGTATACAGGAAACTGACGCTAGATGGAAGATTCGGTTTGCGTAGATGCCCTAACTGAACAGTTTTTTACCATTGGGCGATTAAATATTACATGTACACATTTTAACTGGAGCTTTTTTTTACCACAACTAAATATCTAAGGCTTAAAGAACTGCACACTATCAGAGGTGATTTGTTTTGTCATGCCACATTCAGCGATATAAGTGCATTTTCACAGGGTCAAAGATAGAGAGATAAAACAGTTGGTATAGCCATAAATAGGTGACACTTGTGTCCACGCTCATGGGGTTCAAGGGTAGGTCACATGACTAAGATTTGATATTTGAATAAAAACTGACTGGCATATGCTTGGCGAACAATAGAAAATTACTTAACAGAGATTTAAAAAAATGTTTTTTTCTGTATTACATAATATGTATAAACATTCCAAAAAAATAGTTTATTCCTTTTATTCTCTCATCTTATCTCAAAGTGCAGATGCCATGATGATGAAAACATTGAAGAAACTACTGAACAATAATATTTAAATAAAGCACAAAGGTTTAATATTTCATCATAAGTTGTTTTTTCTTCTCTTTTCTCTCTCTCACTAAATCTAAAATATTTACAAATGTAGGCAAATGCCAGAAAAAAATAGATAATTCCATTATAAACCATGTAATAAATTGCCAATTCTGATAGTGTTCAATATTCCAGGATATCACATAATAATGCTAACAATAACATCAGTGTTCTAAATATATTTGTGTATAAATACAATCTATACATAGGCCCTCATCGCAGATAAATCAGAGTGATAGTAACTGAATAGTCTAACGAGTGAAAGTCGAAGGATTTAAGTTTGGTTGAGCTGAATGGAAGTAAAATAAAACTTTTTGGCAAGAATTATAAATTATCTAACGTGATAAAAAATATATGATTACAATATAATAATAATATTGAGCATAATGATTAAGCTAACGGAGAAACGATGAAAGAGTGGTAATACAAGGGAGACAATTCTGGTTGTATCACTAAGTGTTCCCTGTGAGTCTTGACTAGAATTCTGAGGTATTTTTATGTGACTGTACAGGTATGGAACTGTGTGTAACAACATGATGTAGGGCATGCATAGATCATAACTTAAACAATCCAAGCATTAGTTCCATCACAAAGGCAAGAATAGGGGGGACTTCAGGTGTTTTTAAGCCATTGGTTAAATGGGACAGCTACTAAATGGAAAACAAGACATGTTATTACCATTATAACCTTTCTTTCAAAATGTTCTTAAAGGGAAATTATTTCTAAAACACTGGATAGACATCAATATTGGAGATTAAAACATCTTCTGACCAAGAAAGAAACACTGGATTTTAATTTTACATAGCTGGAATAGTGTAGAGAATCTACTGGTATTGGGAACTATGATCAGTTAAGTGGTATATCATCCTAGCCTAGGGGAGGGCTATCCCAGAGCTGTTTCTGCAGCTAAAAGAATACGCATGGATAATGACATATTATATTATGACAGCAGGTCACAAACAATCCGACAAGTTCAATTCACACCATAGCTAGCTTTTTTTTTATATATATATTAAAAACACACAGTATATATATCGGAAGCGCAGATAAAAATGAAAAGATAATTGTAGTGTATACATGATCAAACCTTTGCTACTACAAGTGCCATTAAAACAATCGGTTTTATATAGAGAGTTCTCCGTGATGTCACCTGACCTATGATGTCACTTCCTGTTTCCACAGCCAAAATATTTTGTACATTGCAAGAATCACTCTACACAAAATCTTGTGAGGATCAGTTTGGTCTTTTGATTTTCATTCAAAACAAAATAGTACACACAATAGCACTTTTGCAATGTTAAGTGAATTTGAAGTAAATATATTCAAATAGCAGTATAAATTATGGAATCATGTTAAAAGAAAGCTGTATTACATGGACAGGTACACATTGATACATTGATGTTGTTTCATACTTGATTTGACCACTAGATGATGGAGGTCAAAGGTCACAGCACCAAGGTCACAGAGAACTCTCTATAATGTAGTGATACGGTAGAGCCGTGTTTGAAGGTCAATATCACGTTAACATGGTCCTCATAGCACACGCAACTCTAGCGTATTCCCAATCCACACATCTCCGTCGTGATCCTAAAAAGTAACGAAGTGGGGAGATAACTCATTAGTAACGGTGTCAAGTGCATGACCGATTTTCTACGAACAATATCTTAGAGGACAAAAAAACAAACAGAAGAGGTTTTTACGACAGCATATTAGCAAGTGGGATTGAAAATTATCTAAGCATAGCAAACCCTTCATGGAACGAGCTGTCGTTTTTTTTTTTTTAAATGATCGCACAAGTACACAGCTTAATTGGAGCTTATCTACAATAAACAAGAGAGCAAATTCTATGATGAAAAGCAAGAGAAATTTCATGAAGAAATATAACAGCTTTAGAACACTTCTCAATAAATTGTTAAGTATTAGGGGTGACACAAGGGTCAAAACCTTACGCTGCTTCCTTACACAATATACGGGCAACAAATTAACACCAACAATTTAAAGAGTTATATTGCAAACGTAACTATATTGCAAAATGTAAATTATGCAAATGAGGACTATGATTGTAAATGATTATAACTGTATTTAAAATCATTTCATTTCTAAGAGGTACGTACAATCTTTAAGGAACAATTCAAATAGTATCATATATATATTATATATCTATATAATGTATATAATTTCTATATATATATACATACACATATTCTTAATGGGAAAAAAAACCTAAAATAAAAACAAATTACGAGGGCGATATATTGCAATCTAGTAATACGGGACCTTAACAACTACGGAAGTACAGCAACACACTATGGGTACACGTATATATATATAGACATGCCAGATGGTGCTAACAAGTCAAAGCAATGGGCTGTCTGAGGCATTAAGTCTCTCAAGTTTGTTAGCACGGCGGGCCACACCTCACAATAGGAAACACAACCTGTATGGAATCAATACAATTTTGCAACACACAAAAAATTAATCAAGTTAAACTATTGACATTTTTTTATTTTTTATTTTTTTATTTAAGTAATAAAAAAGGTTTCATGAATTTTTAACGAAATTTTATTCTCTGAAATTTGTTTTTTCCATGCAACAAACTGAAAAATTGTTTCCAATTAAATTCTGAATAAATTTTGTAATTTTCAAGAATTTTTTATTTTAGGTAAGGTTATTTTTGGACAGACAGTATTGCCTTATGACAGTCATTGTTTTGACTTGATAATCCCCATGAGACAATCCTTGGCAAAAAGGTATATCTAGAAACAGTACAAGCTTCTAACGAGCTAAGTACCCTGTAAAGATAATTATGGGGGGATGGGGATATTTTTAATCGATATGTAATCGGAATGTCATCACATGGGCTATACTAGAAAATTATACATTGATAATCTTGTTAATATCTCAGAATTATGAAACAACAAGTGTAGCCTTTTTTTTTCATTTACACAATATTTATCACCTTCCCATTCTCATTAAGTACACTCACTTAGGATACCATAACTGCACCATACTGTAGTTATCCAATCATAAATTATCATCAATGGTAATTATAATAATAATAATAATAATAAAGACACCAAATTAATACTGAAAAATAACTATCTATAAAATCTGCTAGACACAGAATTAAAAAATGACTAATTTGAGTGACGATACACTGACCAAATTAACACATATCTTTAACAATGAAAGAAGTTAACCTTACTCATATGTATCACTATCAACGTCACTTTGGCTCAAAAAAATACAGACTATCTCAGTGGAGTTCTCAAAATTTTAACAACATTTTAGCAAAAAATAAATAAATAAGAAACTGATAACAATTTGACAAAAAGGATTTAGGATGAACAGAGTTAAGTAGTTCAAGTTTTGAATAATTTCTAAACAACCAATTAAAAAAATTAAGATACAAATCATCTTCTTTTAACATTCTATGGATCATGTATAATTTATAAATACCTTTCCCCGCAGAAAGTCCATATTGTAGCCACTACTAATGCCCTGGGCACGCGAGGACACACGAGGAGATCCTATTGGTTGATATGTTACAGTCTTTCTGATTGGATATATTTTATTTTTATAAATTTGAAAAATTCTTTGTACAAAAAACATGTAGCAATCCTTTTCACTGAATGATTTAGTAAAAAGTCATCTGATTGAACATATTATTGTGGGAATGTTGACTTAAAAAAGACTTTTATGAATAATTTCTTACATACAAAATGTTTCCGATGTTAAAATATTTCTATAAAACCAAGTCGCATATCCAATATGAAAAAGAAATCAAATTCGCATATTTACAAAAATCTGATTGCATAAAATAAGGTAAAAGCTTTAAACTTGAATATTCAATTTCCTGAAATTAAAGAAGTATATATGAGGAATGATTTGGTGGTGACTAAATTAACTATACGCCTCCTCCTAAAAACATGATTTTATCCATATCACAGTTTGGGAAATGTCCATCGTGAAAATGTGGAGTGTGATAACTAAACATTGGTGGTGTGGGACCTTGGGATTGGGTAAAATACAACATATCAAAAAAACAAAAAAAAGGGTGACAGAAAATTGAGCTGGACATTTACTATCACAGTGCTCCACCTCCAACAATAAAATCTGAGAATGAGACAGTGATTGGTACATTTTGGTCAGCAAGACTACTACATGGACTTTCCTCGGAGTAAAATATGACGCGTCGACTCGTAAAACCACAGCCGTATCTGTGTAATATATATACACCAAGCTGTTACTATGGTAACTGCCACTGAGACATGTCAATATATATATATATAAATTTATATATAAATATTTATATAACATCACAAAATGATGGTATTCATGATCGGTCATGATGTTTTGGCGGCTGGCCATACGATGGTTCCAAGCCATTCTTTAACTTATGGCCGACCACTTGAAGGTGCTATGCCAAGTTTAACAATTTGAGGTTAGTAAGGAGCGAATTTCATTCGGTCACCCCTCAGTGCATTCGTGGCGACCCCAACCCGCATTTTGGCTGTGAAATTTTTCTGATTTGCAGCGGCTGCCGCAGCAGCAGAGTCCATCATCCCAATGTTTAGTCCGAGTAAAGGCATCGGCTTCATGGCTAGCTGATTCAGCGGAATTGCCAAGGGAGCATGATGGGACTGAACAGAGGTCAAGGTTGCAGAAGATGTAGGGGTCGAGGTTGTCGGGTCAAGGGTCAAATTCTTATGCATTTCCATGCTGCAGAGAAAAAAAAAGGGAGGGAAAAAGTATTAGATTTGGAATTAACAATCCACATACCAGGCAAATAATGTCTACGCTGGTCACATAGGCACAGTTAACAAATGTCAGAAACAAGAAACACCGTAGTCATGCAACATCCGTCAACATGCATTCTGGGTTAGGTTTGGTTGGGAGAAAAATGTTACAGGAAAATGTCCAAAAAGGAATTTGATCAAAAAGTAAAATAAATTAAAAAGGACTGCTTTTGAAATGCTTCTATTCTTTTTGCAATTTTGGTTCTAAATTTTCTGAGGGCATGTTTTTCATTTTTAAGGTTTGTCTAATTAAAAGGATGAAGGGAAAATAATGGGAGAAATTAGGGATTGAAGGAAAAGTTCTTAATCCTTGTAAAGAATTTGTATGCGTGCTTTGGTGTTTCTTGCTTGACCCATTTTACATCGTTAGTTAATGCCAAAATTATATTGTACGTAACGAGTGTTAAAATATATATTGGTTTGTTGAACGTAAATAATAAAGTTTGAGGAATCAATACACCTATGATATTGTATATATCACGTGATGTTGGATAAAACAAATACAACATATATAAGCATCTAATAGGACAAAGTCCCTAAGTCATTCTGAAAAACAACAGACAGAAAAGGATGGTAACGAAACACAGTGACGCAAGAGTTCATCTTTAAGTGTGTGCCAATGATTGTGAAGTGAATTTCGTGAAAAAGTGAGGAAATGTGCAGAAAAAAATCTCTCTACATATTGAACGGGGCATTGTGAGGTCGACATTTGAAATAGTCAAATGTGATGTTCCGAGGTTAGTGTTAAATTGTGACCCCATTATATAGCAACTGTGATTTTAAAAGCCCTTGGTAACATTAGCTGAAGCATTTGTAAGCAGTGACAGTTAAAAACAAGATTCCTCATTCTCTACTGAAGTATAAGCTAACTTATGTCGTCTTACATTTTTAACATTGCATGTAATGTAACCAACTTAGAAAAAGAAAACTGGTTCAAAACACTTAATTGTCTTGGAGAGTACAGAAGACGGTGACAGACGTTTACTTCATTACAGCTTCAGATTGAAATATTGATGGAAAAACAAAATAAAGGATGAAAACAAAAAAAGATGATTTTCAAACTGGAAAAAAAATAAAGAAAGAATTCAAGTCTTTGCTTCAAATTTTATTTCAATTCATCCAATGCTCTGTTCACACAAAATAGTCTGAAAATGAAATGTAAACAGAAAAACACAAATTGATTCATTTTCTTATTCAAAATTCTCATTAATCCTGTCAACGTGATTGACCTATTATGTTAGTGATTAGGAATAAGGATTAGATGTCAAGAAAGAGAGGACAGCTAAGCATGAAAGGTTGTCAAGCAAGATTGGGGAGGGCTTGTGAAGGGGAGGGGGTGGGGGTAATTCCACTGGAATCTTTCTACCCCATGACTGTCCAAAAACCTCCCACTTTGTTGTCCGATTTCTTAATGATTTCACCGAGTGCAGTTATGGTACCTTTTCCAGGTCATTTTTACATGAGATGGAAGTGACAGTTCTGTTTTAATGAGAAAGCTATACTATTTCGATAGCTTGCTGGAACAAGAACATGTTTGTATGCATTCAAAGATATCTTGATTAGTAAGATAAATGAAAATATCAACAAGAAATGGAAAAAAAAGTAAAAAAAAAAGTACAATGGTTAGAAAACTGCAGTCAAAGACACAATGTTATTTTATCAAATGCTATATCAGATGAGAATTTCAGAGTTTTCTCCAACAAAGCCGTAAAAATAATAATAACATGACAGTGCAGTGAAGACAATCTACAGACTTGTGGTAAATAATCTCGCTTCAACCTTTGAAAAACATGCATTAAAATGACATTGCATCTTTGATAGAACAGAAAATTGCAAAAAAATAATAATCGAGTTAACATGTAATAGAATTAAATTTATACTTGGTTTGTTCAGTTTATTTATTTTGGTGAACAAAATTAGAAACTAAAGGAAGCAGAGTATCATAATTCTCCTTATGACTTCCTGTAACACTGTGTGTTAAAATTCCTATAGTATGCAGGTCTGCATGAAATGCAAATGAATCATGTGATGACATTCCTAGTCATAAAAATACCCCAAAAGATGGTTAAAATAGTGTTTTAAGGAACTTTTTTTTATATATCATAAGCATGGTTATATCAAAGCTATGCCTTACGTGGAATAAATTTAAGAAATGTATGATTTTATATACGAAACTTTTGTAAAGGTGTGCAATTTTATATACAGACCACAGAACCATCCTGACCTTTCACAGAATGACCAAGAAAATTGAGACGTCTACCTCTTGCTAAGTACCAGATGAGACAGCGACTGGCTTAGACAGCTTATGCTATACGATACATAAAAGAGGTTTAGAAATCATTAAGTTACAGAGCAGGAAACTATCAGCCAATCAGCTTCAATGAATCTATATCCAGTGACCTTGACCTTTGGCATCTAACTTTTACCAACTAGAACTTTAGAAAGGTTTTTGAAGATAAGGTTAGACATCGCATAGATACAGAACAGTTGTAAATTTGTCGACAGCTGGACAAGACGACACCAGAAAATATGCTCCTCTGAAGTCGGGCACATACATATCCAACTTTATTCTGATATGTTAGTTTTATTTTCAACCACAACCTAGAGCATTTACTGTGCCTTGCAAGGTAGTATACGACACCTGGTATTTATTGTCTACCAAACGACATCAATAAATAAATGGCAAGCAGTTAATAGATAGATAAGTTAACATAAATAACTATATTGGTTGTAAGTTCAACCTTTTATCACTGACTTTTTATTCGTCTTTTTCATGATTAACCCTTTCACCACTGTAGACTATAATGGACTCATCCAGATCAATGCATGGCAGAGTCTACTAAAGTTACATAGGGTTGAAAGGGTTTACTAATATCTATCGGTTAACATTTTACAACATACTTTACATGTTGTTTTAATTATTCTCAACAAAGGCAACAAAAATGCATAGATTTTAAATGAACAACTTATGGATGCTGGATTGCCAGATACTAAAAAGGTAAGTAACTTGATTGCATCTTTTCTTTGGTATCCAATTTACAAAAAAATATGTTTTGATTTAGGTTCGGTCGATACGTTTTACGACAATACAATAACAACTGTTGTTTGACTTATTGAGACACACACTGATTATGTATACACAAAAACTACACAGCTATGTACCATGATGCCACAAGTGATGATAGTTTTCTTGAAAAAATATGTATAATAGTAAAGAAAACAAATATTCAGTTTTAAGGTTAAATGTTTTTTTCAATTAAGAATGACTGTTGTCTGGGTTCTAATTTTGTTGATTTTCATTTTTCAGAAATTGAACTATTTTAAGAATTCCATACAGAGATTGGTCCCTGAATACAACACAGAACTGGTCCGTTTCAAGGAAAGGAACGTTACAGAATGGTTATTCAGGGGTCGTTAATTGTTTAGTTCTATTTGCGTCAAGGAATTGTCGGAAAAAAAATTGGTAACCAGAAAAGTATTTTTTTCAAAAATTCATACCAAAGTGATTAACCAATTTTTTTGCATCCCGGAAACAAAAACGTTGTGAAAACTTTGATCGATGCGTACATATGAGTAAATATACACATGTGTGAGGGTGCATCACAATGTATGTGTGAAGGTGATTAACATCGAAAGATAAATGTGTGGGACTAATTACAACGGGGAAACATGTAAGGTGAATTATAGGGGAGATACATGTATGAAGGCATGTGATAATGAATTAAAACTTCGATAAATGTGTTCGGGTAAATTATACAGGAGATGGTACAAGACATACATGTGGAAGGGTAAATTACAGTGGAGACACACATGTGACGATGAAAAGGAGACACATGTGCGAGAGAAGATGTAACCGCTGGTGATAGATACACATGTATGGGATAAGTGGTAGAGAGAAAGGCAAAGCTGTTTTGGGAGAAAGTTTACAAAGTCCAGTAATTAGTAAAATAAATAAAAAAAAAGATGATATTTCTTCTACTTCTACTATTATATAACAATGATAGAAATACTGTTGTTAAATATAAAAGAAAATACAGAAAAAAAAACAACTGTATTAATAATAAACACTGGTGGCACAAAATGTACAATAACGGAGTTAATGCGTCAGCCGCGGTAGTACGACCATGCTACATTAGGCAGGCCGCCGAGCTCCGGCGGGGTCAGTAGTAAAGCTGATGCTGTTGTACTTGCTGGTGATATACACACCTGGTGTTGATGAGGTACTGGGCCAGGCCGATTGTCTCTGGGCTGCCTGTGATTGTCACCTTTCTGTCCGCGGCTCCGTCCTCCGCATTGGAGATCTTGATGATGGCTCCTGACATTTGTCTGTGAAGAAAAGATGTTGTAATGATTAAGGAAGGATTTTTTTCCTGAACGTCTCCTTTATATCTAGTTGTGCAACGTCTGTGTCCTGTTTGTCCAGCAGGGTTCGAGTAACTTTGAAAGCCCTACCCAAACCCTCACCTCCTCCGCAGAAAAGAAAATATGTCACAATTTTTAATGGCTACAAGAAGTTATTGAACCACATGTCTGAAAGTTATTATGTAAAACAATAACAAAAAGAAAACACTAGAATTACATTTTCGGCCATTTCTCTCTGGCTGAAAGTTGAATTACAATTACACACAAGTTATACAGATTCCAGTGCTTTCTTTCCACAGGAATGCCTCTTCAAACCGAAATATTTCTGACCAAAACATCCTGCAAATACATATTCTGTCGCCCCCTCCTCCACACCATTCACTGTATAGAACAGAAGATGTTGTAAGTTTGCTACAATAAGGTACTTGGTATCCTACCTGATTTCATTAATCTTCTGTCCGCCTCGGCCAATGATACAACCAATCAAGTCGTTTGGAATGGCCATCTCGTGTGACTGTTGTTGATGGTGGCTGTTTGGAATGGCCGTGTTGTTTGGTCGCTGATACGCCATTGCTGGGATACCTTGTGCCGTCATGGCGGGTATCATACGATGATCTACTGAGATGGAAAAAGGGGTGTCAGCCAGAATTTCATCAACAGCAAAGTTTCTTGATTCATAACACTATGAGCAATCATGAAAACTACAGAAAAAGATTTACAGCAAGTGTTTTTATTTTTAAATATTCTACAAAACATGTTTTTTTTGCCCTAAGGTATGTGTACGAATACTGTATACAAGGAACTTTTCGTTCAGTCAAACTTTCACCTTTTGTGTGTAAATATATATTGGCCAGGTGTTGGTTTAACCATTTACATCTATTGACTTTGTTTATTTGCCCTTCACACTTAATTACTATGAAGATTATGTTGTTTAATGAGTAGTCACTGTAATGATGAATTCACCCTTATTACGGAGAGCAAATAATGCGAAATGAAAATTGTGACGGAAATTTCATCATATCGAGTATAATGTTACAAGGATGACTGAGGTGTGGATGCCCCAGTTTTGTCTTTAGATGTTGACACATGCCTGGAGATTTGGGATGTTCTAGTTCTGTCCTTATGAGAGTTAAGAAGGATGACTGGAGATTTGGGATGTTCTAGTTCTGTCCTTATGAGAGTTAAGAAGGATGACTGGAGATTTGGGATGTTCTAGTTCTGTCCTTATGAGAGTTAAGAAGGATGACTGGAGATTTGGGATGTTCTAGTTCTGTCCTTATGAGAGTTAAGAAGGATGACTGGAGATTTGGGATGTTCTAGTTCTGTCCTTATGAGAGTTAAGAAGGATGACTGGAGATTTGGGATGTTCTAGTTCTGTCCTTATGAGAGTTAAGAAGGATGACTGGAGATTTGGGATTTTCTAGTTCTGTCCTTATGAGAGTTAAGAAGGATGACTGGAGATTTGAGATTCAAGTTTTGTTTCCAGGGATGTTACAAATATTTTGACGTAAAAAAGTATCATTTGAGAAAGCGGAATTAACGTACCTGGCAGTATTGTATGAGACTGTAGAATTAACGTACCTGGCAGTAACGTTTGAGACTGTGGAATTAGCGTACCTGGCAGTATTGTATGAGACTGGGGAATTAACGTACCTGGCAGTATTGTATGAGACTGTGGAATTAACATACCTGGCAGTATTGTTTGAGACTGTGGAATTAACGTACCCGGCAGTACTGTATGAGACTGTGGAATTAACGTACCTGGCAGTATCGTTTGAGACTGTGGAATTAACGTCCCTAGCTATTGTATGAGACTGTGGAGTTAACGTACCTGGCAGTATTGTACGAGACTGTGGAATTAACGTACCTAGCTATTGTATGAGACTGTGGAATTAACGTACCTGGCAGTATCGTTTGAGACTGTGGAATTAACGTACCTAGCTATTGTATGAGACTGTGGAATTAACGTACCTGGCAGTATTGTATGAGACTGTGGAATAAACGTACCTGGCAGTATTGTATGAGACTGTGGAATTAACGTACCTGGCAGTATTGTATGAGACTGTGGAATTAACGTACCTGGCAGTATTGTATGAGACTGTGGAATTAACGTACCTGGCAGTATTGTATGAGACTGTGGAATTAACGTACCTGGCAGTATTGTATGAGACTGTGGAATTAACGTACCTGGCAGTATTGTATGAGACTGTGGAATTAACGTACCTGGCAGTATTGTATGAGACTGTGGAATTAACGTACCTGGCAGTATTGTATGAGACTGTGGAATTAACGTACCTGGCAGTATTGTATGAGACTGTGGAATTAACGTACCTGGCAGTATTGTATGAGACTGTGGAATTAACGTACCTGGCAGTATTGTATGAGACTGTGGAATTAACGTACCTGGCAGTATTGTTTGAGACTGTGGAATTAACGTACCTGGCAGTATTGTTTGAGACTGTGGAATTAACGTACCTGGCAGTATCGTACGAGACTGTGGAATTAACGTACCTGGCAGTATTGTATGAGACTGGAATTAACGTACCTGGCAGTATTGTATGAGACTGTGGAATTAACGTACCTGGCAGTATCGTTTGAGACTGTGGAATTAACGTACCTGGCAATATTGTATGAGACTGTGGAATTAACGTACCTGGCAGTTTTGTTTGAGACTGTGGAATTAACATACCTGGCAGTATTGTATGAGACTGTGGAATTAATGTACCTGGCAATATTGTATGAGACTGTAGAATTAACATACCGGTACTGGCAGTATTGTTTGAGACTGCAGAATAAACATACCTGGCATTATCGTTTGAGACTGTGGAATTAACGGGATGGCTTGACCTAGAGACAGCTGATGTAGTTTGGACAGCTGTAAATAAGTAAACAAACACATTAGTTACACTATCTTGGAAACGTTTGTGAAGAAGAAAACCTGAAATACAGAAACAAAAACACCTCTTTCTTATTATAAAGCATAATTTTTGATAATTTTACCTCAGAATTTGTTTCAATAAAACCTTTCATTTAAAAACGTGGCAATTCAAGAATATATCAAACAAAATTACAATATGCTTCTATTTTTTATGAAAACATGTTCACTTACAGACCTTGGTTAAGTTTATTATATATTTTGCTGAATTCATACAGGACCTCAATACGTTTATTCAATATTGCAAGACATTATTACACAGAATTCCTTATCTAAAATCCCAAGCTCTCATGAAATGAATGCCATACAAATACAGGATCTGGTCAAACTGTTGGAAGCCTCACAAAAGCAACATGCATGTATCATGCATACAACAACCCCGCCTCATCATTTGACTGCTGTTTAGGGAACGCCGGCATTCATAGGAATGGATCACTTGTTAAAAATGCCAGATTATTGATGTAAAAAATATGATAAAATGGTTGGAGATCACCCACATAGAATATGTCTCTAGTTAAAGATACATCGGAGACTGTACATTACATTTAACAGATTACATTCTAGGGATGACTTAAACGCGTGGTTAATACTCATTCGCTCCGAAAGCGACAACAAAAAAGCAGATTTTTCTAGTGAAAATTAGATTTGTTCAGAATCAGAAGTTCACGGACCATATAAACGCCAATCCCTTCCACTAATTAGAAATTACACTCTATTGAATGATGTTGATTCGGTCAGAGGCACATCAGATGCAATAAATAACTGCACCTCAAGCCTGCGATCACATCTTCGAAAGGTCATTTGACATTTTGTAATGGTACATGCACTTCAATAGAAATCTGCTCTGTCATGTCATAAAACGGCACATACTGAAGTGACATTAGTTAGGTTAAAAAGTCAACCTGACGCTTAATTCCCCAATAAAGTGGTCTCACAATGATACTCTTCTTTTTCTGCCATTTAAAAGTAAAAACCTCAAATGAGTTCTGTATAAGTGAATCTTAGATGTTTCCCCCCTGACAGTGTTAGCTGTGGACAAAAATCAATTAGTCAAGTTCACTATCTGACAAGTACAAAACCTATGTCAGTTAGAAGTGCTGGCAACTCAAAAAAAATCTTATCTAAGAGCAAAATACTGGAAACGAATTGCATCAACTATTCAACTCAATTTCAATTCAACAGAGTTTTGTTTAAATGTCTTTGGTACTTGATTCATGTCATCTTGTCCCTGGTCTGACATTGACATCTTTTTGACACCTCTCATTCCTCTCAGTCCATTTTTCAAAGCATGCTTTCTATGGTAAGCAATATCAAACGGACTCCCATTTGGTCAAATATTACAGAGAATGACGGTTAGTGGGGACGGTCTTATTCAAAACCACACTTCAAAACAGGTAAAATAAAGAAATCTGCAGACATCTGAGAAATTGTTTTCCGATTGAAGTTATCTAAAGATCATATTGACTCTTGCAATGACTTGAAAAGCGAAATTTGGTAGTTGTTTAAGTTGAAGAGTTTCTAACATCCGATCAACCTTATGAATTATGGTTCTGAAAGTCAAATATTAATCTAGTGCTTCGTCTAAAAGAGGAGGTTTAAAAAAATGCATTTGGTCTGTAGAAAAAAATCTGAAATAAAATCACTGATAAAATAAAAAATAATCAGAGAAATTAAGTGCATAACTAGAAAATATTTGTATAAAATTTGCATATATGATTGTAAAGGTCATGCATGATATGATAAGTGCAGATTATAGGTTTTAAAATGTGGATAAAATGCTATGTACTCTATGGCATAGGGCCTCCAGCGTCTAAAACAGGCCCAGCGTCTAAAACAGTCAGGATTTGTTTTTTCAAGAAAAAATAAATTTCAGTGAAAATTTAGAAGAAAAAAAAGCAGACAGTCTTGTTGACCAAAGGGAAGGAACTCAACTAAGAGACTAGGACCGTGGGATTTTGAACATGACAAATATCAAAACTAGATGCAGGAGCAAAGGGAGATAATCACAATAACAGAAAAATTGAAAAACTTCTGTTGAGAAAAATTAGGAAATATACACAAGAGTTAAATATATACCAGGTAGATATGAATGTGTTAAAAAAAAAAGGCTAACTTATAGCATCTACCAAACGGAAATTCACAAAAAGGTTTCAAAAGGCTGTGATAAATATGGTATGTATATTTTGTACAGAAGAATAGAATATTTGGAGAGAATTTGGAGAAAATCATTCCAAAAGCAAGCTTTCACTGGAAGACCTTTACCATACAGTTATGATCCTGAAGCCCCCAAACCTGTGAGGGAACAAGCAGAAGAGAAAATCATCAGAAATGTCAAGTATCTCTCCGCTAAACAGTCACATTGTACAGCAGAGATTATCTGTCGGAGGCAGTCAGTATGGAGAAAAGATTATCTATCGCAAGCAGAGATTCTTTATCCTGAAAGTCAATGCATAGCAGAGATTTAGTATCCCCAAACAGTCTATGTAAAGCAGATATTACTTAACCCAAACACTAAATATTCCATCTATGTAAAGCAGAGATTCATCCCAAAACAGTCATATCATCAGAACAATGTATACTCCCACAAGCCAGTCAAGCTGTTTATGTCTGGGTATACTGGACTAAATGGACAAAAGATATCTGATGGTGATTTTAGAAATGTAGCCATGTTACAGTGGATTCACTGGTGCATGAAGAGAATAAAAATAACAGAATTAATAGCTTTTACGCAAAAGAGTAAAATCGTAGAGGTGTCAGGGAAATCTTTAAAAGATATGATGATTATGTATATTGAATATGTCATTCATTGTCATTCCCAGAAACTGTAATATTGACATTAAATATGGCCATCTGACACACACAAGCAACAATAGTATTGGCCAAATAATTGGTTCATATCTCGTTCAAAGCAAAAAAGAATCTCTTAAGAGATACACATACTATACTAAATATTTCTATTTCATTATTATGTCAACCATGTATTAAATACAGTAGTTTATTGTTCTATGTCAGTTTACTAAATAGACTCTTGCTAGCCTCCTATATTACTACTAGAGTTGTTCCCCCGTACAGTGAGAATGATGCCATTGGCAGAGACACAATGGCATACTATCCACATACATACAACTCTAAATATCCAAAAGTACTCTAAAAAGTTTTATCAACATCATGTACAACATATACTGGATAAATGAGGTCAGTACCATTTTCATTTTTTTTGACAAAATGTTTTTGTGTGTGCTTATATAGAGTTTGTGATACAGTACTCTCCAAAACAGCTGTGCGAACACCACTGTATACGGAGTACAAGTATTCCAATGAGTCTGTACCATTACCTTAACTGTGACTATAGACAGAGTGAAACCTGTCTATTCTGACACCCTTGGAATCCAACAAATTGGTCGGATAAGACAAGGTATCATAATACACAGGTCATAATTTGGTAGTTACCGTGAGATATGGGATTACAGCCAGTTGTCTGAGAACACAGGTCAGAAGACTCAGGGGTCAGATTAGACAGGTTTTACTGTATATGTCGACACACTTATGTTTTCAGTGATGAATTCTCATCAGACATGGTAAGTACATTTAGATTCTGAAACTAACAGCATCAGCAACAGCGTAACAGTGATTGACAATACATTATTAGTGTGATTATATATTTTGAATACAATATCACAGTGTCGTTTGATATTTTCAGTACAATACAATTATCTGCATGCACAAATGCTTAACAAAGCTAGCCCACCCAGTGACTGTATGAAACAGAGACAAACATGCAAGGTGGGTGGTTAGTATGTGGTCAGTACCACAACACCGTGGAATGGCTGCAGCCATAACTGACCAACTGACCAAGACTAGTCAGTTTGTCTGACAAGTTTTCAAAATCCTAACAACTTTTCATTGGAATATTTGATCAAGGGAAATTTTCAAATTTTAAATGATATTTTGTTTGGATATATGATCAAAGGAAGTCTTCTTTTTAACTTAAAATTGAATTTTATTTGAAAATGTTATCTGTATGGATAAAGTAAATCTAAACAAAATTCCAGAAGTATGATTAACTTGTCAATATACAAATAAGGACAATGAAGAGAATACTGTATAGGTATGGGTATAGGTAAAAAATGTGAAAACATTTCTGATGAAATTATGATTGTTATAATAAATTAGTTAGATGTTCTAGACAATGTCGCAGAAAACAAAGTTTCCAAAGACCCAAACTAGGGGTCAGCGAGAGTGGTCATTTCAAACATATATCCTAGGTAAGGATTGCAAATGAAAAACATGTGTCTAGCTTTCGTGTGAATTTGGGCGGAAGAAAACACAGCTACTTTTCCTTTAAAAGGAAAAGTTATCATCGTCTACAGTAGTTAGCTAATTGGATGGCCAGGTGGCGACGGAATATTTTGTACATGAAAAATTTCATGTACAAAATATTCGATCTAAATCCTTAAGGACGACATGTGTAGTGTTCCGATGATTTTCACAGGTGTCTTCACATCAGGCATCATGCAACAATGAATGGTTCTGTCTGGTCATGATGTTAATACATATACCTTAGTTCATTAGTATATGAAGGTAAAGACACAACAAACTGTTACCACGGTAATCTACAATCAGCTGAGTGGTCTAGAAGCAATACTAATCTAGTGATACATTTCGAAAAATCTAAATGGCTGAAATTTGACACAATTTTCGAGATGCTAATTTTCAATGTCAGAACTTACTGTAATTTTAAAAGCATAAATATTCTCCAAAAATTATGCTCAAAGATTGGCAAATTTTAATATGCATTTGGAATTTCATTACTCCATTTGTATTATGTCCTGAAGAAGATCTAGATAACACAAGTACAACAGAATGTTTAGCAATACAGGAAAATCTCATTTAAAACAGGAAAACGTGCACTTTGTCAAAGTTGGCCATGTTTGAAGTAGTACAAAACGATCAGGAAATGGCTGGATATGTCTATGGTTATAGAGAGATACAATATCTAAATACACTGGAGTATATATATAGGTATATATATATGAGACATTTACCTTATTATATTGAGATTGTTGAGTAATCTAAAAGGAAAATTTGTAACATGTGAAATGAAAGGAAACAGACCACAGATGAATTTCTAAATCTACAGTTAATTGAAATCTAACAATTGTTTGCAATACTTGTTTATTTAAATTTTTCAGGACATCAATTTGATCAAAGGGAAATGACTGCTTTTTTTTTTAATTTATTTATATGTAAATTAACCCCCCCCCCCCTTAAGATATCAATAGATAATGTATCTGAATATAATTCTTGGTGGGAAAAATCAATAATTTTCAAACCAAACAGGTAAATGAAATGATTATACGTTTCTGTGACTTAATCTAAGTTTTAATATACAATGGTATAATGAACAACAGTTAATATGTAATCAAAACAGGAAATGGTTATAAATTAGGTGCAGGATAAATAGCAGAAATGTGGATTTTTACCTGCGAGTGTACAGCTCTGTGCAGACAACTCTAGGTATTGTTAGTAAAGAGAACTACGTTATTATCAAAGAAAGGAAGAGTGCTCCAAAACCTTAACAGAGAAAGTTTCTTCAAACAGAACAGAACAAAGCTCAAAGGTTACATAATGCCCGTAGTACTAGCTACTGAGTACCCAGGAACTACAGTAGCATCATAATGCTTGTTATAGAAAATTGTCTGGCAATTTATATTACCTGACTGTGTGACTCCGCATGTTCAGGAACTTGCCGAAACTATCAAGAACAAGACGGATTTAAGTAACCTAGACTTTCAACGAATACTTCCTTAATCTTTTAACTGTTTTTATAATTTGAAAAGTTCAATGTTTAGAGTGAAGTTCCATTACAAATGTGGACCAAAACTGCACATTATGGATGGGATTTGTATGGCATAAGTAGATAGCTTCAAACGTCATCCTGCCACATTTAATTCACAGTAAGATATTTGATTAACCGAGCCCATTTTGTAGATGAAAAATTTGACTTAATTACTGTAATGACAAAAAGCAGGCAGAACATAAACATACAACATACAATGATGATGAAGATATGTTAAAGAGGCTATATTTGTAAAACAAAATAAAAAAATCAAGTATTTTATAATAAAGGATCCTAGTACCACTGCCATAAACTGTAAGTATTGAAAACTGTTTTTTTCTGGCATGACTAAAGCTTTGATAAATCAATTCTGAACAGAAAGCCATACCTGGCGGCACTTTATGAGAAATAATGAGGAAGACATAAACTGTAATCAACAACTGTGTTCCGAGTGATAGAGAACCACAGAGGGGCTAGTCCCGGATTCGAACCCTGAACTATCTATCACTGTAACTGCTTGAGCTCTCCGGTTGATGAAAGTGTCCTGGACCAATTGCTCTACAGTTATGTCCAAACGGAGGTTAAGGGGAGATAACTGTATATAGGGAAAACCACAGTGCAGTGGGACAGAGATCCTTAAATCATCATAATACAACAATCTAGCTTCTCTACCACAACTGATAACCTGAGTTTGATATTCTATTTCTCATTTTAAACTGAATGAAACAAAGGGTGGTATTCTGTCATGATGCTGTGAAAAGTCCAACAATCATTTGTATAGATCATCCTGTTGTTATACACTTCCCAATATAATTATTTACCCTACTCAATTTAGTTCAACAAGCGTAACCTTCCAGGGTCACGTCTCTAGTTGGTATAAATTTAATCGTGTTGATGGGTAAGGTCAGGAACAATCATACCAATCCAATTGTAGGTAGATCAAAATGATCAATCCAGTAACAAATACAATGACCAAATCCATTTTGTTATTTTGCATTTTTCTTTTCATAAAACTGATGAACAAAAAGAGATTTAGATGAATTAGACATTTCACAATACACACTCTTCACATCACTCTGGTCATTCCAGTAGTAAAAGAGATTAATTCAAATTTGAACACAAAATACATGCATAAGAATTGACTAGTTAGCACAGCTAATTTATCCTGTACTACAAGTCCTCTTAAAAAGTTTTCAAAAATATTCTGCATGTGAATGACACCTTATAGATATGTATTACAAACAGTCATCTGATGATCTGTCTATTTCCCTGATGTCTATGGCAGGGGAAGATAACTCATTTTCCCTGTCATGCTGGTTAATGCTTCCTTAAGCCAGGGATTTGGTGTTCCTCAGTGGTGAAAACAAATTCACCTTCATTTGGGTTGACAGGTATACGTTAGACAAAACAAAGCTCACAAAGGGGAGAATGGAGGAACCAGGCCAAAAAGTAAGAGAACAAACTGATAAAAAATATTATTTATGTCCTGTACATAAATTCAAGAAATCTATTAATGACATAATATTTCTTTGTATTTAAATTTTTTGTAATAATTATAAATAGATATTATGTCTCTTTTTCAAATATTTCTGTGGATGTCAGTCACAGACAAGCACAGAAAAAGATAATTTCCAGATATTGGCCTGGTTCTCGGGGACAAGAAGCAAGACAAAACAGGGTAAGAGGTAACAATACAAGATGATTCCGTTTCAAAATTACAACAATGATTTCCGATCCAATAGCAATTTCTATACAATAAATGCAGATACATAATTTGTAGGTGACACAGTATTTCTGTATCAGACTTCCCTCCCCCTTCCACAATTAATCTTCCTTTAAAGTTGATATCATCTTGTGCAAATTCCTCTCAATTTTGACTAAAAACTTTTCCTCAATCTGAGGGAATCATCTTGCAATAAAACGCCCACATCAACACAAAACATCACAAACACATGTAGATAAATGAAACACAGGTTACATCAGGGGAAGTAACTAGGGAATGCCCTTGGCCTTACCTCTGGTGCCTGTAGTCCGATCTGGCCTTGTTGTACTGTGTATGCCTGACCCCCTGCGAAGATTACCGGAGGGACAACAGGTTTTGGACGGTATTGGATGGTAGCTCCCTTAGGGGGGGACTGTTGAGGAAGAGGATGGAAAATACCAAAGGTTAAAGGTTACATAGACAGGAAGTATGGCTACAGTACTAGTAGATGTCAAGGACAAAAGCAGTAACCATGGAGACAATGGGAGACAGGCATAATTATTAGGCCCTCGGTATGTCGTCTGGAAAAATTTGGAAAAATTGAGAAATTTATATGAGAATTAATGTCTTGTGATTATATAACATATATATATATATTTTAATACAAAGGGTGTAGATATATAAGGTGTATATGTATTTGGGGTTTACACTATACGTACACAGATAATGAGTTCGTCTAGTTGTACCAAAAGCAGAATTAAAAGGTTATAACAGGAGTCATCTAGAATTTATTTTACACATTTTTTTTGCATTCTCCTTATTGAAATATCGCTCACAAGTCAAATTCAAGCAATAATGTGTTTTATTTCAATGTAAGACATATAAATGAGGATATTTGAGGATATTTTTAGCAACAATTATATCGGACAGTTTCCTGATTATCTAATCAGTAAACAGGAACCTCGTCATTCTCTGATCGCAAGGGAAACTCACACCCAGAACTTGTACAGGATTAAAACTCTTACTTCTGTCTATATATATATATATATATATAAAATTATGCTTTGTTTTTTATTCATTTACAAGATTTCTTATGTCCAGACATTTTTTATACCAAACTGCACATTAATAAGGAGTAGTGGTAGGAATTAAGTGAATATGACCTTGTCTTACATAACAAACACTATCAAACATATTTCTGATACAGTCTAAATACAAACAGTATATTGTACCTTATCTATGATCACATTCATATTTTATTGTTCAAGACTGCAGCTGATGTATTGGTGCAATGGAAGTATAGCATTCCTTCAGAATACATGAACTTCTATTGCTGCCCATGAACATAAATACGTGTTTTTATCTGCTATATTTATAACTGTCACTGTAGGAATGCAATTATTCATGTGTTGTAAAGCGCCATATTATAATTAATACATAAGAGAAAGCATGAAAATCACTAAAAAGAACACTGTTCGAAAAGTATGTACGAATACATGTAAGGTAGACATAATCAGGTACTTTGTTTTATAAATCACATCAGAGAATTTAACTCATTCACCCCGGAAATTTCATAATGAACTATTCCAACCGTTGAATTGGAAGAGTTCAAATGAGTTTCACGGGTGAATGAGTTAATATTGGGATGTCAATCATTTTGACATGGGTGTTTTGGGGTTTTCAAACAAAAACATATTGCAATTTTAGCTTTACCGATATGAAATTTTAAAAACATTTTCCAGACATCCGATTTTCAATCTTTCACAATATGAAAAGCATGTGACAGAAAAGATAAGATTACATTTACAAATAAATCAAATCTATACTGAAACGCCCAACCCATCCTGATTATAATGTTTTTAAAGCTATCACCAGTGTGAATGTGAAGGGTACAGTAGTGCACTGGTATTCCTACATATATAACCTACCTCCAACATGATATTACAAATATTTCTTATGCACTGTGTGATGGCGTCAGCAGTACCGGACACTGTCACAGCACGCTCTGTTGAGTTGGGTAACATCTCTGAAGCCACCTGTATAGAAGCACCTGTTGTCTGAAATCACAAAGGGACAGGAACGAATGTAATCACACGACGACATCTTAAGAGACAGCAGCATGGAGAAGTCTTAATTTTCAGGTAATAATGTATACAGGAATAAGCATGTTGAAATTCGCATAACAAATCTGGCATGTAAAAAGAAAAGAAAAAGAAAAAAACACACAGCTGTATGTTGTTAATATTTTTATGAGATGGATTGCAAAGCAATTGCAGGCAATTTAGTTATTTAAACCTGAAGTCATTCAACCCTACACATCTAAACTGGACTTGCCCAGTCTTTATTTTGGTAAGGTTCAAATGTAACCTTAGGGGTAAACGGATCAAGCAGAGAATCTTTACAAAAAATCACTTCATTAGACTTACAATGTGTTCACAACAATTCAGCTATTCAACGATTGTATGCACCATTGTTGGTGCTGAGGACTACATAGCTCAACATGGCTGAACAATACACAACTCAATGATGAGAATGAGGAATACACAGCTCAACATGGCTGAACAATACACAACTCAATGATGAGAATGAGGAATACACAGCTCCTAATATACTAAGGCTGAAAAACACACATCTCATTGATAAGGCTGAGAAAGATCACTGTATGCCAGTGGTCGGTAAACTGAACCATATATCAAAATATTACTGTAATGCCACCTTTCAAAATAAATTATCTCCCATTTGAAATATGCCAATATAGCCAGCCAGACAGCTTAATGGGTAAACCTTCAGCATTGTACGTTCCTCGTTACTACCGCGGACTGAAGTTGTGGAGTCAATTTGTTAATACACCTGTCTGTTTATACGAAATAGCACTGGATGGCTTTAACGAGATGCAATAGAGGATGGCTGACGTTATGGTGTCTAGTTTGATACCTCATATCTGCTCCCTGCTTATACTCTTAAAGCGGACCAACATCATGGAAAATGCATAAGCATTCTAATTGATGAAAATCTTTTTAAATATTTCAGGAGATATTTCGTTATCACATATTTTAATAACAATCAGCCAAAAAACAACCCTTACAGAATAGCAAAGATTTTGCACTTTTTTAGCAGTTAATAGCTGTACAGGGATTGTGCATCGTGTTCACGACGTGAAATCCTTATTGGACGGCAGCATGTTTTACAAGTGCTTGCGGAGTGGAACAGGTACTGGGATCCATCTAATTCATAAGAGATGTACACAGGATAGCTGGAGAAGTGTTTAACGCTATGTCTCAAGCTGCTTCAGGTTTGGCATTGGGCCATGCCAATCTGATTCTATACTTCAAATATACAGGTAGATGAGATTGCCTCGTTTACTTTTCACTCGGGGTCAGCTTTTGACAGTTATGCATGGGAAAAAGTCAAACACTTTGCCGCATCAAATTAGATCGGGAATTACATAATTGGGCATGGTTATGAGCACCACATGGGTATAGAAAGTACAGCTCATGCAACATATCGATAAGCAAACGAACGAGGAAGGTAATAATTTGGTACGAAGATGAGTGTAGAACGACAGATTATCTAGTTATAGGTCTCGATGTACATTTGTTGAGACCAAAAAAATGTCATGATTTGATCCTCACTAGCTTAAACCCAGTGCCAATGTACCCTTACTACTGTCACCAACAGTATAATGGGGCTTTAGATCAACCTGTCTGCAGAAAGAACATCAGAAGGTTCCATTTAGGTGCCTGTATATGAACCATCAACGGACATAAACACAACATTTTTTCCTATGTATTGTATTCCTTATTGTATTTCTCATTGAAAAGGAAAAACATTTCAAATTCATTTTTAATTGTTTTTTCTTTTGACAACTTACTTCTCTGATTTCCTTGATTTTAGAGCCTCCTTTTCCAATAAGGGATCCACATTGACTTGCGGGCACAACCAATCGTAATGTTACAGGGGGTTTAGGCACAGTAGGTGTGTTTTGAAGATCCTGAAAATCCAAATTTTAGTCACATACATTATAGCAAATTTCTTGGTAAAAACGATAATTGAATAATATGAATTTCAGAGTTCAAGTACATGCCAAACTCAAGCACAGGCAGCAAAGACACTTTTGTTATTATAACATTCATTTAAACGCACTTCAAATAAAGATATTGGTTAGCTTTACATGTTTACTATAATAAGAAAATTACAACAAAACTTGTTCATTACGAAATTCTAAAATTTGTAATCTAGTAAAGATTATTTCTTTTTACTTAACACAATGATATTGTTGACCATACACATTTTTTTTGTTATAAATTACAATTTTAATTTTTTCTTTCTTTTCCATGCAAACTTTTTTAACAATTGATTCAAATTTTCCAAACAAAGACAAATCACCTATTATGGCAGTTGTACACACCTTCCCAAAATATTGAAATAACACATTTATGAAAACAATTAGTAAACTTTTAGTAAACCCCTCCAAAAGGTGATGAAATAAAATACCCTTTTTCTCCTTAACACTAAGATCTTACAACCATCAAATTTGCCAAAAAGCACTTTTTATATAAAAATATTAAACTTAGAAAAACATTTTTTTTATAACACTGAATTGGAAGTTTCTAATTAACCTTAAAGTAAAAAGATTCCATGTTGATCTATCCTGAGGCAGTTTCCATAACCAAGGTCATTGTTTTCCATGCACATGCTGAATTGAGTTCAGTTTATTTAGAGTGTTAGAAATGTTTTGAGGAGTGATAAGACAATATGGATTCCACATTGTAGGATATAATCTGAAAGGATTTATACTTTAATTTTTGAACTTAATTTTAAAGATAAACACCTTAATATTAAGAAGGAAAT
This sequence comes from Mizuhopecten yessoensis, assembly GCF_002113885.1. Lineage (NCBI taxonomy): Eukaryota > Metazoa > Mollusca > Bivalvia > Pectinida > Pectinidae > Mizuhopecten > Mizuhopecten yessoensis. The sequence goes on along the minus strand of NW_018485984.1, from coordinate 2,515,628 downwards.
GCTATATTTTTCTGATAATTCATATTGTACTGATAGCTTTTTTCCAATCGAAAAGGGACTCATGCTAAGGGAAGTAACTCCATATCACAGACAATTCAAATAAATTGCAAAACGTTTAAGCAGGGATATTTATATATCTTAAATGATTTAGTGAGGGACAAAAATCACACAAAAATTTACTTTATAGACTTTATAATCAATCTCTCAAATAAAAAGGGGAAAAGAAAAAAACACAAATTCTTACAATCTCGACATGTTAAGATTGGTTCGGAAGTTAAAACTAAATGGTGTGTATATCGACCACTGCTAAATCAATCGCCCAACCTTTTCCAGGCTTTTAAACATTTGCACCAGAAGCACAACTGTTTTCAAATGGTTTTGTAAATATCATTGTGTAAAGTAAAAAGAAATGTAAAAAGGAAAACAAAACAGATAACCTACTTGATACGGGCCCCCGCTCACCTCTTCGAACTTTTTACAGATCATTGTGAATGCTTTGTGAATGCATTCTGTGGATCCAGTAATCGTAACGATACGTTCAGGACATGACCCGTCCGATATGTTAATTTTAGCACCACTCTGTCAAAAAAATAAAAACAAGTTTTACTTTATGATCACAAAATACATCTACTGTTTAGGAACATGTTTTTTTTCTCAAAGTCAACTTACATTCTCAGAATTGTTTTTCTTTATTTTGTTAAATATTAAATGCATTATTTCTTATATACATGTATGTGACGATATGACAATTTGAATACATTGATAAATAAATATTGTTTACATTTTCTGTGAAATTTAACAGTTACTCACTAAATTTTTAATTACAACGATCTTTATTGTAAATTATATTTAATGTCATACTTACATCCTCCCTGAACTTCTTAATGTTATCTCCTTTCTGAAAATTGACAAAAATAAATAAATATGTAAACATTCTAATACACAGTAATAAATACATGATTCATATAAATACATATCACCTCAGTCAGATCAAATATTTGAATTCATATGAGTTATTATTTGAAAACAATCACTAAGTCTAATAATTATCTTATACTATGATAATATCTGATTCCTAAGTTACTGCCCAATACAAAAAAACAAAAAAACAAAAGTAAATTTTCAAGACATTATTTCATCCCATTTTTATCCAACAAAAGACATTCATTTTTTAAATTATGACTTTAGATTAAGAATTCTTCCCCACTAAAACACCTGTTAATGATCTGTTATCGGTGGTGATTTAGATATCAGTAGGATCTGCTTAATAGACCACCTGCATTCTGCAATCTTCTCTATTAAAATCTCGCCATTTTGTCATCTCCTTTCAACGCTTATCTTTATTCTGATACTTTATTTAGAGACAATCTCTTTTAAGAGACCATTTTTCAGCTTCCAAATAAAGATTTGACTGTAGTTAATAATTTGACAAGACAATTTAAATGTTCTTAAGAAAGAAAACACTGATATCACTCATAATGAGTAAATTATCATCAAATCATCATTGAATGTTCTAAGGGAGATAACTACATCATTGAATGTTCTAAGGGAGATAACTACAACACAAATTACAGGTAAAACGTGCAAGGAAGCAGGGAACATTAGCATAGAATCTCTTCAATATACAATAAAGTTATATCATAGATTTTCCTTTAACCCTTTCACCACTGTAGACCATAATGGACTCATTCATAACAATGCATGGTAGAGTCTACTAAAGTTACATAGGGGTGAAAGGGTGAAAGGCCAATTTCAAATTCTAGTCAATACTCACTTTTCCTATGATACTGCCTACTTCCTGAAATGATAAAAGACAAAAGATTCATTAGATTTGGTTTTTGATATTATCAATTCCTCCTTATCTGTTCTTCTACATATGTTTTTCAGATTACACAGGTTTTTACATATATCAACAAAACGTCAGATTATACAGGTTTTTACAAAAGAAAACAATGTAAGATTATATTTTTTTTGTTACAAATTAAACAATGTCAGATTATACAGGTTTTAAATCAATTTTGATCCTCTTCTGTTGATGGAAATAACAAGGACATGACCCTCAGTCCATATATGTACATTATCTCTACCGTAATATACCGATTATTGGGGGACCTGTACTACGCGGCTGTCACTGAAACACGACCGAGTCTGACCTTTATGTCCAGTGCATATTGAAGCTGTGGTTATACTAATCTGCCCTCTTGGCAGTAAAAAGTTGAATGAGAAAAAGCTGAAGGAATGACATCTAATTACCTTCAAGGCATACATACAGCTTATCCCCAAAACTCCAGGGGCAAAATTGGCCCAAAATTAATCAAGAAACACAATGAGCCTAATTGGCTCGTTTTTTCTTCATCTAACGGAAAATGTTTGATATTTTTTTTGGCTGTAAATCTGTTGAATTCCCAGGAGCACATTAATGATGATGGCTAGAGTGAATTGGGCGAATCTTTAATGCCAGGATGGTTTAGGGGAGAGGGGGAGGCTCATCATGTTAATGATGATGGCTAGAGTGAATTGGGCGAATCTATAATGCCTTGATGGTTTAGGGGATAGGGGGGAGGCTCATCATGTTAATGATGTTGGCTAGAGTGAATTGGGCAAATCTATAATACCTGGATGGTTTGGGGGAGAGGGGTGAGGCTCATCATGTTAATGATGTTGGCGAGAGTGAATTGGGCGAATCTATAATGCCTGGATGGTTTAGGGGATAGGGGGGAGGCTCATCATGTTAATGATGTTGGCTAGAGTGAATTGGGCGAATCTATAATACCTGGATGGTTTGGGGGAGAGGGGTGAGGCTCATCATGTTAATGATGTTGGCGAGAGTGAATTGGGCGAATCTATAATGCCTGGATGGTTTAGGGGATAGGGGGGAGGCTCATCATGTTAATGATGNGTGGTGGAATCAAATCTATATACACTACAATCCCCCAGTCAGAAACACATTCCTAGATCCAGAAATCTCATCTAATTAATCACAATGGACGGATCAATTCTGAGCCAAAACAGATGCTTTGAAGGCTAAGACCAGACCTAGGGCCTTTCTTTCTCCACCTAAAACCAATAATACCCCAGTCTATGACGGAACAATATCAAACACAGATTTCAAAAGAAACACTTTCAGACTTCTATGATAACATTAAATTCATTTAAATATATGTAAATATTTAAGTTGACTGTAACACACCTTTCCTATTGAAAATGCATAAAAAACATGTGTATGTAACACAAGTTAACTTGAGACAAAACAAAAATTTAGAAAATTCACAGCTTCATAAAGCAGATATGTTTTGAGATGAATTGTGAAAATGGTGCTAAATCGTGACATTTTGATACAGTGCGAACAAGAACACCCAAGTGCTTTTCTTTAAATTACCCACGTTGCTGATATTGTCAGACCAGCTGGCATGGCTTGGACTATAAAACAACAGGTGCCTTTTATACTGAGGATTACCAAGAATTAATATGACAACAATGAATCTTTTTTTATCATGAAACAGTGAAGAAAAAACAAAAGCAGAGACACTTGGCGATAAACTGCTGTTGAAAATCAAATTTTCTAAAGTGAATTCCCTCACTCAATAAATCAAAACATCGGTGGGAGTCGGACATACACCTTAATTGGGAAAAAACGTAATCTGACACATAAAGTTCTTCTGCATCCCCTGAAGTTAATTGAACCTGTAGGCAAAATAGGGATTGCGTTTTATAATCTCAGGCTTTCAAATCTTTCCCAACAATTGCCAACTCCTCTGGCAATAACTACAATTTCCGTTTGTTCAACCTAAATCATCCCTGTTCAAAATATCCTTTATTTTTTTCGTTTCTGAACCCATTTTCTGATGGTGCTTTTCCATATATAACAATCAGAAGAAAATTAGGTATGCTGCGAAGTCTATCATCATTTACGATACAATCTTTTTTCCCCCCAATTTATTTATGATGCCCAAAATTTTGTTTTATTTTCACATCTTTATGTCTGTATACAGTTTAAATCATTCATAATTCTTCTTAACTACAGAATTGTATATAGATTTGTAAACAAGTTAGTTCCAATTCTATGAATATCAATTTCAATTCATTTTACAACAAATATGCCTTTGATTGATAAAAGAGTGGTCTTGAATTCAATCAGTATACATTCACCCACAGCCGATGCCTTTCAGCGGTGATCATGATTAGAACTTTATAATAAGCTTAAAATTCGAATGTAATTAGTTATCAGTTATAATCTGTTACTGTAAACCTAATCACAGCTTACAAAAACACCTCTACCTGGAGAATAATTTATTAAGAAAGTGATTTTGGTATAGAGGAAATGTTGTATAGGAAGCTAGATTGCCCTCCATAGATGATGTCATAAAGACAAACATACCACTCCGCCAATTTCTGCAGTAGGTTTCTGTTTCTGTGAACATGTGGGATAAAAAAAAGACAGAAAAAATAGCTTTTGTGCCAAATAATTTCCTAAGAGTATTTATTGGTAGATTTAGTCATAAAGACTGGTACAAGTGGAAATACAAGTTTGTTGACCTTTGAAAATAATGTTTGCTTCGACATTATGGTATTTTTGTAGTGTACCTAGGACACATTCCAAATATATCAGGGCATGTGTTTCTGAACCTGCATCATTCAGCAGGTTTACCTATTTACCTATATACTTGCCAAATGTCTCAATTTTGAGAGAGAAGTTTTATTTTTCACTATTATATATCAACTTTTGAACTAAGCAGAGTTTTCCAATATTTCCTTTACTTTTTGTTATGGAGAATTGATTCATTGAAGTCATAAAAATTGCCTTAAAGTTATTTTATTTTTCTCCTCCAACTTTTACAATTATAAAAGATTATTGTTTGGCAAGGATGCATGCTTACAATCATTCCCATTTTTTAATCGATAGATTTTTTTCCTCATGTATCTTTTTCTCCATCATATTCTTCTCTTAACTTCAATCCCACATTAACCCCAATCTCCACCCGCTTCTAGATCAAGCTATTCTGACGGGGTTGTTAGGTTTTTCGATTTGAACATGTTTTGTTTTTCCCAGCCTCACACTTGTGTAACCTAAACAGCACTGACTAAACCTGATGTTGCCCGAGGTTTCCAGAGATCGTGATAACGACCCAAAGGTATATGTTCTATCGGATTTCCACATATGATCGGTTCACAACCAATAAAATCATAGTATAATCTCTGAGGTCATCAACGGTGGCAAGACATAATCCATAGCTGTTGTTTTTTGTAATAAAACACCTGATTCGCCGTTCCCACTTTAATGCATCGCTCGTTTTCCTTCCCTGAAGACACTCGATATTATTGTTATATTTTGCAATATACCAAAAAGATTAAAATAATTATTGAAATTTATCAAGAATTGCACAAGAAACACTAAATAAGGTAATAAAGGGAGCAGGTGAAATATAACAATAAACATGATACAAAGCTGTTTGGTAGGTGTAAAACAAAGTACAACAGTCTATTTATTTTGTACGAAATATTTTCCAATTGAAAAAAAATCTTCAAAAGTGCAAATATATAAATTACAAAACAATTCATAATTTTATTTTAAATTTAAATTTTCGTAGTATCGGTTAGTCTTATATAGTTAAACCGTTCGAGGTTTAATTATTGCGCCTGTGAAACGTACGGGCTTTTAAAATGCAACACTGTGTATTAGACTTAGACCATGTATTTGGTGAACGGTTGAAGGGTATTACTAAGGCCCAGTATGCTTTGAATGACAGGTGTTAAGCAGAGATATTTTGACTTTCTGTGACATGCTACAAGACAGTATCTGGATTTGATGCCAAGATAGCTTCTATCCAACACGATTTCTCTGACTTGGGTGTCGCTTCTCATTACCAGGCTTTTTCTCTGCATAGCATCACAACTACCCAGGACAGGACCCCAGATCTACTGTCTCCATGTGTTAAAACCTTCAGCACTATCAACAACCAAGAAAGTCAATGTTTTCAACATGCTACTTCTGTAAACTGTTATTGAATTCTTGTCTTTTAAAATAAATTTGCTTTTCTCACTGGATCTTATAAATCAAGATGAATGATTTTTTTAATCTTCTGTGCATTATTTTCTATTTTTTTGTCAATTTTTCATTCAATTTAAATAAATCTTAGTCAGATATATCAGATTATTTTAAAGAACACTGCAAAACTACATGTTACAAAAATATACATGTTTTCTGTAAAGTTGTCAAGCAAGCTGTTGCAATCTCTTTCAATATCCAGAACATGATGTTGTTGATGTACTTAAAGTTTTACACCACGAGATCATTCAACTGTAAAAAGTTTCAAATCTGATTACTAAGCTAATCGTTCCTTCAATGACTTTGTGACTAAAGACATAATCCATTAAAATTATGAATATACAATATTATGCAGTTTCTTAAGATTATACTTAACTCTAAAGTATAGGATTAGTCCATTTTCGCTCAACACATGGTTCAGAAATTTAACAAGGTGTCATTATGGTCGTACCCAGTTTTGATAAATAAAAATACTTATCGCCACTTTTCTAGAATAAATGATAAATCATCAAGTAAAAAATAACTCATGGAGAAAGTTCGAAATAAATCCATCTTTATTAATTTTTGTCACTTAAAAAATATGACCATCAATTATTCACAACTATACGTATTATTCAGAATGGTTTGTTTCCAAGAAAATAATAAATGGCACTATGGCTGGCCATGAATGATTTCAAACATGAAATAATTAGCAGTGACAATTTCTTTAATGTTTTCCGTCTTCTGCCGAGATATCTAGTCCAAGTGTCTGATACTGATGCGACAAACAATAATGTAACAACTTTGACAACAAAACCTGACAAACACTGGTTTGTGCAGCAGGAAGAAGAAGTCACTTTTTTCTTTCACCTTAGATTTTTTTTGTGACAAGTCCTGCAGAATTTTCTTATACAGCAGTGTAATGTCTGTACAGCACCCACATTGAAGCAGAGGAGGAAATATTTCATGGCCTTCTCACATTGTATATCAACATTTTATTTCTTCATTTACTTCATCATGCAGAAAATATTTGACATTTTTATGCATGATTTTACCAGGAGTTTCCTCTTATTTTTTCAATTTTGTGAAAATTTCATAATCTTAGTAACTATTTTAAACAAGAGTCACTATCCTAAATCCTACTGATAGACTGTAGTAGTGAAGTTAATCTTTTGAGGATCAGTGAGGCTGCTCTGTACGATTCTGTGGTGTTTAACCACCTTAATGGACAGCTATACCCTTAGCATCTGGCATCATTTTTACAATGATTCTTAACCTATGGTAACTCCTTATCTTAATTTTTTGTATTGGAAAGCATTCCTATATCTGTAATTAAAGAACTATTTTTCTTCAGCTCCTGCAAACCTTTTTCCAGAAAATTAAGGAATTTTCTTCAAGTGTAAGAAATGATCATGAAGCTTAAGACCTACTTTTGTAGAAATTAGGTCAAAATAAGAAACCTGATTGAATGAAAAAACTTCACTTTTAGTGTTTTCTAGACAACTGTATTTTTTTTAATATTGATTACTGCTACAAAGGCGGCTCCATGACACATAATGTCCCTGTTACAATCCCGTCCAGTGTTCCCTCACATATTGAACAAGAGGCTAAATTCTACCTAAGAGGATTAGAGGTTTAACACAAAGCTTCATTACCATCCAAAATATGTGAATATCTAAAATCTGTTCTACCTACTTCACAATATCACTAATCGACAAATCAATTAATAGATTTACATTTAAATCCTGCTCAATGTCCAAAAAACTCCCACAAAGTTCAATAAATCACTTATTAACTACAAAAGTCAACAGCTGGTTTTACCCTTTTTTATATTTGAATAAATTCATTGCTATGTAACACCGAATGAGTCAAGAAAACAAAATGTATAGAAATGAAAGGGAAATGGGCGTATTAGCGAAACCTGTTACTAACTGATCCGACTATCGGAGTATGAAAAGATATTCAATAAACTTGGGCTGTTCAATTGAATCACCACCCAGATTTGGACCAGTCTATAAGGTAAAAATATCAGCTATCAGATGTTACCTTGTTGTTGTTTATCATTCCAGCCGCAGACGACCACAACTGAAATCAATACTGGGCTTTACGCCATATCTTGGAATAAAATCTCTGATAACACTTTTAAGCATGCCGACTTGATTATGCTTGACTTTTCTAAGGAGAAGTGGTAATGATTTCACGTCTCCTAATGATGTTCTTGATCCCTATAATTTTTAAAACAATATTTGTCCATGTTCTTTTCATAAATGTAACAAATATCTGTCTGAAAACACAATTTGTAGTTGCCTTTGAACTTTTCATTTTAATCTGTTTTATTTTTCTAAAATCTGTCTTATCCATTCTAATACCTAGCGTAAACATGGAGTTTAATCCTCACTTTCAATTTAACCCTTTTAATCTGTTTTAAGGAAACGCTTAGCTTTAATCTAAACAAGTAAGTGACTGGAGGTTAACTGTGTTTGTGTAGCCATGTCCAGTAGGTACAAGTAGACAGGCCTCAGGTTTTGTTTAAAGTGTTGTTCTGCAAAATTCAAACTTCCCTGTGTATCCGTCAAAATATCAAACTTACAAAAACAAATTATTATCATTATTATATGAACAGATTCAAACTTTTTAAAGTAATGCTTCGACTTCTCCATTTTAGAGAAAAAAGACTGTTGCTTTCACATTGTACCATCCCTTTAAAACTTCCCACATTTGTTGAAATGGTAATACAAAAGTTCTAGCTACAAAAAAAGAATCCATCTATTTTTTCTCACTGGAAACCTCCATTATTATAACTGAAATCATGGCATCCTCACGTACAGAAATAAACGTAAACTAATCTGAAGTGATGGCGCTAAAGTGTCCTGTCCTGAACTGATTATACTAATCAATCTTTACGAATCTGTGCCCTACACGACATGGCAGCCATTTCCAGCAGGTGACTATGTTCTCTCTAGGGAAACTTTGTCTTGTCGAATCCTGTCCATCTAAGATTAGGGTTAGTGGCCACAATGGGACTAATGACTAAAAAAATCTAGGTTTCTGAACAATCTACCTCATATACTGTCACATGACCTGACATGATGTAAACCATAGGGATATTTTTTCTCGTTTTATTTGTGAGAACTTCTTTTCATAATTCTGTTAGTTTTATTTTCAACTTGGCGTTTGATATTTCAATATTCAAGATCCATTCAATTCAAAATTGGAAATAAGCATCACTGGTAGTGATGATGCTATGTCCAAAATTACAGGGTAATAACTTCAATTGATGAAAGCTAGCTTGAACAATTAAATAGGTTGATATGTGGTACCAGAAACCCACAAAGTTAAAAGTCAAGGTTAACGTTGACGATGAAGCTATCCTTGAACTGTCAAGTTCCCAACAACAACTTGCATGAATAGCAAGTAAAACACCTAAAGCGCTCAAAGTATTGGGCGAATTGGGAGTATTGGTAAATACTTAAAACAAATAATAGCATGAAATTCCATAGAAAGACGGCTGGGTAGTTGTCGGAAAATGTGCCGAACAGACGTTGTAAAACACCAAATAACTAAAGTTACAAGCGTCTTGGAGACATTGACACTGACTTTGTTATCGGAGGCACCTCCCCGAGGGGCAATTCTATGCCACCAAGGTCACTACCAACAGGTAGCTCAGACTAGGTTATCTAACGGTAGCAATCTTTGATTGCCCAAATGAATGATAGCAACGTGATCAGGAGGTAATAGAGAACAATCATCCCGAGTGCCTGTTCTGCTGTGACAGAGTCCCAGGGGAAGCTTTATTAGACAGAATGTGATATGGAAGATTGTGACCCAGCCATATCACAGGAAATCCTGGTCTGTCACCAAGCCATATACGACCACAAAGATCAGGCGTTCGGGGTCTGTCACCAAGCCATATATAACCACACAGATTAGGTTTTTGGGGAGGCATTTATCTGGCAGCAATTTTTATGGTGTAACTAACATAAAGGCAGTCAGAATTCATTAGGTTTTTGCTACTTAAGGATATGTCTTAATCCATAATTTTAAGTCAATATTGGAGAAAATTTTGTGCTATATTTTTTTTATATCTTAGTTGAATCCACAAAATCCTCAAAATAGATTTCATGTCTTGAAAAGTTAGGATTACAAATTTCAATAAAACTTTAAAATTGAAAATTTTATATAATGTATCATCAACCTTAAACTTTTCCATTTCAGATTCTGTGGAAATTTAAAATGGATTAAAAAAAATCTGGATTCCTTGCTGAATCTCTCAATAGTCCAAGGTATGAGACCTCTCCGACTAGTTCCAGATATCCCTGACCAACAAAAACAAATCCACAATCGGAGATGTTCCGTTGACATGACATAATTACGTTACGAAGAAATAATCATTACCAGTTCTCTGGTTTTAAGTGCTTTTACATTTATCTTCATTAATTTTGAAAACACGACTGTTGGCTGGAGTTATTTTGATTCTGTACCGGGACTTCAGTCTAGTACGATCACCTCACAAAGACCACCAATATGGTATTGATCTTCGTGTACTCTTCATTCCAATACCAGTACTTCATTGACACAAGAGGGCGCTATTCTAAGGCGACTTGTCATAGTTATAATTACCTGGTAATGCTGCTGGTGTGGGTTGTCACATGACTTTTTCTGTCATAGAGGCAAGCAACACTTCAAAAGACTTCCATCCAGCTAATTATACTGATTACAGCTACCCGTAATGCACTTCTCATGTTACTGCCCTTTAATAGAGCTCTCCAATGATAAAGGTAATTATGTCAACACATTCAATTTGTTTGGTCACCATATTAATTCCAGAACAGTGCTTGGTCATTCAGATGAATTCACTGAATGTTGGTATTTTGATGTTGTAAAAAAATTGATCAAACATAAAAATGATCTGTAAATCAAATCACCTAAATCAAAGAAGCCAGTTATTGTTATCAGACAGAAATCTAGGATAAACAAAAGCTACAGTGGAAAAGTACTGATAATACAATGTAAAATCACTCCTTAAAAAAAAGCAAGGCAAATTATATTTGCCATGGAAATTCAAAGTCTTCCATCAGTTAATACTAGGCAACATCAAAACTAGGTAACAACGTTATTGCTTTTTCTATTACCATATCCGACAATAACAGAATGTTCTTCAATACCAAATATGGAATCTGGTAACTCAGCCAAAATAGAACAATAGTTAGAAAATTCAATGACTGTAGTCAATGGTCAAAATAAAAGTTACAATGACCTAGTTTTGGCATGCAGAACCCTGTATCATACACATTTTGGTGACAACAGGTAACATAGTTTGAGGGAATGTGCTGGATAAGCTTTGGGTAGGAAGGCAGACAGAATGTAGAATACAAATGGATGTAATTTCAAATCTATAGCCCGATCGCTCGGTACCATTGGGGAATTAATTAAACAAAACCTAAAACACTATAGACTTCATCAGAGACTGTTCATTGATAAATTTTGAACGATTTCCAATAACATTTTACAATAAGCAAAAAGGGCCTGCTATGTCTGTTTGTTATTTCTATTACTGTTGGAAAAATTGAACCTGATAATTCATTCAAATGGACGATCAAATAACTCTTTAGTCAATATTACGAAAATGAATGGATTGTATTTTTTTTGTACATGCTTAAACAGTTGTGTTGTGTAATTAGACAGATAGTGTAAAAGCATTAAAGCAATTACCCTTATTTGCATAATTACACCTGGCTACGTTAATTACAGTACAGATAATGAGCCCTCCCCTTGTTTAATTACAACAAAGATAATTACCCCTCCCTGGAAGTAAATTACACCAGCTCACTTAATTTTGTTGGTTTAAAAAATTAAAGCGGTGTCTAAATTTAGGAGAATCAAAGTCATCAAAAAATGTCTCAGAATGTCAGGGGACTAGGTCCTACCAGTGTGTGTATACCTTTACAATGGAATTGAAAATTCCTATAAACCGAGCTGGTTACTTAATAATATAAATACAGTCATTCCAACCTGCTCATGTTTTTAACTCTATTAGGGACACCTGTGTTAAGAGACCACTTTTAATGTTCCCCCGATGTAGATATTTCTTTGTGATTAGAACCTGTTTAAAGAGACCAGTTATTTGACTTACGAAAGGGTGATCTCCTAGTACAGATTTGACTGATCAATGGTTGAAATCTACAGTTTCCACTATTTTTTCACCTTTTAACATGAAAAGAGACTTTGGCAGAACCCTTACTATGAATAGCATCAATCACCAATGTGACTAGGTCTTAAATTGGCCCGGGAAATTTCTAGAATCACAGATAAATTAATTAGGATCAGCTGTTAATTATAATTAGTGTCAAAAGCAACATGATAAACACTGCCAGCACGTTCCTTATCAATCATTAACATCACAATCTTTATTTGTTTGCTATTTAACACCTTTTTAGCAGGATATTTGTTTACAGCTCTCCAGTTGTATAATACATAAATACAGTGATAAGCGTGGACTCCCTCTGGAGGTGTTAAGAATGAGGCTTTACAGATAGCCCCTCTTCACGCCCATATCAATTTCCTAGTCTATAATTACAGGCTGACCCCTTGCTGTCAGTGCTGGTCCTAATAGGGTTCATTACCAGAGTAACATTATATCACATGGCCTGTATGCCACACTTATGGGGGGTTCAGTTACGCATCAGTATACACAGTTTACACAAGGTAAAGGGAGCCCCTGGGTATCTATGACTCAGAAGAGCAAAGGGATTGAGAAATACAAGGTAATGAGCTCCAGGTATCTTTGGCCCAAGGGATTGAGAAATACAAGGTAATGAGCCCCAGGTATCTTTGGCCCAAGGGATTGAGAAATACAAGGTAATGAGCCAGGGTATCTATAGCCCAGAAGGACCATTGGACTGAGAGACACAAGGTAATGAGCCCTGTGTATCTATCGCTCAGAAGGGCCAATGGACTGAATATCACAATGTATTCAGGGGTACCTAAGGCTCAGAAGGGACTAGGGGCAGGGGAAAACTCAGGCCAGACCTCAATCTAAGCTGGCCAAACCCTCAACCTTTTCTAGAGCTTATTGGTCTATAATAAAACTTGTTGCCACCAAGAGACGCTGTTTGATCATGTGCCTGAATGACATTACTAGAACTGTAATGACTGTAAACTTAGTCCCATCCTCCACCATTACCAGTTAAACGTGGTCCCGAGACTTGAGCGTATCACATTTATACATAGATGGCCGAGATGTACGAGTGTCTGTGAGGACTCCTGAGTAACAGAAGTGGTTTGTTGTTCAGTACAATGTGGGACAGAAAAAAGCTACGACTCTGGCATATACAGTTACAATGCTGGGGACCCTGGCAGAGAAGGTATTTACGGTAGTTTTGGCACATAATTGGGGATACTCGATCAGAAAAAGGATGTTTTCATGAGTGGCAAAATGACTTCACTTGCTTCCCTTCCCTTCAAAATATGAGCTTTTCAAATTCAGAAAAATGCCAACCCCATAAAAATGGAGACATAAGAAGTGCTTTGCTGTAAAGACAGCACTACAAATCTTACATAAAGACACGGCATGTACTTTTGTGAGTCACATAACCAGATAGAATAGGCTGTCACATGTTCTGCCAAGAATATTAAACCCCGAGGTGACATTAGTCAAGACCTATACCATAACAACACCAATCCTTATCAAGCTACACATTCCTCTTGATAGTAACAGTTGAAGAAATATATCGTTCTCCCTAAATCTATATTGCTAGCAAAGAATCCTGAAGTGCTATCAAAATATAGCAATATCTGTGTAAACATGGACAGAAAATCACCTGTATAATCTGACATAAAATCACCTGTATACTCTGACAACAGTCACATGTATAACATACAACTATCTTATTTACTGTTAATTAAATATATTTGAAAGAATGATATAATTACATGATAGATGTTATGTTGATATGAGAAATAAATAGAAATGTTGACACGATGGATGTAATGTTAAAATGATAAGGATATTGACTATATGAAAATGTTATGTTGACATATTTATCACATATGTGAATGCATTGTTGACACAATGTATAGTTTTTTTTGATATATGTATATGTGATGCTGACAAATGTTAGATGTCATGTTGTCATGTTCATGCAATATTGACATGATGTAAACTCTGTTGACATGATGTTGACATGTTTATACAATAGGTAATATTGACATGATGTAGAAATAATGTTGTCAAAATGTTGACAAAATGTGAATTATGTTTGACATATGTATATGCAATGTTGACGCAATTAAGATGTTAAAACACTGTAGACATGATGAAGACATATTGTTTATCTTTGAAATTCTGTCAAAATGTTGTTATACTGTTGCCATGTTGATGACATGATGAAGATATATGGTAATTGTGATGCAGTCAAAACTTAGATGTAATGTTGACATGTTGATGCAATGATGACATGATGTTGACTAAATGTTGACGTACCTTTCCCTGCATGATCATGCGGACAGTTAACATTGTGGTGGGTGTGGAGTCTGTCTGCACCATGGTTTTGTCTGTTGCCATGTCACGTATACCAATACAAAAAGGACCGTGTTTTCACACGTGAAGGGTTGGTGTGGAGGGGGGAGTCTATGGGACACTACGGGAGTCCGGGCCTTCAGGTCTGTGTAGGGTTATCACTGGGGCTTCTATAGTCTGCTAATCCTCCTAAAAAATATCAAAGTGAGGCAATGGTCAGCATAAATACAACAAAAGTATATGTATATACATACATAAATTTGAAAATCATTTTTTTCATGATTATCAATATTAAGACCAATGGCAGTATTATACTCTTGTTCCTTTGTTGAATACAAATCACTGGGAACTGGTTGTTGATTAAAATCAAAAGTAATGTCGAAAACAAGTGCTACAAAAATTCATACAACTAAGAGTTCATACCTAATAAAGACAGAAATTGCTTCTTCAAAAAATAAAAAATATTCTTGCACCAAGAATAACTCATCTCATATCTTTGAAAATAACTAACAAAACAAAGTCATCCCCATAATACTAAGCCGTTTTATGACCATCACAGCAGCCATGCTTTTGTATGGGCTACTAATATTGGCAAACAGACCAAGAGGTTAATATGAAGTCATGAACAGAAAAAAAAATTACCCACAATTTCAAGCTCTGCATGAGCACATGGTGACAAGTCTCTCTCGCACAAATTCTCCCAGTGCCAATCTGGCTTTGATTATAGCGCTCCAACGCCTTGTCTAACCTCCAACACAAAGTCACCACATGGCACAGCTCAACCACGCATTCTCATACAGATTTCTATAAATCTTAGTTCAACAAATCCTAAATAAGTGTCCGGTTTACAAACAGAATGCAGATTTCACCATCATCATAGTTTCACAAATTCTGGATTTTATTTGTTTAAATTACAGTATATGCTGTCATAAACACATCCACATGAGGCTATATATGATTTTATCATTCTATAAAATGCACCAACAAATTTTCAAAACATATCATATAAATGATTCAAGTTTCCATTAAGTTTTGATTTTCGTTTAAATTAGTAAATCTTTTTATTAAAGAACAGCACTGAATTCCTAATCGAGAGTAAGGAAACTCATTTGCTGTATACCGAAAACCAACCAATCTTACCTGACCTGTCCCATCGGCAGAAACTTTGGAGAATAAAATAAACTCACCAGTATCATAGCACTGGAGTAGAACAAATTAAAATCCAAAAGTGAAAACTTTTAAGACTTGAATCTCAGCACAACATATTTCTCCTGGTTGTCCACAACAACACAATCTACTCGACTACACAAGGTTTAATTAACATGTCCTCCACCATCAGCCTCTCAGGTCCTAGTGTGTCTTTGTAGGTGTATGCTGGAGATGTTGTCGCCACAATGAGCCAACTAGAGAATGCAGGGCTAAGAAACTGGCAACATCTGTTAAGAGTTCCTAAGTACAATCTACACATGTGTTACTGTGTCCCCCTCTACGGCAGTAAGAACGTGTGCTTTGTGCGATATGAGATATCCCTACTGCTTGTCAGTATATTATGCCACGCTTCCATCACTATCCTGCATCATCAAACCCATGTCCCCACTGCTTCCATACCACAGTATAACACTGAGTTAATATCTGCTATTTTTCTATCAACATTCTCCGTTGAGCAATGCTTCACTCAGTAGTCCTATGGTGCTGTTGTCATAACGTTGTGGCAACAAACAGTCACAAATTAACACATGTCGGCCAATTACTCTATACTTTTTGCCCCTCTTCTCCAACATCGGTCCCCATATCTCTATCATCACATCTTAATTTCCATCTGTTTGCTAAGAGCCTTTCCATTTCTTCTGGTCCAAACTTGCCACAGGATCAGTACCGTCATAATATAATCTTATTTTTTTCATTTTTTTTCAATTGGACCTTACCACTATCTACCTTTTAGAATTTTCAGCAAATGTCAATGAAAAATAATATCCAATAGCTGACCCAAAATTCTGTCATCAGAAGTGGTGTTTCCCTCTGGTTCTAGTAACGAATCATCAGATCCCTCCTCCTCTACCCTCAACAACAATTTAACACATTCTTTTGTAAACAAATCACGGTCTGTCAAGATCTTCTTCATTTATTGACAAATCTGAATGACCCTCCAAGGTGGACACTCATTTCCCCTGATATTTCTCCTTTCTACAGTGGAATGATAAATAAGAATGCCATTCACAGGATATAATTTGACCTGCCCAGAATTCCCATACAAAGCATTTGGTAAATATCACTGGTCTCATCTTTAGGCATGGATTCAAAGGTTGAACCCATTTTGTTTAACACTTACAGTTATAAAAGTGAACTCCTAAACTATAGGACAGGTAAATTCAACCAGATTACTGCATGACCTTTTAATAATTAAAATAATTCCGATCCAATTTAATTGACGACTAGGAATTCAGGATTGTTCACGATTAGCTAGCTCGTTAGATGTCAGCCAGGTAACAAATCACGGGAGGACATTCAAATTATTTCTAATTTCAAAACTCTCACAACTGAGCAGTTCACCACATTGCGATGTTCAAAAGCACTTGAGCCTGAGTGGAGGATTTTATTTTTTATAGCTTCATTCGTGCAGTTTTATTTCTGCGACTAATTCTCAGGAGTAACAGTCTTTGAAAAGCTGCTGTTTTAAAAATAAAACAATGTTGAAAATTCATTTCTGAGTCGTTAACCAACAATATGGCTACTGTCAATCAAATTCAAGGTGCCCCTAGGACGCCAATCTTAGAAATTATAGCCCAATTTCATGTGACAATTCCTCTTTACAGTCATCAGAATGTTTTAACTGCTGTAATTTCCCATGCTTCCTTGAAGATAGCAAGGACAGAATCATATAAAATTTTGAAAGAATAAATAGCAGATCTCAAGTCTTAAAACCCGATAATATCTGCCATACATTCATTCAAGACCAGGTAAACAGCCATCATTTGCAATTCTCTGAACAAGGTTTCTATTCAATGTACTAGAGAATAGAAACTGCTTGATGTATCATAACGTCATACATATCATTGGTATGCCTGATAATCTAGGTTGAGGGCAAGATTGGATGTCGCACAAATATATCAATGCTATAATAACACAATGCCAGCTCCTACATTTTGTATGTACACTGTAAAAGGATAGCCAAATAAATATCGACACACACTCGTTAAAACGGTTGTATCCCTGGATATCAACATATCAAACTAATTAGCGACATCAGTCGGCAATCATTAACATTTACATAATAATATCACATACCATGACAACACAATAGAGAGATAAAATCTTAAATCTTAGTGACAATGAAACTTCGTTGAACGAATGTCAACTTTACCTTTAACCTATGAAAACATAACACCTATTACGGAGTATTTCAATATCAAGGTAGATGTTACTTCCAGAAAATTAAAAAAATAATTATTGCAGCCATTACACCCAAATTTCAAATCAACTGAAATCATTAAATAGTCATAGATATAAAAATAACACAAATATAACTGCAATATTTATAGTATTCTTTCTCAAAAGTCTTCTAACAGGTTCTATACCTTGACTTACGATACTGTACCAGAATATGGATGTTGAGTGATCTAAGGGTGTTACACCTGGTACCAGATTCCACGACGATGAAATGCTGACATAATACTGTCCACTACGTTTCTATAAACCGGCTCATCACCTGATAACAGACACCTCGACAAACCCACACCAACCGAGATTCTAATCGATTGATATACTAGGACATTAATTAAGTACTCCCATCAGCTTCTCATACAACCATCAATACATTTCTGCTGTCCAACTGGGAATGAGACATGAAGCTGATCTTTCCTGTTTTTCATCACATTTGATTCAGGCCTACATAATACCAGCCATGGCACTAGAACTCATTAGTCCGCTGTACCGGAGATGATGCAGCATCAAATTTATGCCAGTTCAAGGTGAGCAGGCAATTATTACCCGGGAAATTCAGGTAAAGTATATTCAAAGAGTGTGTACAACACTCACCTGTTTCGCTGACGAGATATGAATAGAGGACGGAGCTCCATAGACATATGATAGACCTACCCCCTTCGTGTTTACATCCAGACTGATGGGCCGACTACAATACTGTCACCAGCCAATCAATACACCTACATTGAACAGCGATGACTGGATCAATTCTCCATAATGATACATGAATTCCAATAATCAATCTCAGCCGAGTACAATTAGGAGCAGTTGTTTTTACGCGGATTGAAAATATTTATCCTAAATAATAATCACACTCAAGGTTTGATTCACCTGCGATTGTAATCAGATGTAATAACGGCACCACAGAAGCAATTAGTTGACAATCCTAAACCAAATAGTCGGACAAAGCATGAAGCACTGACCATCAAGACATCGGACTGATAAGAAAATATTTTCCTACAGATTCCTACAAAATACCTGACCATCACGCTATGATGGAAACACAGGAAAAACCTGTTTCTTTCGCTGGATTAAACATTATGCTTCGACAAGCACCACATGCTCACCATTATAAAGCTACACGCTTTCCGACAAGAAAATATTGTTCTTTCACTTAGTCAATACATAGGCAGTGTTGGAGAAGAGATTTCAGCATGAGGAATTCTCTGGAAACAGTTCTCCATGAAAGGACAGCCGCTGACTGAGGCTGAAGGGCTGTGGTGAGCAGAAATCCAATGCTACCTGCTGTCAAGAGCCTGTATTAGACCAAGCAAGGTCTGGTAGTGATTTGGGAAAATTCCTCTGGCCAATCACTGTCAGTGCAGGGCTATAGGGGCGGACATGTGGTCCTTTGGGAGCAGTATATATTCTGCAATTCTGCTGACCCATAATTAACCAGATTATTACAACTCTAAAAGATTATCCGGAAACTTTCATATCAAATGTACCAATTTTACGATTTCCAGAAGCTATTTTCTTTTATTTTTCATTTTTAAGATCTAGATTTCCCTAAAGAATAATAAAGGAGATCACTTTGTAATGACTGATTATGGGATCATTTCACTCCTTACATATAAAATAAGTAGTTTGAATGTGGTCTTATTATGAACTGATAGAAATGCTGGTATCATGCAATATTAACAGTCCTGCAAGACACTTGGATGGTATCTTTCATACTGTGAAAAATAGGTTCAATTGACATTTTTTTGAATCAAATTAAAGAATATTTACCACACCGAGACCGTCAATTATCATCACCAATCACTTCAACACCAAATCTACAATACATCTCACACAAATCCAATTAATTAGCAGCAGATTTCTTTCTACTTGACTTCAGGCTGCAGTTGTATTTTCCAATCTTGCACCATGCAAACACCCAAGGATACATACATCTACCAACAACCCGACAGGACAAAGGAGGAACTACAGGACAAGGCTGGACTCCACAGAGATGTACCAACCAATATATTTATAATAAATTATACTGAATAAACAAAGACCCCCAGCAGTAGCTAGTCAAGATGTATATTACTCTGTGATATATAAGTCAGGTAACACTTCTAACAAACCGTGTATATCACAGAATTACCAAATATATCACCTGCCAGGCAATAACCTCGTTAGGAACAGCAGGTAAAACTATATCACAGGTAGAACACCAGGTATACAGATGAAGCTATATACTGAACTAAACACACTTGTCCCATACAGGTACAATACAACATCAAATGTTTTCTTTTATACAGAAAACATAAACTTAATGTGTGAATTGTCTTTTCAGTTTTACCCTAAACCTGAAAGTCATGGCAAGGTAAAATGTTGACAGATATATTGTTACCAGGTTTATAAATATAAGTTCTTTTTCACAATTCAATTACATCATTGCATTATATATCCAACGAGGACCAATAGGATTTTGTTTTACACAGGTATATCTGTCAAGCACACACAGGTAAAAACTTATATATGTTACAGTACAAATACCATCAGACCTAAATCCTTGGTTTTGTAAGATGAATTGAATAGTAAGACGCTAATCCGATGGTAGAATCTGACTCCAGTTGACGTGTCGGGATTAAGATGTGGCGAAATCAATGAAATAAACAAGCTTAGTTCTCACAACAAAGGCAGCCCTTCCATACAGATTATAACCAGAAATCTCCACTCTAATCCGCTAACGAAACATTTCAACCTGTTTTCACCGGAATCAATGAACTGGTAACATATCGCAATCCACAGAAAATATTTTTCCGACTAGAAATCATACAAAGTCTGATCATGCATGTCAAGTAACAGAAACAATGTTTTTTGTTGAATTTATATATAAAATCAGTTTCCATCATGAAATTGTACATAAATATATATTTTTTAAATTCTGCTGGAAGATAAATATTTCAAAACACTTAACGTATGTAAATTGTTTTAGATTTTAATAACAGTAAAACTAACTATGAAATCTGATACATCCGTGATGTAGAGCATTTACATAGTATTACTGATATAATTTGATCCCCATTACAACGGAGGATCGTGCTTCCTCCATCCATCCTTCCCCATACACAGAGTATTTTTAATATACAAACAAAGAATTATTGGTTGTTGTCAAGCATATTGATGTGCCTATGAAATTATGAGTTTCGTCGTCAAGCGTTTATATTACATTGAACCCTACTTTACTGAGATCCACACAAGCAAGATAATTTGAGGTGCTTCCATTATCGCGGATTTAACGACTAAATATGGATTTTCCTGTACTTTCCTCCTAGAATCAATATAACTATAGGATCATCCTTTTCTTACCTATAAAATTGACAGTTAGAAAGTTCATAAAACCCTTTGGGAACGAGATATTCTGTCTAATAAGAATTTTATGGATAATTCAAATTGAATATTCATGAGAAAAATAGTATACTACATGTTGATACATAAATAACCTCTTAAAACGAAACATTTCAAGGACTAAATCATTTAAAAGTTTTGTAAACAATAAACACATAAAATTTGTTGTACAAACATTTTCAAAGAGATGAACTGCATAATCTGCTTAGGTATGAGGATCAATCTTGCATGATGTAATAATAATTTAATTTCAGGATCTAAATGTGTCTTTACCAGTTCAACATTATTTTCATTTCTGAAATGATTATACATACACTTGATTGAATCACAATTATAAGACAACAAAACATCCTATTTACTGAAAAACTGAAATTATAAACTCTGGTAAAATTTTACCCTGATAAAATTAGCAATTTCATTTTTTGGTTATTATTATGTAGGCTCTTTTAATTTCATGGAGTCCATCGACATACAATAAAGGATTCATTCACAGAAATAGTTAACTTTGTTAAAATAATTAACTCTAGCAAATGAATGCAGTTTCAAATGATGTTTTTCTATTGTGTAGCTTTATTCCACGTTTATTGCACACATTCGTTTGATAAAATATTTCTTTGTTACATTTGGTTTACAGATATAGCTGATTAGTTCAACTTTGCCAATGTTTTATTTGAAAATAAACTACATGCATTTGACAATTTAACCTTAGTCCATTGTGATTGTAACTAAGTTGCAATTTCTTTGTAATTTATACTTGAACCAGCTACGGTGCCGAATGATAATAGAAGAAAAGGTCTTACCATGGTTTTTCCTGTTTCAGTTGAAGTTACTATCTATTGAGTACATATAGTAGAACATAGCCTTAAGCTTGTTCATGTCAGTATTAAAAAAGGAACAATGGCTAGTTATACAATAATGACATGTACATATTTGTGACAACACCTTGCTATGGTAACCATATATTCATATGTCATTTCTGACTGTTCTTTTTACAAGGTGTTATTGACCCACAGAATGACAATTTAAGAATGAAAACATAGGTGTTTTTCGTTAATAAAAGAAATATGCAAACATGTTTCTGTACATATGAAAATCAAAATCTTACCAAACACTACAGCTGGTATTCCTTAAATGCTAGGTATGGAAACTGCAGGTATACCCTTAGTGACTGACCACACTGCTTAGATTCACACTTCTGACCAGTCCTGGTATATATTGACCAGCACAGCAGGGGGATTATCAACACCTCACTTAGGGTGTGGATTAGCCTCACTGGTCAACCCTAAATTGACTAATGAACTGACCTTACTACAGAGCTACAAGTAAAATGAATGTAGCTGCATTATTATAGGGAGGTAGGTGAGGATGTTGTGGTACACAGGTGTGTGTCACCTGTACAATACCTGTATAACGGGTGTCACCTGTATAATACACAGCCACTGTAGCAGGAAGTATAGTATTCACTGATTTGAAATACGAGATTTAGACTTAGTGTCAAAACTATATTGGTATACAGTTCTGTATCACTATATTCTCACATAATTTTACAAGATATTTTCTGAAAAACAAAAACTGCATAGATTATATTTTAAGTAATTTAGGAAATGTCTAGATATCAGGCCTGTAATACAATTGTGTATTTTTAAAGGATTAAATAAACATGTTTACACAAGCTTTCTTATGTATGCATTCTGTAACAATTACCCCAATTACACAATCTACCTAATTACCCCGTAATTAGTGACCTACCTGTCCATTGTACTTGTCACTCGAGTATATCAAACAATTTTCACCTATGAGTCTTCCTTACTAAACCCATTTTTTACCTAGAAGTTCTTCCTAATTAATGAGTTTGACTTATGACTGAATTTCTTAATAGAAATTGTGAAATATATATATATTATTTTAATAATTCTATACAATTTAATTAATTTATTACAAAGATAATATTTGGTGTTGATATTAAATAATAGGTGAGTATACCTATGCAATTAGGGGACTGTAGTTGGGATAAAGAACTGTATAGGCTTTATTTTGCCTTCATAAAATATCTCACAATATTGACACATGTAACAGATTGGTTAATACATAAGTTCTATAAAATAATTTACATGTTGTTCATAACGCTATACTTTTCTTTCAATGACTAGTTTCATTAAAATGGAAAATTTCTTCCCAAAAGAAAAAATAATTAAAACTGTGAAAGAGACAGAGGGACTGAAACTTGCTAGCTCCATTGAGGCACTAGCTAGCTAAAATATGGTTTGTATTCTGCTGATGTTGAAGACAATGTAGATAGTCCAAATGGATTTTTGTTGTACCTTTCCTAGACCAACATAGTAGATATTTTCTAATCTGACACCAAACATCTTTCACTGTTCTTAGGTTAGCTCTGGGACCCCGGTGTCTAAATCAGAGGTAGGTGAGCCCCATAAAACTCTCCCCACAGTGCCTCCTAGTCAGGGATAACTGTCATTAGGGAGACAAGAGACAATTACAGCCCCGGCTGCTACAGTGCTGCAGTCGGTAATGGTAATTATTGGTCTAAATGCTCATAAACATTGCCTGTATATACAGCCCCTGGTCCACCCTTTAACAGGCAAAACATTCCCATCACCGCTAACAACTTCACACTCAAAAGTCTCAAGGTGTCTAGGACTTGAAACTAACATAATTTGCTTGGTTAAGTTCTCACTGCTGGATAAGTCGAACAGTACGAAAAAATAAAACATGAAACTTTTTTTGGAGGTGAAAATTCCCAAACTTCACAGCCCAAGACCAATAAAGGTACGGTGCCGTTTGTAGGGTTTAATTGTCATCAGGTACATATGTACAAGAAGGTGCCGTTTGTAGGGTTTTATTGTCATAAGGTACATCTGTACAAGAAGATATGCAACTGTGTCCACAGTAGGGCCCTGTCACTGATACAGTAGGTATATGGTACCAGTGACCTCATACTGAGGCAGGCTGCATGAGGACAAAGACAAATTAACTTATGGTGTAATTCAATGTCCCGACAGGAACTGTCTACCAGTCGTGATGTGCTTCATCCCATGCCACATTGTGTGTTGCTAAATTGTCTTGTTTTACACTTGATAATACTAAAACAACAATAGCAACCGTAAAGGTTCACCTGACCCAACAGAAAACTGACGATTGGTACCCTTATCTCTGGTGATGACCTTGTCAAAAGTTGGGCCGTCAGTGGCGTGGGGGCAAGACCAGGGAAAAATGACCTCAAATGTGTTTTTTCACAATGTCTTCAAATCTAAAAATCATATTGCTTACATTCAATTATTTATTATATCATACAACGTTGACCTGATTAGATGGAGTTAATACATTTTACCACAAATAAGCCAATGCCATCAAATATAGAATTAAGTTTGTTATATACATATAGAGGGCCAGCAGGGTGCAAGCCCAAGCCTTTTAGTGGCGCCAGTCTCACAAATGTAATGTCTTTGAATTGACTCATTCATTTAGGAATTAATGAGTTTCCTTTCAAGAAAATTTTCCATAGGAAAGCATTAACTCAAGCTATGAAACCTTACTTAAAGAAAATGTTTTGCAACTCCAATAATGCTGAAACTGGGGAAAAAACATTTATGAAACTACAGCCAGATACTATGCAGTAGGATTATCCACTATCTGTGGCCTTATCTCTTTTGGCTTGACAAAGGTGAAGTACAGCAGATTAGGAACTGGTTATCCAGGGGGATACGGGACCTATAATGCTGATTACTGTAGTAAAGGGCAAAGGGTTCAGACCACAGCTTAAAAATCTTACTCGCGTTGAGATGCTCCTTAATTTATCATTGAGGAAAGTATTGGTGATGCTTAAATGTGATACAAATGCAACAGAAATGTACAGTACTATATCTTGTGGCAATCTTCACGGAGACCACCGCTTATCATCAATGTGGTAGGACATTATGTTGCATGATACTTAATATCTATTCTATGACTGATGGGAGTGTATCGCAATTTTATCTATCAGTT
Organism: Mizuhopecten yessoensis; assembly: GCF_002113885.1. Lineage (NCBI taxonomy): Eukaryota > Metazoa > Mollusca > Bivalvia > Pectinida > Pectinidae > Mizuhopecten > Mizuhopecten yessoensis. The sequence goes on along the minus strand of NW_018485984.1, from coordinate 2,490,261 downwards.
CCTTTCTGTTGCACAGAATCCACCTACAGTATCAATAGTGATGCAGCCTTCAGTTTTCATTGCCATTTGAAGGTTGTGTAGGTTGACAAAAACCGAGAAAATGCCGAGAGTTTGAATCGGGAACAGATCACTGGTCACTCCCCAGCATATCACTGATACTGTACATGTGTCAAGGTTTCATCGTTTCCAATTATCACTTTCTAAATTGAATTGTCAGACAAGCCGACAATCCATTACATTAATAAGAACATTTGTCCATTAATATTACTACACAATGGTTACCATAATAACCTCTGGCAATGTGACCTTTGACCCAGAGATAAGTTCTGAGATAAAGGCCCAGGTGATTATTGATTGGACAGTGGTTTATTGTTTCGGTGTGATGTTGGAGATGATGTAGGTACCTGTTCGTAATTACGCTATTTCCTGTCTTGACAGAAAGGGACCATTTTCCTCAACTGATATTGGACAATTGCAGGAAATTGGATCGTTACCTGGTAAGGAAATCATTAAAATCAATTTCTTGGTAGATCAAATGATGACTAATGGCTGGGGTGTTGTCTTTGTCTACTGCCTTTCTCCGCACAATCGCCAGCTTCATTAGCGGGGAGACATTTGACACGAGAGAATATGCATGCATCTTGTCACAATATATACAACCACTCAGTGGCACATCTACATCACACCGTTTATTGTGTCTTGTGCATATCCTTCATTAAAAGAGAATGTCGTAAAACTTGAGAATCACTAGAACAATCTATACTGGTACGATCACTTTGATTTGAATAGGATCTATCCACAACTACAATGTCTACTACCTTACAGAGTCATTAAGATAATAACGAGACCCACAGACTCTGTACCTGCATTCCGCAACAAGGATACGGCGAACATGCAGTACTGACAATTGGATTGCCATTTTACAGTAATAGGTCTTTTGGAAAAGGCAGGAATTTGGTATGTGTTGTTATCCCAATGCTAACGAACCAAATAATATAAAGAACAGACCTAGTAGCTTTCTGATAAAAAATTCAGAGTTTAGCAACTAATTTTCAAAATGATTTTAAATTGCAGAAAATGGTTATATACATTAACTATTCATGAAACCACAAGAGATAAGGTACATATAGCAACATGCAACAATTTGTATCCTGACTTTACAGATGTGACAGAAACTATGATTGGCAGGTATAAGTCTAAAACATATCTGACAGAGTCTGTCATTCGATGATCAGAGAACCACAAGTATTATATAAGAATATGCACAGACATGAGGAATTTGTTGGGTTTACTATGAGCAGAACCTTTTCTTAGGCTGGCACCCATTCTTGTAAGTGACGTAGTCACTCTCTAGATTACTATACACAGAAAACAAATGTTCTCTACGTCACCAACAACAATAACACTCACCTGTTCACTAGCTAGATAATGGCTTTAATAACTAATGTTCAAAGATGAAGCATCAGAATTTAGACTGAATATCATTTAGTTTATTAACAAAATGAGTCGATACTTCCTAAACCATATCAGCTCGTAGCCCTAGGTACACATTTCACAGTGTGTAGAAATTTTATCACATATGGCTGTGATTTTATTATCAAAAGCAATGAACCAGAAAGATTTTTTCTAATTTGACAATAAAAGAGACAACAGATTATCTAGATTCTGATTAAGATACGATAACTCACACATTTTTGTTCAATCGATTCCAGTCTGATCTTGCGTGCCATATTCAAGTATGCGTACACAATTTCTGCTGAAGGAGATTGAAAATGATTGCCCAACACTACGAGTGCTGGTCACAATTATGTCAATTGATTTTATCCTAGATAGTGAAATTAATCTTCTAATCCAATCCTAGTCTGTTGCCTCTGATCTCTTCTTTCTTTTTCTCAAAATTTTATCACAAGCTGCTGAAACTATTTAGGCTTTTTCATCGGGTTTTCCTTCGATCTATGCATTGACAGTGATACATCAATATTCATGATATAATACATTATTATAATTCATTCTGGAAGTATCTTCTCAATAGTCACATCGCAACTATATTTTCCTACAGTTGTTGATATAGTTTATATGGTATAAGCGGACCGTATATGACAACGGTCTGTCCAGCTGTTACACCCACTTTGCCACTATACCTGCTAAAGGAGTGACCTGAAGTTGTCGATTCACAAAGACTCTCCCTGGTCTTCTTTGCGTTTGAATTAAAAGAGATTATAGCTCTTTATGANGTGTTTAAACACGAGGCCGTATTTATTGTTCAGCCATTTAGCAATTTACACCAACCATGATTCAGTCATCGCACAACGACGTCCATCGTCCGCACAAATGTGTGCAAACAATAATCGTCCAGATTTCAATCGTTCGCACATCGTGCATACATTGTGCACACTCTGTGTGCACACTGCACATCGTGTAACGTTGTGCGTCCCCACAACTGTATGTATTGATAAATAACCAAGAGGCCCAAGGGCCTTAGCGGTCACACTGAGTTACATTATTGGTACTGGTAACTCAATTTCATTGTTGAGATGTGATGTGGAAATCAACATGTAAACTAATTTTTTTTAAGTGAAATACAATACTTGTCATGTCATCAAAGGATAAGAATTTTGAAATATTGGTAAATTTTCCTTTTGGGTCCCGCCCTAGCCCCTGGGGATTTGGCAGGAATCCCAATGTAATACCCTCATCCACCAAAGACGATTCTGACCAAGTTTGAATAATTATCTGCTGAAAATGGATAAAATATACCCAAAAGTGTTATTTCCCTATATAATTATAAACTATAGTAAACTTAATTTTCCCTTGGATGCCCTGCCCTGGCCACTGCGGTTTGGGTAGAATCCCAATTTTACAATTTATAACCATCTTCCTCCAAGGATAATTCTCACCAAGAAAGAATGATTTCCTACAGAAAATTGTCAAATTATACCCAAAAGTGTTATTTCCCTATGTATAAACTAAAGTAAACTTTACCCCCTCTCCAAGGGAGAATGCATACAAAATTGGTTCCCCTTTACCCAAGGATGCTTCCGACTAAATATGGAACTAATCCTTTCTTTCCTACAGAAGAAGAAGGATTTTAAAGAATTTGCTNTAACTTTACCCCCTCCCCAAGGGAGAACGGATGGCCCAGGGGTCCTGAAATTTACAATTTAAATAAAGCCCCTGAAGATCTTTTTATCCATGCACAGAAGATTTTTGAAATATTGGTTAATTTTCCCTTTGAGGTCCTGCCCTGGCCCCAGGGGTTGGGATAGGAATCCCAATTTTACAATTTTGTAGCCACATTTACCAAGGATGATTCTGACCAAGTTTGAAAAAATTCCATCCACTGGTTCTTGAGAGGAAGTTGAAAATGTAAAAAGTTTATGCACGACGGACGGATAGCGATTAGAATAGCTAGGTCACTTTAGCAAAGCTCAGGTGACCTAAAAATAAACATATACACTCACAAATTATATAATTCCTCCAGAACCTATCTTGTCCAACTTATGTTTGTTTTATATATACCTGATGTATTACAGCGTTAGTCAAATACCTGTATTACAGCATTAGTCAAATACCCGTATTACAGCATTAGTCAAATACCCGTATTACAGCATTAGTCAAATACCTGTTACATTCTGATTAGCTGCCCCTCGATTATCTTTGATTTCAATCATCCATAAATAGCTCGCTTTAATACTGTACAACTAGGTATCCCAAAGCCCATGCACTTATCCAATATATCCATCTCCCATTAGGTTAAAGATAATCTGCTCTCCACTTTACATCATTTTCACATTATAATATAATTGTGTATCAATATCTTCTATTTTTTCCCACCTCATAAATGACTAGTGGACTACCTGTTCTTCAATATCAGCTGAGCGCTGCCTCCTCAGGCAGGGTATCTCATTGTAATCTGATAAAGAGACGACATTATCAGACAGCTAAACACACATAACTAGACACACAGATTGTAAATAAGTATTGGACCTGACAATGGATCATCTCCACAAGTCATGTTACATAGTAGTACTAGAGATAACCTCAACCCTGCCACTATAAATATGTCATATTTAACAAACTAGTGCAACACTACAAATGTCTAACTTAAAACAAAATCAGAGCCGTCGTTTATGTAAAAAGACATTTTTCAGAACCGTCAACACAACTCGAAACGGCATTTAGGCCAGTTTTCTATGTAACAAGAAATATATCTTTACTTGAGATTTGAACATTTTATCACCTTCTGGGATGGGACATCTATGTACATGGCAATATCTGTATATTTATTACACCAGTATTACAAATAAATACAGAGGACAAAACTGAACATGGATATCTAACCTTGAATATATGTTACCCTCAGTAAATAGAGTATTATATTATCTTCAGGTGGACCTATATCCCATGTAAAATAGTTTTCATTTTTTTTTATTTTTTTATATATAATTTGAGTACATACCTTATAAACTCATTCACCCTTAAAGTCACATTTGAACCTTACCAAATCAAAGACTTGTCAAGTCCAGTTGAAATATGGAGGGTTGGAATCAGTTAAAGCTACATGGGTAACATAGAATAACAAAGTATCCTAACCTTGATAAGTGTATACAGCTTCACAAGTCCAGCCTTCCTCAAGTCACAGCCCGCTACGTCACGTATAGTCCAAAGTTGTATGACCAGTGAACACAGGGAAAGCCAGATCTTTTGGGGGTCATGGGGAGTCTGAGTTGAGTTAGGGCACAACCAACTTCTCACAGGGGGGATGTAAGGGACAGAGTGGTCCCTACAAGGGTCATTATCTAATCCTGCTGTTTGATGGCTATCTGGAGGGGATGATACCTCTATGTGATGGACACAGTTGTACCATAAACATATTGAACTCTGACCCTCTCCAATACCACACTGTGAGGGCCGCATACAGGACAAGATACTCAGAGCTAATACCTCACTGTTGGAAAGGCATACAGAACTGGAGACAATGAATCTCTCAATTAACTCAATGTGGGGAAGGCATGCAGTCAGGGAAGGAATACTGGCTGTTTCTAATATCAAACTGTGTGGATGGCCTACAGGATTTCAGCCTTAAATTACGTACTGAAATTTCACTAAATTACCTATTTAATTGTAGTTGATTTTAGTGGAAGAGGAGTCGAATATGCAGAATATCTGTGATAGGCATTGAGTGTTTAAAAGATTATCAAAAATCAGTTGGAATATACGCAAATTACTCTTTACTGAAACCCAAACAATGTTACGACATAATTTCTCACAACGTAATATCTCTCCACGTAGTAATTTCTCTCGGGGTATATCTATCCCATGGAGTGATATAATACTTATTATACAGTACCTACCGTTATAATACAAACTGTGGATTTATAATGTAATCTATCATTACTCCTATACTTCTAAACCATATACTATGTAATACACCACAAGATGTATGCCTACACAATTAGTTCGCCTCCTGTGTCTAAACCAAAACCTGCTGATAGTGTCTTGGTGTCACCGATTGGTTAATTAGGGATGCTAGACGCTGTCTCCATGTCACTGATTGGCTAATTAGTGAAGCGTGATGGATTTGGCAGCTATCCTCCAGAGGATGTCTCCCTATTTCCAGTGATTTGTTATCATTAAGGTATAACCCCGCTGCTTCCAGTTCCAGAGTATATATCCTTTTCAAATCTTCAATGATAAATGATAACTGAATTTCACTCGAGCTTTTTTTTTAAGTACAATAATGTCGTCTGTGGGAGGTGTGCATACAGTTTGAGAAATAAACCAAAAAATCTGTTTAAAAAGATTTCAAGACTTTTGATTCATTTTAAATGATTCATGTCTTTTCTTTGTTCAACTTTGCAAGTTCAGTACAGATACATTTGTTATAAGGAAGGACTTGATGTGTCTTGTTGCTCTTTTAGTTCGAAACAAATGGTAGTGGAAGTGCTTGTAACGTACTAAAATGGTGATATCAGAATTTAATGACATTTCACAGCAAGTTAACTTGTAAGTGTGCATGGTCACATTGGCTTAAATAAATACCGGACAAATTCTATTTATGACAATTTTTGTTTTTCTTCACACTAAATATACCAATAGTCACGATATTTATTTTGTTCTCTTTTAGATAGATTAATACCCACTGAAGGAATTTATACAAAAATCATCTCAAAAACAATAAGAGGACATTTAATAAAAATATTTGTATGATATGACTCTTCTAAACCCCTCCCTATCTTGACCAATTCTTTACCCAACACAGTAAACAGTAGGGAGAACTCAAAGAATTTTCTCTTAGACTTAAATGTCTTACATTCTTTTTTTAAGACAAAATCCAACAACATCAGCCGTGAAAATCAGAGGATTTATAAAATCTCGCACACAATACCATCAACTTGTAGTATAAGCATGGATAATAAGTCTGAGAGATCGACACACCTATAGATTTCTCAACAGCTGTTGACACTCAGTCAAGTAGTTCAAGAAGGAACAATACCACTAATACACATATTATACATTTAATTAAGAGTTTCCAATTGATATTTTCCACAGAATCGGGGAAAAATATTGATGTCAAGACGAAAATTTCATGAAAACTGGAAGATGATCAAGGCTCACAGATTGGGGTTCATGTTCTTGAAAATCTTTTTGAAAGTCTTATAACGACAGAAATACATTTAAAGTCATCAAAAGTTAGAGACATATACTACGCGTGAACTTCTGAATATGATCAAGCTTTGCAAGGATTTCAGCCACTTGATATAAAATGGTAATATCTTACTGTACGTTTGATTTCACACCATCTGTTGTACATCCAAACCTAGGTGTTGATACAACCTAATCATCCAGAATGAAGAGAAAACTTGAGAAAAGAAAAATAAAGAGATTTTCCTGTTGCCCTGTCTGTAGTGAGCCAGCCAGCCACCCTGAACAGGTGTTCTTCACAATCAAATGAAATGACGAATCAAAATATAAATCAATTCATTATTTTAGTGATATTTCATTTTCAGATTTTCTTTTTTCAGTTTAGATTGTATAACCAAGAAAAAAACAACAACAATATTTTATTATGTCACATAACAGAACTACATACAAAACTTCTTTTTTTATTTTAAAAAATTATCCAAAGTCATAATCTTTATATTTGAATAATGTCTGTTGAAATGAAATCAGACCGACTTACCAAGATTAATCGGCTTATTATACAGTATATACCGAAAAAGCTGTGTGCACTTTGAAATATAAACATTCCCCCCATTATCTTTATATTATCTTTATATTATAGATGTTATGAAGCACCATGCGACCTCAGCCGCAATGCTGTGTGAAATCTTCTTGCGTCACAGGAACTGTTTTCCTTGCTATGAAAAGAACTGCATATTTTATTGCATCTGAAACTTTTAGCAAAGATCTTTAGTGCACAAGAATTTTGAAGAAAGATATGTGATATCTAAATGTTCATACAATCAGCCGACTTATCTCAAAACTAATGACTTGAATTAAATATGATAATGAATATTCAAATTGATGTTATTATTACACTGATAGCGATGCTAAGATTAAGGTGGGCAGTGTCAGATTTCACAACGAAGCACTTAAATAATGTATTGATCAGATTTTATCAAACTTAAATATCAACACAGATAAAATGGTTGTGTTACACAGCTATATTGTCACACACATAAATATGAATTATGCTTACACACAAGTATCTTCTGACAAAGATATTGTTGTTTAAAACAATCGATGTCCAGAAGCTGACCAGACCTGTGTATATGTAATAACATTGGAGTTATCTCTAATTAGAGTTTCATTAATCACAACAGGTTATTTAAGATAGCAAGCATGGACGGAGAGGAGCTTGGGGACCAAGCTACAGGATATTAGGATCAGGTTTTATAAGGTCATCCTCGGCAGGAAATGAGACCAGAGTAATGAGGGCTCTAAGTATGGACCTGAAAGCCATCCCATAATATTTAGAAAAAAGATCCCTGTGAATTGCTAATTGGCTAGAGTCATATATATCATAGAGTCTGTACTTACATTCTCATAAAGCTCTGCAGTAGAGAATGGCATTGGATGGCATGTTTAAAAGAGTTAAAAGATGAGCTCAGAAGCAACTGTATCCTTTTGATAGTTGATCTCGGTTCAAAGACATACAAATCAAAACGGTTTTACCCACCAACCACCTCCAAATACCAGGTAGCTCTAGATCTGTGTAACTTATGATATGGTTTAGTTATATAGTATAATTGCTCATGTGACCTGCATATGTTATTCTCACAAGATTAGCAGCTAACCGCTAGGTTACAGTAACCTAGATATTTTTTAATTCAGTATCCTAGGTAACAGTGACCTACATCTTATTTTCAGCAAATTCCATGTGGAAAACAATAGACCTGATTCTTCTCTCACTGAAGTTGCAACATGTGGCATATAGTTTCTTTCAGCTCATAAATCTCTATCAAGCTGAGTTCTTGCCCAATCTGTGTAATATTCACCACTTAAACAAAGCAAATCAATAATTTAAAATTGTGCGGACAACGAATTAGGACCAAGGCATCCCTAACATTTAATATTCAAAGACATTGTCTGATGAGGTCCAACGTTTGTTCCTTGATGTGTCCATTGTGTCACGGTAATGATGAGACGATGTTCCATGACAAAGGACCTGGACCATACTAATTGTGTGGAGGAGGAGACTGGGAGGCGGAGACTCGTACCATCACTATTATCATACAGTGTGGTAAGCACTCGACAAAGGAACTCGATCACCTTTCCATATCTAACCCATGTTAAATGCTTATCAATTAGGGTAAAATTCGGCTATTATTATATATGTATATATGTGTGGCAAGCACTTGACAAAAGGGACCAACCTCTCTAAACCTACCCTAAGTTAGACCCATCATTACAGCAAAATTCTGAGTCAGGTTAGCAAATTCTTGTGAGTTTGAAGCTGAACAATTAATGGTAGATGTATATAATGTTCGTTAGGGAAAGTTAGCAGTTAATTGGAAGTGTAACATTATACTCTTTGATAAGCTCAGCTAGGTCGTTAGAAACATTGGTATTCCTGTTCACAACCTGGTTACAATTTAACATGTCAGAAAGTGTGTACAAAAAGCAATCATAATTTATTCCGCTAAAATTTATATCAAATACCTAGGTAAAAGTTTCGACAATTCAATTAATTCCAATTCATTACCAAACGCTCAATGCATATAGGTTTAGGGAACACCTGATGAACAAGGATGTTTAAAGAATAGAGTTCATTTATCAGAATTTCGACCTATTAATTATAAACTTCCAATTGACATGCTTACCACATGGTATTGTCATACTCATAACAGTGGACTTGTAATATTATGTAAATCTTTGTCTTCAAGACTCTTAGTCCATATGAACCGAACCAACGGAAGTGGAGACTTATCCCTATAATGAGACCATTTTTACGAGGCGAAGACATACGTTTTATGGGGACTAATTTCTGAGCACCCATGTTTGACTGAGGAGAATAGGAGTAAGTGGCTGATGGTCATCAATGTTTGATGATAGCCCAGACTATTACACTGTCCTCCCTATAGTGTAAACGACAGATTGATGTGTGTAGTCAGTCCAGGCCTGGGGTGGAAAATCAGCTCACTCCATGGGCCACTCCTAGAGCTACAGATTGGCAGTTGCAAATCTAAATATGAAGCTATTGGAGCTTGCTCAGAATTTCACATCTACAACAAATTAAGGTTTCGTCTCTCTGTTGTTTTAATATTAGTTCCCACTTATCACTACTCAAATTTGATGCATGGGTAATAAATCCTGTTTAATTAACAAAGCTGTAGGCAGACCTCTCATGGCATCAATCATTTTCTATTTTTGTGAAAACCGTCTTATATCATAACAAGTTCTGTGAATGCAATGATCATGACGTACTATACCTGTTACATAAGTGACTTGTATTTGTAACCTTGTACTTTGTGCAGTGTTTCCATGCTGCATAACATACCCTATGTGTTACACACTTAAGATAATTCTGTGTCTGCACCAGGATGCCCTATTGGTGTGTCGCTAACCCTACACTGATAGCATGTTAATTAGTGTAGCCTCCGACCTACCCCCCTCTCCCCCATGACGAGGAAAACAGCCCGTACCATCTGTTTCAGAGGTAGAACATCCTATCATCACTTTGTATATATAGATGCAGTTTGCATGTAAATCTGGAGCCAGTGGAGTCTGATATTTTTTTTGTTTATAACTAATGATAATTTTTACACCGCTGTGCCAAGATTATAGATGATGAAACTTTCCGACAGAGAAATAAGATTGACCGACAAAGCTTTGTATGTCTGACCCTAAATATATAACTATTCAGAACCTACACTTAGTAAGAAGTTAAGTGAAAATGTTTACATATAAATTTTACTTTTCATGACTGATGATGTCTGATTGTATTATAAAGCTGTTTAAATCTGTATCTATTTCTATCCTGTCAGGTTTACAATAATTGTACATAGATTTGTGTCCAAGGTTGTACACATCAATCACACACACACCCTCCCCCTTCTGCCTACATCCTTAACTTGCACATACTATTCAGTGATACTTGGCCTTGGGACACCATAAGAATGTCATGCATGTACCAATATGTGAATGCATCTTTACGGAGAGCAGCCCCCACCCAGATTGCTAATAATTACAAATTAAGCAAAGCTGGTCTCTCAGTATTGCTATACCATACTGAAGTCAGTAATGATAATGTGAGAAAAGTTTGGCTTGTCTTCACTTTCACACCTAATATTGAGTTACATTTCACTTCCCCTGCCTGAAGTATCTCAAAATCAGGGGTCAAATATCGGACTAATTAATTCAATTTAATCACTACATGTAATAAGATATCAAAATTGATTTCTTCTTGACCATTTCTTGAATTAGTCTCTGTCACAAAAGCTTGTACACACATATTTTAAGTGTAAACCACTACTTGAAACTTGAACCAATACCTGTATTTACTAGAAATGATTAAGTACACTTTGTGATAGCCCTGGAATGAGCTGCCACAGCCAGACTAGAGGAGAGGATGATGTTGGTGTCCTGTCCTGCTGGGCGACACACTTCTCAAAGATCAATATACATTTCACAAGTAATTATAACACAGACTTGCCTGTCATGATCCTTCTTATCCTGGGAGGTTTGTTGACCTTGGCCCCCCAGGGATTCCTGTCACTGATCCCCTCACCCTAAGGGACCCATAGGTATAAAATATGGTTGGGGAGGTGAAAAATAATATGATATCTTCACTGTAACTAGCCGCAGGATGGTGAGGTGTCCCATCTGACGGCTGCCGAAAGACTAACATCTTAATATCTCAACATATGTTGAGGGTCCGGGCAATAATAACATGAGGGGGATTCCTTAAGGTGTCATGACACCATACCTTTTACAGCCACCCTGAAACCCTCCCCTAGGGAGCCATTTGCTGATGCTGAACTCTGTTCTGGACCCTTTTGATTCAAGAAACCCCTGTGTCAGAAATATGCCACAGACCTGCCCATTTGGTAACTCCCCCTGTGGTAGGTGTTGTAAACCTGGCTATTAATAAGGACCGCCAGTTGTCATGTGCCTCCTGACCTCTTCTGTTGTAAATGTGCTTTACCCCCCCCCCCAGGAACCCCGATTTTCAGGAACCCCACCATTTTAATATACCCTGTACTTTTTGATTCACTGGACTTTCTGTTTTAGAGTGTGCCCTTGAACAAAGTCAAAATCATTCATATTGTTGGTACCCTACCACCTAATCAATGTCATTTGTTGCAAAGTCCTGATCAAAAGGATAAATAAATTGAAAATATCATAAAAACAGTTCACCAAGTAACAATGAAATCCTATAGGAATAATGATAGATGCAGTATAAAAAGACGCAAATCTGTCAACGTGATCCTGCCATGTTTCCTAGCTAAGTGGTCTCTCAAAATTGACTTCCTGCTGCTAATTACAGGGGAAAGGAAATGAGACATTGACCCTCTACTTGGACTAACTCAACAATCTAACTTGATAACAAGCTTGTTCAGCGACTACTGAATTTTCAAGACATTATAACTCTTAATGTCTTGAGATCCTGGTACCTTCTAAAACACTGAATTTGAATTTTTACTTTATTGCACAAAGTTACTCTTTCAATTTCTTTTAGTCCAATTTTCTGAAGAGACAATCAGAAGTTGTCCGCATATCTCCGATATAAAATGCAAAAATTTACTGTCAAATTTTGAAAGCACACTTAACATGCTACAAGATTTCACAATACAAACAGTTTAGGCCAAGACTCATTAGCGTGGTAAAGAGCTTATGGAACTACTTGATACAAGATTAATTGGAGAGCAACTCCCAGTGAAAGATCTTATGTGCATGCAGAATTGTGTTAATTGAACGTTTCATCCTCCAACACCCTCAATGTGGATAAAAACTGAGATAAAATGCAGCCGAGAAATACAAATTAGATACACTCACTAAAGACTAAATGATGTGATGCTGGCAGTCCACAGCAGATTTAAATTCTAAATATAGAGAAATTTTAATACTGGGCTTAGTATAAAAACACATGTCAAAATCAATATCTATTTTCTTTAGTTATGCAGTTGGTACCTGCCATCTCTGTAAGTTAGACTTTGGTACCTGTCATCTTTATAAGTTAGACTTTAGTACCTGCCATCTCTGTAAGTTAGACTTTGGTACCTGTCATCTCTATAAGTTAGACTTTAGTACCTGCCATCTCTGTAAGTTAGACTTTGGTACCTGCCATCTCTGTAAGTTAGACTTTAGTACCTGCCATCTCTGTAAGTTAGACTTTGGTACCTGCTATCTTTGTAAGATAGACTTTGGTACCTGCCATCTTTATAAGTTAGACTTTAGTACCTGCCATCTCTGTAAGTTAGACTTTGGTACCTGCCATCTTTATAAGTTAGACTTTAGTACCTGCCATCTCTATAAGTTAGACTTTGGTACCTGCCATCTTTATAAGTTAGACTTTGGTACCTGCCATCTTTGTAAGTTAGACTTTGGTCCCTGCCATCTTTGTAAGTTAGACTTTGGTACCTGCCATCTCTATAAGTTAGACTTTAGTACCTGCCATCTCTATAAGTTAGACTTTGGTACCTGCCAGCTTTGTAAGTTAGACTTTGGTACCTGCTATCTTTGTAAGTTAGACTTGGGTACCTGTTATCTCTGTAAGTGAGACTTTGGTACCTGCTATCTCTATAAGTTAGACTTTGGTCCCTGTCATCTCTGTAAGTTAGACTTTGGTACCTGTCATCTTTGTAAGTTAGACTTTGGTACCTGCCATCTTTATAAGTTAGACTTTGGTACCTGCCATCTTTTTAAGTAAGACCTTTACCTTCTGAAAGACAGAAATTGGAGAATTTTTGTATCTAATATCCTCAACAGAAAGTTCTTGTCAAAGCATTTTAAGGTATTTTAAACATTTTCTTCAGGTTGGTAAGTATGGATTATGAGAAGTTCTTTTTACACAACCAATACAATTTTCTATGTGACGTTTCGATGACTAGTACGACATATACACTGTCACTTTCATCAGACAAATGACCAATGAAGCGTATGCACACAAAGGTGTAAAATGTGTACAAGTTGTCCATAAAATCGATGTCGATTTCGGCTAGGCTAGAAACGTATGTACAATAGCTGTTATATATGTACCGAAATGACTTTGTAAGTTAGATCTGCTGGACTTCACATATGCTGGACTTCACATATGCTGGACTTCACATATGCTGGACTTCACATATGCTGGACTTCACATAAGGATATCTTCAATATGGTTACACACTTTCCATTTGTTTAAGTGAAAACTTTGTAAAAGAAGAGCTAAGGTAATATCCACACACAGTTGCCCCCCCCCCCCCCCCCCCCCCCCCNAATTAAGGGCAGTCAATGTTCTTCTATCCTGTTTTCATATCTGCCCCATCGCCTCTCCCTCCCTTCACCTTTGCACATTAGAACAATAATTAATACATATGTGAAGGTAAATAGCCAGTCTGTGAATTATCAAATATTTGTGACTTTGATAAATATAGGTCTCTTTTATATCATTTAACATCTACTAAACACCATATGTTTTACATGTGTAGGCTATTACAATGCTGACCTCTAAGAATCAGAGGTAAAGGAAATATTCACCAATATCGGATGAAATGTACGACTAAGGGGGTTAAACAAATACTACAGCCAAATGAGAAAATGCCGGGGATCATTACTTTTAAATATGAAATCAAAGTATTGTTTGTATATTTACCGCACTGTCCTGTCCGAGATTAGCCGCGACCACCTCTGATGTTCCTTACTGTTGTTACAGATGCTGGTCATAGACTTGGATATCCCTCCCACAGCTTATATCACTTAGATATCATAGGACATACTAGTATTGTTTTATTTCATTCATGTTATTGTAATACAGATATATTAAATACCACTACTTAACATAACCTAGAAAATTATCAATATTAAATATTATCTTGACTTTGTATTAGATAAAGTAACCCAGATATATAATACCATCATCACATAGAGGACACTTCAAGTGATATCAGTATCCAACACAGGTATAAACTCCTTGTGACAGGTAAACAACTGATCATTGTTACATACAGGTAAACAATCTCTGACAATTAAATGACATTCACATACAGGTATCTTAAACACTGTGTGACAAGTAAAAGAATAGTCACATATACAGGTAATACATCTTTAATTGGGATGACCTCACAACAGCCAAGGTCGTATGAATACATCCTGTGACAGATAATATTATTGGTTAACTTTCTGTGACAGGTAAATGACCATTTCACAGGTAAAATCTATCAATTCAATTAAGTTTATTCCAAAAGCAGTACAGCTTATAGGAGTTTTACAATGTAATAAAATACATGTGTTAAGCATTTTAAATGTATTATATAAAAGATAAACCAAAGACTACCAAATACAGGTAAAGATCTGTTAGTAAGCATGGTCTATAAATCTAAACTAACACTATTTAATACCAGTAAATGGAAGGTAAATTCAACTACCCGGTATTACCAAACACAGGTTAACAAGTTTTGACAAGTAAAACGTCACATTAACATATAAAGATGATTAAACAGATAGGTATTCCTCCACACGTACCAAGACCACCAAGACCACATGTACCAAGACCATCAAAAATAAATCAACACAATCTGACACAGCTGTGAGTAGGCATGGATCTTTGACAGGGATAACCACCATCACACTTACCAAAGTCAAACTACCATAAAACAGTATTTATGTACAGGTAAGAGTTTATTTGGTTAGAAAAGAGAGTATACGGGTATGTGCTTATTTAGTAGCAAAGAATGTGTACAGGTAAGATCTTATTTAAGCGTAACAATTTTAAACAGGTAAGAGCTTATTTAGAAGTAAAAAATATGCGAAGTAAATGCTTATTTAGAATTAAAAGATTTTGTACAGGTAAAAGTTTATTTAGTAGTATTTACTAGTTAAGATTTTACTCAGGTAAGAGCTTATTTACTAGTTAAGATATACTCAGGTAAGAGCTTATTTACTAGTTAAGATTGTACGCAGGTAAGAACTTATTTACTAGTTAAGATTATACTCAGGTAAGAGCTTATTTACTAGTTAAGATTAGACTCAGGCAAAGAGCTTATTTACTAGTTAAGACTATACTCACGTAAGAGCTTATTTATTAGTTAAGATTAGACTCAGGTAAGAGCTTATTTGCTATTGAGGGTTGTGTAACCTGTATTATGGTAATGGACCTACCTATGACCTGCTTGTGCTGCCTGCCACGTGCCTGCTGATGTAAGCCTGTTTGGTAACAGTGATCACTATACAACCCACTGTAGTACTGTAGCACATATAGTCCTGTAGTGTTAATGCTCACACATCACTGTGATACTCAGGACATACATCAGTTCCCTCCCAGACCACCAGGGGGCGTCTCAATGCAGCATGGCCAGATGGGATACATTACTTACAGGACCAATCAGGACACCCCTACCATTAATGAGCGGTTGTCATAATGACATTAGAAGAAGGTCTCCTTCAAGGTTTTGTTGTCATCACGATAATGATTAGGAATCGCCCATTGTGAGGTATATATAGCTGTTATCCTTGTTAGATGGCAGAACATCAAAACAAAGTTGTTATGATAATGCCAAAAAAACCAATGGACAACCCATGACACTTGGTTCATGACAAACATGCTTTGGGGATAATTTGTCAGATATTCATTTCAAAGCTTGTGACTATAGATCAGCTGAAACAAGAACACAAAAATCATTCAATTTCAGTCATATACTGACTTTGAAAATTATACACATACCTATGAAAGGAAGATTACTTATCATTATCTGTCAACCTGCTTGATAAAACTTCACCAGCCTTTACTGTGCTATTTATCAAATTAATAAAGTTCTGACACATTTTTTAGAAATTGAATTATCAATATTACAAATTAATATTTACAAAGTGCTATGAAGGGAAAGGGAGTGACAAACCTTGGTTTGGTTTGGTTTGGTTTAGTATTGTTTAACGTACTATCAACAGCTAAAGTCATTTAAAAATGGCCTCCCCTGTGTGCAAGAAGCATGCTTGTAGTGTATGCTTGTGTGTTTTGGGAGGCTGCGATATGTTTGTGTTTGTCTCCTAGTGATAGCACGGAACTGATGCCGACTTTATAGTGCTACCTCACTGAAACATACTGCCGAAGACACCCAGCAGGACACCCCACCCTCAGCACAGCCTCGAATCAAATGCAATTATCAGATTTTTATGGCATACACAAAGAAAATAAATCTAAAATAAGCTCCTAATTTACAAACAATTTTTTTGGGTCAAGTTTCCTCAAATCCTAAATCACTACAAGCATTTTTATCAAAGAAAAAACAACACTGCGTAATCTCTGAAGATCTGAAGCGAGAATCCAGACTTAAGACTGTCTTCACATTGTTTGTATGTACATAGTACAGAGATCGTAGGAGGGGAATATGAGCTGGGCATTGATCCACTATATCAACAAACAATATCTCAAAAAACTAGCAGAATGTCTGCTAGATCCCCTCCACGGATCATCTTTGTGTAGAGTTTCATAATCTGCGACTTGTATCTCTGCACAGTTATTATGAACAGACTCCAAAACCTAAGAAATCTAAGAAGGTAGTGCAGAAAATTCCCAGTCAATTTGGTTCATATTTCTCCAATCTCACTCCATATTCTTGGCTCCAGATTATAAGCCTGGTCCCTAAGGGCAAGAGTTACCCTATATTCAATTCTTTCTATAACCAAACCCATTATCATATACATTCTACAAAATCTCATGAGACCTTTTCATAATTTGAATTTTTAAAAACATTGTTAAATGAATTGAATGAAAGACCAAAAATCCTTGTAAATCTAAAGCTGAACATAACTTTTTTTTTTTAAATATTGAAACTTCCTAATCTGCAAAAGTGAATATAAATCAATTAAATTAATACTTCCGAAAATTAAATTAAGTGAAGTAAGTGCAATTTTCTACTTAATTTAAATATGCAATCAGTAGGTGATAGTTAAGTACATCAATAAAAGCTGAAAAATAATGCCAGGGAAATTCTATTTCGAGACGTTATGATGTTGCGTTAATTACACTTTACATTAGAAAAGACAACATAGACAAGATTTTCATGAAGGTAAACAAATTTGGAAACGAGATGAATAGGCACCTTTCTAGGATATCAGCTGGTACACTTAATTATGGTTTGGTGGTGGAAACTAGATGGAATCATCAACGACATTTCAATGATCTCATCAATATTGAAAATTCTTTAATCAAACTTCAAAATCACTCATGAAATATTCTTTTTTTCAGGCTTTAAAAAAAAGAAATGTTTTTTAAACAATGGCATATATAAACGAAGCAATAAAAAGTTGTCAGTATTGTACGAAGAATGCCGACACTGAAGGACATGTGTGTTCTACTCCGCCCCCTTGGATGTCTAGGAAACCCACTGGAGTCCAAGGACAGGGGAAGTGAGTTGTCAGGTGTCAGCAGAGTAGCAGTGATGGGAGGCTGGTGACAGGTAACATCTTACAACCAATAAGGTCAGCCAGGCTACGATTGCTGTCCATTCTCATTACAACAACAGCCTACAACTTTTCTGTGTAAAATATGTGGTTAGATCACCTCTGACATATTCCTGTGATAATACTTTGCTGGTTTTGTCCATAAAATCTGGCAACCTATACCCAGCGTTTATATGGTCACAGTAAAAATACACGGATCACTCAAAATATCAGGAGGAGCTCTCCGAGGTCATGCAGGAATGCAATTTCTGTTGATTGGGTCTGTCTACCCAGCTGTACACAAATGTACCAACACCAGCTAGGAGGTAAATCTCATAAGCTTGGACTCCTTTTCAATCAATGTTGGCTCAGATATTACAAAATAATAATTTCTCAAATGGTAGGTAACCCAGATGTCACTTATAGAGGATGCTGGTGTAGATAAAAAGACAGTGCTAGTATTTTGGGATAAGATCAGCTCTCATATTAAAACTGCAAGGAGGGAGGACATTTTTCTTGGTTTTGGTTTTATTTTGTTTAACATTCTACTTACATCGAGGATCATTTAGGACATGCCTTGATGTATGTAATGTATGTACATGACTGTGTGTGAAGATGGTATGTTGGTGGTTTTGCCTCCTTGTGATAGTGCAGATCTAATATGCCGACTTTATAGTGCTACCTCACTGAAATACCATGCTGAAGGCACCAAGCACATCATTCCACCCAGTCACATTATACTGACAATGGGTGAACCAGTTGTTGCCATTACCCTTAATGCTGAACTTTAAGCACGGAATAACAACTACCATTTTTAAGGACTTCAGTATGCCCTGGCAAGGGGACAGAACCCATTGCCTTCATCACCTGGGCGAACATTCACACTAAGGCCATGAAGTATGGTATTGACAAATAAGGCACTAGGAAACAAAAAAAAGGTTGTTAGAAAGTAGAGAGAAAATACAAAGATCCAAAATGTTTCAAAGGGATCAGCAGATATACATTTTGATTGTTTTTGTGTCCCCTACTAGAGGGAACAAAAGCAAATCCCAAATTCTACACGGAATTCCCACATTAGTTGCCTCTTACAACATATAGTGGGTAAATTTCTCAATCTCTGAACCTGCAGATGATAATTTGAAACTTTTCGAAAGATTTCCAGAATTCCGCCACTACAGTGAAATCAGGTGTCGAATAGAACAAAATTGTTCCCTCCTTGACATGGCTCAGAACATTCCTGTCTGTACTTTAGTTTTTTTCTGTTTTCAACAACAAGAATCCACTTCAGTCTACATACACTTCTCCGATTTTATCCAATATCTGCACACCTGCCCAAGCGGATTAAACCAGTCAACGACCGGCTGCTCTACAATCAGTGACTTTACATTATAGCATTCATTACGCGGAGGAACAGGTTTTAAGTGTATTCTAGACTACACGAGTAGCAGAAATTACAGAAGATTTTGACTGCTCTTAACAGCAATCAATATATGCGCCAAATTATAATAAATGGACCCATCAATTACCTCAGTTTGAACCTATTTTTTTTTATTTTGCTTCCTGTCTAGTACTTGTGTTTTGATGTAATTTGTACAAATTACATTGTCATGGAAACAAGAACATAGCATTATAAGTGAAGCTACAGCCTCATGCAAGCATGTACATTTCTTATATCATTAGTCTCTCTTAAATTCTGCACCCCATAAATTTGTTTCAGGAACAAAATAATTTATTATGACCCTGATTGAGTAAAATCTGTATATTTCAAAGTAAATTTTTTGCGAAGTAAAATCCTGATATCTGTACGTAAAATCTGTATATCACAAATTAGACCTATTTATCCTAAAGTAATATATGGATATATACCTCAAAGTAAAATCTATATAGGCCTAAATGTAAGTAAAATCTACATTCCTCAAAGTAAAATATATATACCTCAAATGCTTGGCCATTGAAAGCCGACCAAAGTCTTCTGTTTCTGTTGAATAATTTTCCATTTTGTGATTATCAATGGAGACATTTTCAGATTTGTTATTTTGAAATGGTGTACTTTAACAGTGACAATATATACAAGCTAGGTGTACACACAGCTCACCAAAGGAGGACAGAAAAATACAGGACTGATAAAAACACAAAATACCAAGGGACAAACTGGTAATGAACTGGATGCTGACTGACAGGCTTTCCGACTCTCCATCATCCCCACCTTGCACCAATATCCTGGCCAGTTGACAGGCCCACTGGATAAAGGATGACTTGATTAGTGATGGTCAGCTTTGAAAGCTGACCGACTGACCACTGATTTTTATTGGCCATCTCATCTAAGACTTGCTGATCACCCAAAAATAATATTTTCTCAACAGCAAACAAGAATTCCAAGTCTAGTTGAAGGATCCTTGGTGACCCAATATTAGTGGTAATGATACCAAATCAGTACAAAATCATTTAAAAAAAACCCCGAATGAACAGATCTTTAATCTATTCATTCTGGCAATGGATTTCCTGATTTAATTAATAAGCTAACATACTTTGTTTCAGAATAGTCATAATCTAAATATAACTGTCAGAATTGTATATGTTGTGACTTTTTAACTCCAAAACTCTAATCCTTTAGTCAGGGGTTTAGATCCATTACAATAATTTATCAATAATAAATAAAGAACAGACCAATTTTTTTTTTTTAAGCTATTAAAACCTTTATACATACTTGACCACACTTACACATTTGTAAAGATTTAAACACACATATATAAATGTAACCATATATACAATTCTTATGGACTGAAATTTCTAAAAATATCGCTTCTTACGAATGTGCTACAAATTTCGACAGAATGTAAATCATCATTTCCTCATTGAATAACAAAATATGTTTGTGTCAAATCTATGACAGCCTGACACCAAATTTCACGCCGGTGAGATATCAGTATCTTTCAACTTTTGTTATTATATAAAACAAAATGTATCATCTCAATGCTTAATTAATAACTGACGGGATGATTTTTTTTTTCAATCCATTTTCATCCACAGCATGTTTCCACACACGATGTCAGTATGAAGTGGAACTGTGTATTAAATCTTACAAAAATAAAATCAAGAAACATACCCTTTCTGAGAAACGATTTTGTGAACATACATATATTTATAATGACCTGAATAACATGTCTTGATGAAAAATTTCAAAAACAAAATCAATGAATAGATTTCAATAAAACAAAGGAAAGCAGGATAAAATTTGTTATCATAAAAAACTACCACCACAATGAAAATCAAGACAGTAGAAGGGTAGCATATATATAAAGGAGGGTAGGGGAAAACTGCAGAATAGGTTTATTGACAATTTAATTACACAGGGCTTTCTATGGTGATACTTTAACTGTCTTAGTGTGTTGGGAACGGTGAGAAAGCAACATGATGGGTTTGTCAGACCTGTCCCCGACAATATATCCTCAAAACCAAAGTTCCCCGATCTGCCAAATTCAATTTGATGCCATGCCAGTATCGTGTGGAGGGATTGTCAAACTGCGTACACATAAATCTAGATCTCAAATGTCGTGCATCAATACATCAACCAATTACAGACCTTGAACAGAAAGTCATCACTGGGTCATTGTCATACAGATCTACTGTCAGCCTGTTGTGTGTAAAATGGTCCCTGTTCAAGGGAGGTAATTACGATAAAAGCATATCAGCAAGAAATTATTCTACCCTTGATCACAATGTTCATCATCAGCAGTGTCAAATATTTCCTCTGGTCACACAGAACAAGATTTAACAAATAATCTATCATTAATTCATAGAAATTTTATACCGATTTATAATTATTTTCAATATTGTCAGTGTATTCTCTAGTTTCTCTTCAGGCTTCTATTTACTCATTTACCCCTAAAATTTCATAATGAACTATTCCAACCTTTGAATTGGAAGAGTTCAAATGTGTCTACAGGGGTGAATGAGTTAAAGAAGGCTTGAGAAAGTTGGTAAACAGTCTATTATTATATTATGGTAATTCTATAAATGATCTTGCAGGGTTATAAAGCGAACAGAAGCCTTATTGAAAAAGACATGTGCATTTGTCATTGCTGTGTAAGGCAAATAAGAAAACATATATGCGATTGAAATATGTTGACTGAAAGTTATAAATGTGCTCTATACATTTAGTGGTTTTCATTATAACATAAATACCTAATATATTGTAATAAACTCTAGGAATATGTACCTCTATGTCATACCTAACCCTTTCACCCCTATGTAACTTGAGTAGACTCTACCATGCATTAATCTGGATAAACCCATTATGGTCTACAGTGGTGAAAGGGTAAAATATCTGTTACAGCAAACAATTAGTTCTGCAATGTATCAATTATATAATGTCATGCATTAATTTCAATAGGAATCCTGATTTAACCCTGGAAGGCCCATATACCCTTTGTATAAAAATCATGTATATATTTCATAAAAACACCATTATTGAACTGTTTTTACTCATTATGGTTAACACATAATATGTCCTCTTTCAACCCTTGAAGTCCTGTATGCATATTTAATATAACTTAGTTACATATTTACCATTAGAAAGCCCAAAATATACTCCATGAATATA
This sequence comes from Mizuhopecten yessoensis, assembly GCF_002113885.1. Classification (NCBI taxonomy): domain Eukaryota; kingdom Metazoa; phylum Mollusca; class Bivalvia; order Pectinida; family Pectinidae; genus Mizuhopecten; species Mizuhopecten yessoensis. The sequence goes on along the minus strand of NW_018485984.1, from coordinate 2,467,574 downwards.
ATTTAACAATGTGTTCATACCGGGTGTTTATTTTTGCATGAATTGTAACTGATATTTTTTCTCTCTCATATTTTACATCTCGTTTCCTGATTGCGTTCAAAAACATAATGTCATTAGATTTACAGAAGCAGAAACATCAGCAAATTTAATTTCATTATGAAGCCTGCCAGTCAGATATCATCTCTACACTCAAGAGTTGTCTGCCCTTTAAAGTATTGTCAGCTTGTCCTGAAAGAAGTTACATACATTCGCGAGTAATTGAATCAACAAATAACAAAATTCATAATAAAACATCTGTTCTCAGCTATCGGTTGTATATGACTAAGCAAACACATTATAAACATTTATTTCTTCTGAAAATATTACAAGTAATAAAACTGTTAAAACAAATTCCTTAAGCTGACAAATCATGAGAATCTGTACCCTGTGCCCACACTGAAATGATCCACAAGATACCATATGCTTTTGATACATTAAACATTGGTATTTTTTCGACTGATTTCATGTGCAAGCAAGTAATTAAAGTGAATTCTCCACTCATCATAACAGGTACCATTTTTTTGAATGTGCGCACAGCGCCATGATGAAATGTGACTGGGTACAGAATACCTCTAGGCGTAACAGCTAAAAAGCGGGGTCAGTCTTACAACAAACCCGCTGGATTCACGACATCTCAGGCTGGTAATCTGTTCAGCTTCTGACGACTTTTATCAGGCCTTGATAGTAGTACTACATAAATTTCACAAATCTGTAATTGTGATATTCTTTTTTATTTTCATAGTTTTAACTCCTAAACTCATACTAAATTGCCAACTGTTTAAAATGTCTATGGAGTAGGTTCTGCATGCTCAAAATTAAAACATAAATAAAATGTGTATTTGTACCTCCTAGAAACACAATAACCCTTTAACTGACATATTTTGAATTGTTCTGTCAGATGAAATAATTAAACGTTAGAATATGGGATTAATTTAGCAAATACACTGGTTGAAAATTCCAAATTTAAGTCCAAAATCGGGAAACTTCATCCTAAAAGGGAGAGTTGGTAAGTATGATAATCTAAGAAAAATCATTATTTCAACAAGATTTCAAAAAGACATGATTTTTAGATAGTGCACAGATTTACACTTATATTCTTTCTAAATTTATTAATAGTTTACGATAAAGACAAAGAGAACACGTTAGTAAAGGTCAGAATGTTGACCAACATGACGAATGACCCATGCCATTTGTAGCCATTGGTTAGGGCATCCATCAGAAAGATCATAAGGGTAGATTTATTTTTATGTGTCTGCTTAACGGAGAGAAAATAAGAAAAAATACCTTTTTTAATAATATCAAAGAATAGGGAATATGTGGGCTTCCAATATCTTAAAGTTATAAACTTTTTATAGTATTAGCAGTTTCAAAATATCATGGTTTCTTAAATATCAAATTATATGGCCTACATGTGAAAATGTCATAATGGAAGATGGCCTAAAGGTGAGAAATCCATAGATTTATAATATTACTGATCAGTTGTTGAAAGTATCACTAACCATGTTTGAAAATGACCATAAAATATACATATACATTTCTTTAATGCCAGAAGACAGATATTACATGAAGAAATTATCTGGACATGTTCTACCACACTTGGTAATAGTCTTCGTATATTTTGAGCGAGGCTTCCACACATTTTTTACCATTATTTTGAACTTTTGAACTTGTACATCTTGCTTTTAAAAATAAATAAATTTAATCAACTTATTTCATCTTATTGCATTTTATCCAATTAGGAGTCAAATAAGGATAATTGAAGCACTTTTTAGACGTTTTTAGATTTTCCCTCATGATTTCTATGTTCAGAACGATCGTAAGTAGAAAATATGTTTTTCATATTCAGCTACTTGCCTCAGAAGAAATGCTGGTCATTTTAAGGATATTACCTATAAAAATCCCTGCACGTCCCATGCTTATCCAGAAGTAGGTTTTTGATCTCAAGGACGTAGAGAATGTAAGGCTCTGGGGAATGAGTGAAGCTGTCGCCATACTTCCCTTGAGTAGGTACTCACAACCAAACACTTTGATGTAACCATAACCTACAACTGTCCCCTAATTCAGCGTCACAGTAGATCTCCAACAATGCTTAAAGGTCGCTCATTAAGATATTAATTGGGGATAATTTACTTCACCCAGTACTGTTTGGTCACTAGTCACATACACCTTGACTGGTACTATGGGGTCATACACCACACCTCTGTTCTGCCAAATAATATATGGTCACATGTCATATCTGAACCACACAGTGATACGCATGTTCACATGTCACAAATATTTCTCTGAGATTCTTCATTAAAATTCGTTACATCTTTTTCAAAACTAAAAGCAACATTGGCAACAAATGATAGAAAATCATATCTGAACAAGAGGCTGAAAATTATTACAAAGCTGTGAAATGGCTACACCCGCATGTAAATAAAAAATAAAATTGAAATCTAATAATTAAGTTTGGAAAACAATTTTTGCCTTCGAAATTTTAGTATATTTACAGCACCCCAGAAGGTTCCAATTGGCCATGTCCAATATAGCCACAAAGCTGGCAGCTGTATGTGGGACCTGACATTGTGATGAACATCAAGGTCTCTCTCTGAGCTTAAACATTTCTATTATCTCAGTTTTACTCATGTGTGAAATTACACAGAAATGCAGTCCCCTCCCCCTAGAAAACTTATAGCTGCCTCCACAGAAAACAAGGTCATATAAATAAATCATAGTTATAACCCTCCAATAAAAGTTGACTAAGACATAAATAAAATGACTTAGGAAATAAAGTCACAGTAGTCTAGTGGTAGGACGCAATTTCGTGTCGCAATTTCGTGTCGAGGCACAGAACTGTGTTGTATCTTTGAGCAAGATACTTTACTCCGCTTGTTCCAGTCTACTCAGCTGTAAATGAGTACGTAGTTGGGCAGTGCTAGATTGCAGAATGCTAGCTGTGAGCGCCAAAATGGCAGCGCTGGCTGTATGCTCACCAGGGAATTGATAAAAAGGTATTGGCTGGTTGCAAAGGCCCTATAACCATGGATAATAATTTGTGAACTGCTTTGAGACGACCTACCAACTAGGTTGTGATAAAGGGGTATATAAGAACCTCAAATTATTATTAATTATCAATAAAGATCAGCATTTCTTCATATGAGAAACCCACTTTTGTTTGAAGAAAATATAATTTTGCTTTATATATCTTTTGTTTTGAAGTTTTTCAACTGTATATTTAAGCTAGAACAGGTTTTCATCCTGTCATCTTATGTATGACATCAGTACTTATCAGGTATTACTACATTTACATTTCTTCAAACTAAGACGGCCAGAACTTTTGCATGAAGACATTTATTTCTATTTCACTCAATTAGAATTTCTCATGTAAATATAAACAGGAGAGAGTCGTCCTGTTTTCTATATTGTATTGGTATCTTGGATGGAAGTCTATCTAGTCACCAAGATTATAACAATAGAGGTTTCATTTTAAGACTCTTCCACATCCTTTGCAGAACTATGTGTATTAGCACATACCACACACTTTAATGATAGGTCACAAGTATTTGCTTATTTCAATCGAACATCAAATTGAATCGACTAAGACCCAACACAAAAATAGATGAAGAGGGAGCAATTTTCTATTTGACAGCAGCAACAGATAAGTACAAATGAAAACAGATGTCTGTACATATGGCAGTGCCTTGTCCAAGAGGATCTCTGATGCTACTTGACCCCATCAAGATGTGCTTTCAGCAGATGTAGAAAATCGACACCAATATAACCTCTATTTTGTATATAAATATTGCATGTGGCATCCACTTAAGAGTTAGTGTGTGGGTGTTCAGGCTTTAGGGTGCGTGAAGGCCAATACATATTAAAATCATCGAAACAACTTCAGTTTTCTGTTCAAGAGAGTGAGTGGGGAAGGGAAAGTTTTTGAAGACAGGGGCAAGTAACTCTATTGTCCCAGGCATTCAGCATGTAACAAGTAGGTGTGCAACAGTGTTCAGACCAGTGTGATTTACATATAATATGCCTGCTTATTAGCATCACCTGGTTCAGATATCGTCTCATATTACCTCCAATATATTGGTCCCAATGATTTGAGGCTGGAGAGTTAGTCCGATGGCTATAGATAATGACAAAAGGTGGAAAGTGGATGGGTAGTTGGAGGGATCCATGACATGTGTAAAGAATTAAAAGCCCACCTCCAGAACCAAGTCAACCAATGTACATTCCAACAGCTTTACAAACATGTGCGTGATGCCAAAACGCCAATTTTTGCCAGCGACATAATGGTCTTGGGAGAACAGGTAACCATAGATGTGTACCACAGCTTGTGAGCATTCCATTGAGGGAAATCAGTCGTATGATGACGACCTTGGCATTATAGCAAATATTTCGGCAGACATGAACGCCAGTCCTCAGTAAACCTATCAGGGTCTCTTTGAAGACGAGTCTGATCAGTTCTGTAGGGAAGTCCTCTTTACAAATCACCAAATAAACCTGTCTTGGCTTGCTAAAGCTACTTCACACAACAGATAGCAGCCATACAGTTTAGCTAGGAAGTGTTGCTTGCTTTTGAAGGGTTTTTCAGACTTGCTGCCCCTACCTTGTGTTAAGTCTATTTTTGTTCTATATTATCATTGTGTAAACCCTTGAGATTACATGAATCTGTTTAATGATATTGGCACATCATGATTTTTTTCGTCTCCGTACATCGAGTAGCCTCGTTTCAGTCATGAAATCACGACTGTACGAAGAGCTTCCTGTACATCACAGAATCAACACCAACTTCATCGTGCAAGTGCATCTCACCTCCAACAATTGTCTCCTTTCAGTCAAAAACTATTAAACTTTCGCTATCTGCCGTTATCCCTTGTAATCACCTGCCTGCGGAGACCTCTATTTACTGTAAACAAGGCACTCTTGAGATCATCCCTCTAACACCAGATTATAGATCAACCTCTGGCTTAAAGACCAACCCTTCATTTACAAAAGCTCTAAATCACACAAAGTTACTCTTCAAAACCAAGCATGAGTCTTTTGTCAACCACATCCTCGTAACGAAACACTGCTATCCTACACCCGATAAAAGAAATTTAAGGTTTCATACATAAAAAAGGATGAGGAATTTAGGGCAATTTGGTCTTGATTTTTTATAAATGTATTTAGAGCTGATTCACCATGCCCAATGATAGTTTAAAAGTGTGCCTAGGTGACCCTTCAGTGTTTAGTCAGGCCTAGGTGTCCCCTCACTGTTTAGTCAAGCCTAGGTGTCCCCTCACTGTTTAGTCAGGCCTAGGTGACCCTTCATTCAGTGTTTAGTCAGGCCTAGGTGTCCCTTCAGTGTTTAGTCAGGCCTAGGTGACCCTTCAGTGTTTAGTCAGGCCTAGATGACCCTTCAGTGTTTAGTCAGGCCTAGATGTCCCTTCAGTGTTTAGTCAGGCCTAGGTGTCCCTTCAGTGTTTAGTCAGGCCTAGGTGTCCCCTCACTGTTTAGTCAGGCCTAGGTGACCCTTCATTCAGTGTTTAGTCAGGCCTAGATGACCCTTCAGTGTTTAGTCAGGCCTAGGTGTCCCTTCACTGTTTAGTCAGGCCTAGGTGACCCTTCAGTGTTTAGTCAGGCCTTTTATTCCATCCTGTGATTAGTCTGCTGAAACTTAATGGGCCCAAAAGTATTGAGTTCTCTTCAAGACAACCCCATCAGCACAAAATTTTGGATGTTGAAATGAAGCAAGTTTTCAACAACAATCCTAAATAAGTAAGACCTCATTTTCTTTTTGAATTTTGGTAGTGAAGGGGCAAGAAACCAGCAGATAAAAGTTCTCTATATATGATAGTACAATGTATCAGCTTCTTGACCAAGAATCACCGGAACGATGTGCATGATGTCCACAAAATCACTATCGTCTTGAATAAGTTCTCATGGAATTGCTGTCAGTTACAATGAAATCTCACCAAATCACTAGATCAACAACAGATTCTCATAGCATTGCTGTCAGGTACAATGAATTCTCACCAAATCACTTGANTTAAGCAAGTTTTCAACAACAATTCTAAATAAGCAAGACCTCATTTTCTTTTTGAATTTTGGTAGCGAAGGGCAAGAAACCAGCAGATAAAAGTTCTCTATATAGGATAGTACAATGTATCAGCTTCTTGACCAAGAATCACCGGATCGATGTGATGTCCAAAAAATCACTGTCGTCTTGAATAAGTTCTCATGGAATTGCTGTCAGTTACAATGAATTCTAACCAAATCACTTGATCAACGACAGATTCTCATAGCATTGCTGTCAGGTACAATGAATTCTCACCAAATCACTTGATCAACGACAGATTCTCATAGCATTGCTGTGGCTTCCAATGATAGCATATTTTGGCGGTGTAGTTGGCAATGAGCAGCAAAACTCTAAAGGACAAACACTGAAGAAAAAATATTAAAAATCAGAAAATAACTTGTGTGTGGTATTGTGTTTTGAAGTGATGCAAAGGATTGTATAGGTACAAACTGGGGAACGGCACATGAAATGGAACAGTTCCAGGTTGGTAAATGAACAATGTCAAGAGAAAACATCTGTCCACTTGTGAGAACAGCCAGCAACCTTGTGTGCATACATTTATGTGTTGTTGCAGGCCCTCTTACTAAGGGTCAATGGCAATAAAGGGTAATATAGCGCAAACATATCTGTCATCTTGCTGCCGTTAGGACTATAGTCTAGGAACACTACATGAGTAACTGCAGTTTAAACTGTCCCAAAAAAACCATCTGTGGTACTAACCATGAAACATATTAATCATTCGTAGATAGATTTTCAACGAGGGGAGTAATTTGTGACAATTGTGCGCTGAAGTGATTCAGTAATGTTGGACATACCTAGGACAAGAGGAGATAACTCAAATCATGTAGTGAATAATCAGTTGGTAGACAAACCTTTGACGCGGGAACAGATAACTGACCCAAATTTATACGCAAAGGGTATATATATCCTATCAATAATCTAATAAATATTCTATTAATCCTTATGAAATAACAAGTCCACTAAATAATGATACTGTTGCAATCAAGAGACACCAAACAGTTTTAAGAACAAGATAGAGGTTTTTTAAAGATGGAACAAGATGGAGATATTTTTTGAGAAGGAACAAGATGGAGAGATTTAGAAGGATTGAACAGGTTGTAAGTACTTAGGAGAGATGAAACAAGATGGAGAGATTTAGAAGGATTGAACAGGTTGTAAGTACTTAGGAGAGATGAAACAAGATGGAGAGATTTAGAAGGATTGAACAGGTTGTAAGTACTTAGGAGAGATGAAACAAGATGGAGAGATTTAGAAGGATTGAACAGGTTGTAAGTACTTAGGAGAGATGAAACAAGATGGAGAGATTTAGAAGGATTGAACAGGTTGTAAGTACTTAGGAGAGATGAAACAAGATGGAGAGATTTAGAAGGATTGAACAGGTTGTAAGTACTTAGGAGAGATGAAACAAGATGGAGAGATTTAGAAGGATTGAACAGGTTGTAAGTACTTAGGAGAGATGAAACAAGATGGAGATACAATATGGTCAATCCTCTGCAGTACTTTATTACTTCATTTTCGTCTTTGGGTTCTTCTATATAGAACACATCTGAGAGGGGTCTAAAGCAGGAGATAGCTTCCTAATTATGAGTCCCCCAATTTGTAACACGACCCAACAGCCCTTTAGTAGGACAAACAAACTTAATTGGTGCATATCACAGCAGATATCGGTAAATAAAACAATGAAAGGGCTGGTGAGGGGCGACCCTGCCAAAAATTATGTTGTTGGGAACTACTAAGGAATGGGTCAGCACATTATTCTCATTAACCACACGTCGTCCTAGAAGTAAACATCATTAAATATGGTGCTATACCCTGATCCATCTCTCATCTCCCGAGGTATCGGTATTCCTTGGTGCATGTAAGAGTTCCAATAAAGGGGCATTACAGACATGATAAAAGATGAAAGATTTCAGTCCAAAGTAAATAATTAATGGACTCGCAAATAATTAGAAATTTACTTTAGATTTATGGAAACATTAATTTTCGTTGATAAATGAATATATACCTTAGAGAATCCTTACAAACAAGTGGGTTACTCGTTAAAGTAAAGACGTTTTTAAAGATTCCAGCACTAACAAGAATAAGTTCACTTTCCATTTCTTGTACAAATTTCATGTATGTAGGCACCAAAATGTTTTGTGTGTGTCACTTCTACTTTAGCTTATAAGACAGAAAATGCGGAAAGTTAGAAAATCTACTCATGTGGTTATACTCGTACACTCTCCGATTTTGTTACTGGGAATATTTGAGGGTGATTTAAGAGTATTTCTGACTGATGGTTAGCAGTACTTATCGGACAATAATATCAAAATGAGAGTTTGATTGGAAAACGTAGACACTGCCAATCAGCTCATTGGAACCATTTCCCCACAACATCAGCGTTGGCCACTATCAACCTTCCTCGAAGAATCTACTAGTTATCTTGTTTTAGATAAGGCATTGTTCTAAAACTACATCGTTTGGAAATACATAAGTATGACATAAATACCAAAAACTGTATATGTTGGCATGTATGTTGGCCTGACTATTGTGTACTTGCTTTCACAAAATTATCAAAGAAATGGTTAATTACTGGATCCCTGGTTGAACTCTCAAGCAGTCACATCATGGCTAGAGAAGAACTCAAGTAAGACCAGCTGGTGTCTATAACAAACTGAAAATTGGAAGTTTATCAAAGCTCTCAAACTTGTCTTTGATAAAAGGGAATAGTTAACACCTAATATATACTGGGATAAAGAGCCAGCAATATACCAGGCAAAACACCCATCCCCTTATCATCACGTTATCTCGACAAATTAGACGGCGAAATTAGACTGAGAAAAAACATTCTGGTATATATCTACAACTTTACAAACATGGCTTATCATGGGTGATTATTAAAATTTAGAACCATGGGTGACTTAACAGAGAATATGTGAATTTAAAAAGCATTGAAAGCAATTGATGTCATGACATTCCTTGTCATAGAAGACATCAAATTCAACGACAACAAATCTGGATTAGTGCAGTAATCGGTTGCTGTGTTCCTTGAAAGAGGATATCCCATTTTTCAGAATTTTACTCTTCCAAGTAAGATCTGAAGAAAACTGTATAAAGAAAACAAAGACGCAACAAAACACGAATAGTAATATAAAATGTAGACTTACGTCAACATGTGTTGGGAGCTGTCACAATCTGTGGCCGTGCTTGTACAGTGTTTGGACCTGTAAAGATAATCGGAGGAAAAGTCCAGGTTTATAATCCAGCACACACACGTGTAACCTTATACATTAATTTACATCTAGTTAAATATTCCAGGGGTACACACCTACGATAAAATCATCTCCTGCTCATAAACAGATGGTCTCGCAAACGTACAGCCAGTATTTTTTGTCTCCCTTTAGTGCTTTATTGGAAGAGTTTAAGTTGGTACAAAGGAAAGACTGTATACATAAATGAACTGTTTAAGTTGATAAAAAGGAAAGATTGTATACATATAGAGGTACTATAAATGAACTTTACTGAGCATCAAAATGAGGTCGTTTATTTAATCAACGCTTTAATTTGTCAGTGATATGGGATTAATTTTCAATTAATGTGCCCCTTGACTAAAATTGCTCAAAGCGTCAAAATGAACCATAAAATCTACAACTGAAAGTATTAACTCATCACCCTTGACATTTTTGAATGAACTATTCCAACCTTTGAATTGGAGAAGTTCAAATGTGTCTTCAGGGGTGAATTGAGTTAATAATTACTAATATTCCATATCTTTCTTGTGGTTCTTCAGCCATCTCATCTGCAAGCAACGCTGCTTCACAGAAATGCACAAGAAACCAAGAAGCAATTTGTAATCAAAATCACATTTTTTTTCATGGTATTCACTTCGTTAATGCTCTGGGGACTTATCATTTTAAACATCTCATAAAACTAAATATGCAATAAACACATTGCTTTAACCATGGAGAAATGCACATATCTCATTCATCCAGTGGCGGGAAACAAGTTGTGGCGGAATGGGGAGGGAAACAAATAATTTCAAATTTCTGGATTCATTTACGATCAAAGAGATTCAGTAACATTAAGGTACATAGGGGGTAATTATGATAACCGCAATACACATTTTATTGCCATATGCTAGCTAGCTGGATTCCAAATACACACACCAGATACACACTCCTCCACAAAATTGACTCCTTTTGATTTTCATTGCTCCAAGGGGTTTTCAACTTTGATTTCACCGCATTTTTTAAAAGATAATATTTACTTCAATGATTTGATATCTTGCATCACTTTCCATAGAAATTCATTATCTCTTCATTGTCCTCTGGCATAGATTCTCTGTTAATCAACTTAAGGAAACTTGCTCCGGCTATTTTCTCCCTTGGCTGGGAGTTTGACAGAAAGATGATAAAAACATTATCCTTTGTTTACTTTCTTTAACAAATGTCACAGAAGAGGAATCATATTTACAAGTAATATGCAAGATGAAAGAAAGGCATATGCTATAAGCACAATATTAATGAATTATCTTATCAGATAATGAGATCGCAGCATGGTGAAAGGAATGGGCTCCCTTAAGCATGCACAGGTGTGACGACATTGCAGATTATGAAAACTATCAGCCAATGTAAACTTAACTTCAACATGAAAGAGTTCCAAATCAAGATCACAGAGGTATAGCGCTCACCCTTTTTATCAGCATTACGAAAATTAAACATATTTTCTCCGGAGTATTCGTTTGATTTTTTTCGGCCTTCCATCCAAAATACATTGTTTAATTGTCCACATTAGAAGGAAATAACACAGACAATACATAACCCTCGCTCTTAGTGCAGGAAAAACCCATACAGAAAAAGCAATGGTTAAATTCCTGATCAGCATCCAAAAATACAATGTTTCTACATCAAACACAGATATAAATACAAGATGGCCGACATGTGTAACTCGTGCTGGAATTTTAAGTTTACTTGCTGCGAATGATCAACTGAATAATACCAGTAATAGGAAACATGCACATACAGTACTAGATTACGTTTTTTCTCTCCATTTAATCCTACACTATATTACAAAACATTCAATTCCCACTCAGGCCTCTTTAAACTTTTGACAGGATTTTGAAATCCATTACGGCCAATTTTGTAGGCTCTAGGGCAACGTTTTGGTCCACCATGCTACATGTGATCGAGAACGGATTGACAAGTAAGAACCGCGACAACTCCTTCCCTCTTCTTTATGCCAGAGTGATTTACATGCTGTTGTTGCTGTCTGTAGCTGGCAGAATCTGTCTGTAATTCTCACTCCGCTAATTCCATTCTACTAAGGGATGTTTTTATTTTGCCTCCTTCCACCAATCAAATGCAGATTCGTAGATTACAGTGTGCACTTTTATCGGGATGATGCAGTGCTTACAAGAGCCTGGTGACAAATAACTACACCTCCACATGTTTATTAGCAAGTTGCATTTGAGATGGGGGAGGCTGTTTAGTAAATATAAAGCCTTTTGTTGGTTATGATGTCTTGTGGTAGACCACACTTTACGCTAGTTTATTTATAAGTTATTCCTATGCTTCATTGTTGCGCAGAAATATGTGTAATAAAAGGTGCTGTAGAGGTCCTTTTTGCAGTGGGTTTGAATTTTGTTATTTTGTTCCCCCTTAAAATGGATGAATTTGTGGATTTCCAAAATGTTTAACTTCGTTTTTTGATGATGCAATCTGTTGTTTCCATACTGTGACTTTGATTAAATTGAAGGAAGAAAAAGTGACAAAAATGATACAAAGGTGGAAAGAAGGCAAAGAAACCACATAGGGTTTATAAAAGGATTGAAACACAAGCACATATGAAAAGGTAAATAATTGATAAAATTTAACCTTACAAAACCAACAAGACATCCTTGAATTTTACCAATATCATTAGTATGACAATGAACCCTATCAAAACCATAATGATAAACTTTATCTTGCAAAGGCCATCTAGATAACCTTCAACTTTATCAAAACCATTAATATAATACTGCACCCTATCAAAAAGCCATGCAGATAGACTTAACCTTACATAGTTCAATAAGGTAAACTTGAACTTTATCAAAACCATTAATTTAATACTGCACCCTATCAAAAAGCCATACATATAGACTTAACCTTACATAGTTCAATAAGGTAACCTTGAACTTTATCAAAACAACCAAGACAAACATTCAACCTTTCCCCTTTCACAGAATCAGTAAAGACAATCTGTTCTGTTAGATTCATGCTCTTACCCCGACTTGGATTAACAATATACTTCTCTGCCAAAATCAGATCTCTACAGAACCAAGACACAGTTAATATCATCCCATGCTATAGATGATACACATCATTCTAGTTTCATGCACTAAATTTGCACTACAAGATAAATTGTGAAGACAAAGGTGGACAGAATTAGGCAGATGACTTGCTGAACAGCTGTTTGCTGTATGTGTATGTTTCCAAGACGTTGGTTTAACCTACAAGATTACCAAAATGTGCAGTAAAGAAACCCTTCAAACACTGATTAAAGTCGCCAGCCGAATATCCTCCATCATTTGAAATATTTACATTACCAGGAAAGGCACATGGTCTGCAGGAGGGTCTATTACAAATTACGCAATATATCCACATCAATTTTTCATAATTAGGTCTTGTGTTGACCAGTAAGAAGGTGTTGGGGCCATTTCTAATAGACTTTTATGTCAAAGGTTACCCCTACCATAGCAAAGTACAGGAAGCCAGCGTTAAGGCTGTATATATCTTCGCGTGAATATCCAAATTTCACTCCACAGAAAGTCAAGGTCTGACCTGAACCCTTGGTCTGCTGTTCGCTCCAACAAAATAATTCAACTTCAATATGTACAACTCATCAAAATTCCCATCCAACATTTTGACATACAGATGACCCTTATTTTGAAACTCAGGCTTTTTTTATTTGTATTGACCTTGAAATAAGAGTTGAAGATATGTGTGTCAACTTCAAAAGATTCTCGTAGAAGGTCAAGGTCTCGTAGAAGGTCAAGGTTTCCTAACCATAATGTATGTAAATCTAATGTTATAACCTCACCATCAATTGTCAATATTTGGACCTTCGACTGTCTACCCTCTAGGGAATACAAAATTGCTGGGCTTGTATTTTGCACATTTTTTGTTAACAACAAATCATTAACTTAATGTTGATGTATAATAATACAGACATTACAAAACATATTAAAATATCAAAAGATTATATAATTTTGTTATTTTTATTTCCATTGAATAAAATGGAAATTTATGTTATATTGCTATCTTAATTTAATACTTTTGTTTTTTGTAGTACAATTGCCTCCAATGAAACGCTCCGGTAGTTTTTGTTTAAGCAATCATTGTTAAATACACTTGTAGTTTATTATGTCATTAGTCATATAGGGTTCTTTAGTATGTTAACTACGTAGGGCTACATTCCCGTATCCCGGTTGAATCGGTTCAAATGGCGCAAAAATATTCCATGATAAACGAATGCATTTGGACTGAACTATAGGCAGAGCTAACAAATGCACAGTTTCGGAGAATAAATAACAATATATCAAGAATAATATGTCCTTCTTTCATGTGTCCACTAAATTATACGTGTCTTAAAATCTACATGTGGCTTGACCTTGTTTTATAAAGAAATAACGGCAGGCATGTCTGGACCCCTCAATCTACATGTGCCGAATATTCCCGAGTTTAGCCTCAGTTCAGATCTGTGCCTGTCATTTTCTTTCTAGGTTCAACCGTTAGGGGCCCAGGTAACAAATGTATAAACATCTAAAACCTTGATAGGGAGTGGTCTCTTGTTCATTAGTCGCTGAGACAGAATGGAGACCTGCTGTCCATAAAAACACCAAAAAAAGCCGTAGTTGGGTACATTTTTTCACTTACACATCTCAGCAACACCCCATGTTACAGAGATTATCCAAACTCCAAAGTCATATTTCCCATCCAGAAGATCCATTTCATTCAATAACCACAAAGTTTGACAATTTCAAAGCATTTCATCTAAACCATAATAACATCACTCAATGACATAATCCAATTTTACCCGTCCATTTTTTGTAGGATTCGGTGCATTTCTACCGCCAATTAGCTCCACACTGGTAACTTATCGGCAAATAAAAACCATTAAAACCCAAACCCAGTTAATCCATGGTTCCAATATGTATTGAAATGTTAGAAGACTGTATTCAGTGTTTTGAATAGTGAACAATATCTTACCAGGCTTGAATCCTCCATGTTATAAGAGGTTGGTACACGTGCACTAAGAACTATCACGTGACCCAGGTCATTTGGACAAGGGTACCATGCTATAACCAGGAGGTCAACGCTAACCATCTAGGACTATAATGTCTTCTGAGTTCTATCATCAACACAAAGACTACAGCTACCTTGTCCTCTGTGAATTACTGTCAAGGGAGACACATTGATTCCAACTCAAAAGCTGTCACAATTTTGAATCATTAAATGTCAGAAAAGTTTTAAGAAGAAACATGTTTTAGTTTCCAATCTTTTGGAATTGGGATTAAGCAATTCAAAATCATTTTTTAGTAAGTGCGATTTCCTTCACAAACTGAGTAAAAGAATGACAAATTGAATTATAGAATGACAAAGTGATAGGAATATGGGGACAAAATACCAAGAGCAGGTAGACAAAAGGACCGAGGTAGTTACACAGACAACAGTTTTTAATAGGTAAGTAACCTATGGATACACATGTCAGGGGAGGTTTAATAGATCAACATAGAACAGAATGAGCGGACGACAGACAGACAGTCTGTAGGGACAAACCACTGTAATACATAACCATTACCTCAACACAATCAACAAGGAATATTTCAAACTAATATGTCAATGCAATTCCCAGCAGATCAGTTACAAAACAGTTCCACAATTGATGGCCCGTGGTACCATAACTGTTAGTCTGTCGTCAACACTAACTTAGAAGCGTGGGTAAACCACCTTGCTATATATATACTTCAAACAAATAGTGAGCAAAAACTGAAAAAGTCAAGAAAACAACTTATGAGTACAAAATATATGATAATGTATTCTATATACATATCATTTTATATAAAAAAGGGTCATTTCAAATTTTTCCATTTATAAAAACTACCAGGTATGGCATTGCTAAGTTACAAAAGACTGTTTTTCTTGTCACAAGAGAAATAAGGCTTCAGTTAAGTTTCACAGCCTTGACACATGATGTCATAATCTGAACTGATGTGGTTGATAACCAAACATCTCATTCAACAGGACTGTGGTAAAGTGTTTCTTCTTTTGTATTTATGAAGACTCATTATTTTCTGAAGAAAGACGAATGGAAAATTGCTGCAGAACTAAAGAGCGAAAGAAAAGTATAACCTTTACAAGGTAAAAAGAAAGGCTTTGGTTTGGTTTTTCAAATTTCAAATATCCGTAAAATATACATTTCCCTTGAAAATCAGTTCAAAATTTTGTGAAACAATACATCACCGTCTTACTTGCATGAATGCTTATTTGTTAGCCTAGAAGATTTAATCCAAAATGAGATTTTGACTCAGGCTTTATTGTTTCATGATCCCACAGCTTTCCTGACAGGATTAGGTACATGTGTACCCAAAAGTACCATGTGATTAGATGGTAATTTAGACAACAATAAGACGCCTACAATAGTGCACAAATCAAACACCAATTAATGCAAATATATAAATCAAACCCATAACAAAACTTAACTTTTGTTCTAATTAAACAATTCCAGGGATCCTTTCACTAACACTCTATGAAGAGAACCATGCTTCGACCGAGGTGGCACAGTTGGAATATACTTTATGGCTACAGGAGTCATTCACAAGTTGTGTTTCAGAAGGGTTTTTTGAGAGTTTCACCCGTTTTCATTGCCCTGTTTAACACAGATGCGTCCGTAAACCCCCTACAACTAACAGACCCTGTGTTATTGCTCCTAACACAGGGGTTGTTTTTTGGTGTTCATTTTGTTCTGTAAGGAACTACAAGTCAAATACATGGCCGAGAACAAGGACGGTGGTTAGTGTTTGAGGTAATCACGTTTGATACGATTTTATTGTTTCTGGCATCGTTGTTAAGTGACATGTAAGCGAGTTCTATGAAATAGCATTACGGTTGTCCTCCAGTATCGGGGAGCGCTGCAGGTTTAAACTTGTATCAACCTCAAATAATACGTTGATCAACCTTGTAATGCAATCCATCATTGCAAGTTTTTGAACTTTGAACATTCAAATAATCATATAAACCAAAGATTTGTTAATCCCATTTTAATCTCTGCTGTTATGACCCTATGCAGATAGCGAAAATAAAATGTCAAGAGAAATAAGAATTTTTCCCAAATCCAATCTCGGTTTGATATTTCAGCAGGACATCAACTGTTCTTTGGAGTAATTCAATTTACCTGGAGGCCATTACATCGCATTATCATTATTAACTCAATATATCATGTACCGTTTTTTTTCTCGTCAACGAAACATCAGACGTGTAATATGATTAGCTCCCTCTAGTTGCAGTATTATTATCCGATTGTCTTCCAAACGAACCGACCAAACTAGATGACACGTTATAAAACGGTCCGCAACATTTTATGTAAACCCATGACTTCCAGTAAATGTTAAAACCTGATCTTCAAGTTAATAGCGGAACACCGTAACATCGCTCCACAGGCAATACAGACAGAACAGGTCTAGGTGATAATTTCTCCGTTGTCACATAACTGATAAATGAAACAAGACAAGCTCGCCTCTGGGATGGTTAAAACTTCATTATTTCTTCTGGTTGCTAACTGTATCAGCCACAACATAGCTAAGTTTTCTGAGCTCAAGAGAGAAGTGAAATTTATTTATGATCGATGATCTAATTTTTACCTGAAGCTTCCACAAAAAGTGTTTTCTGAGAATTCTGTTAACAACCAGCAGCTAGCGTCATTATCAATTACCAAATTAACGCTAATAAGTCAATCGGATCAGAATAAAAGAATCTAGTTACATGTAAGTACATGTATGTTAAAACCTACCTTTTATAAAGATTTCTTGATTTCAGACAGGAAACAGATCCACACCAGAACTTTGTAGGAAATGTTCAAAATCCAAAATAAACAACTCTTATTGGTTAAATATTTGACTTACAACGCAAGAGAATTCCTGGAAATGGATACACTTGAAGAACAGTTAATTATGAATAGGTAGACAAACCACAAATAGCGTCCTTCACCACTTGACAGCTTATTTTCCTCTACAGCTTAAAGAGTTCTAAAGGGGAGATAAATAGTCCTTTGGTGATGTATGAGTTGAGAATGAGTAAGGTTTTTCAGTGGTGAACAAAGAGTGAAAAGGCTTGTACGATGTGGAAGGACTCCTGTGAACGGTAGCCAGTAACAGGGGTAGCGGTATTCAGCGACAATGTGGATCCAATTAAGTCTTGTGTCAAGTGATGGAGACTTTCGGAGCAATTCCACACACAAGGCATGATGCTTAATGGCTAATCAACATGTTTGTTACACATGTGTAACTGGGGATGACACACACACACAGCGGCACATATGTGTCGGGTATGCTTGACGAAGAAGCACTCGGCTCTGTGCACATACCAGCCTTCCCACTTTACAGAAACAGACAACATGGGACCCTATCAACCATGCCGTAGCCATGAGAACTGAGGAGCCTATCAGATCAGCCAGCACTGGGGATTCTACCACACAGCTGACATAAACTTCTCCAACTACAGAAAATTAGTGCACTTTAAAACACAATCCCAGCACAAAAATCTTGGATAATAAAAATACTACAAAAAACATGTCAATCTGGAACACTTCCACCTTAACTATAAAACACTTTCTCCCCAAAAACGTCACCTTCTTGCAAGGCAATCCAATTTGTATTACAGCTTTGTGTTTGTTTGATTCTGTGATGAACCCACCACCATCACCAACACCCACACTTTACATATACATATATCTAGGTTACAGATCTGCAAGATAAACTTTCTAAAAACAAAATCTGGGATTTGCATAAAGACAAGAGCATAGACATGTGAAATGTGAAAGTTAACTTCAAATTTGTCGCAACGCAGCATACTTCCATGCATGTTAAACAGAAAATCCTGTGTGGTTTCCAATTTTGTTTTGGCAATCAGTCGAAACAGCTACCATAGGAAATATGCATGTTTACTATTAAAAACAGATATTTTCATCTTTTAGGATAGTCTGTAAATAACTAGGAACAAATGCAAATCTTGTGTTGTAGTTTTGATTTTGCATTGTGGACCGATTTTTTTTTGGGTGTTTTCGCGCATCTCCTCAACATTAATGATAATATGTAACACAATTTCTTACAAGAATTCTCCCACCAGGTTAGCGTTAAAAATTTCAAGAAACTCTATGAATCCCACCAAAGTTCTGTGACTATAGGACTCGGATGTAGATTTATCGCTGCACATTAAACCTTTAATCTACTTATTGTTGTCATCATATGGTAACAATATTTAGTTAAATTGGAAAACATATTTCTTCTTTTTGTTTTCCAATTTCAGGAACAACCTCTCAAAGTGTGCATATCATTCGAAACCTTTTATGTGACAATTTTTTATTTCCAGAACATAATAAGCATTGGTTATCCATCCACCCCTAAAGTCACATTTGAACCTTGCCAAATCATAAACTGGGCAAGTCCAGTTTAAATATATAGGGGTGGATGAGTTAACAAATGATAAGAAAACCGGAGTATTAAAAGTTTACGGAGAATTAGATAACAAGAGGTCCATGGGCTTTAACGGTCACCTGAGTCCTACAGTATTTATTTTTATTATTGAAATATAAGTGGAGATTATGATGTTAATCATCCCTACCAATTTGAGTAAAAAATCATTAAGTATAATGTTAAGTTAGGTTTTTCAGACCATGAGTTGATCATTCTTAGACCAAGTTTCGGTGGCCATATTGGATTTTTGATCAGCCCGAAAAAAAAGAGAACACTTTGCCAGGACCATGAGTCGATCATTCCTACCAAGTTTCAGTTAAATGGTCCCAGTAAAACTTGACTTGAAGTTTGAAATAGTTTTTCTAACTGGCGGCCGTGACGACCATATTGGATTTCCAATTGACCAGAAAAATAACAACACTTTGTCAGGATCATGAGTCGATCATTCCTACCAAGTTTCAATTGAATGGGCACAGCAGAACTTGACTTTAAGTTTAATGAAATTGTTTTTCAAAATGGCGGCCATATTGGATTTCTGATCGAACCGAAAAATAACAACACTTAGTCATGGAGATGTCAGGAACATTCCCATGAAGTATCAATGAAATACCGTAGACAGTATTTCAGTTTAAGTTGAAAATGTAAAATGTTAACGGACGACGACGGACGAAACCAGCTAAACCTCAGGTGACCTAAAAAGAGCATGAAGAGTTTAAATTCAACATCGACCTCTAATTTACCTTTGTAATGCAGGTAGATGTTGAAGTTAAACTCTTCACGCTACTAAGAGTCTTCGTTGGTGTGCTGGCCCAGGTTTTCTTGACCTTTGCTGGAACATATGAATATGATTAGCAGACCTTTGGTATGGGTGATCAGGTACTGGGTCTGTCAAAACAAGAAGTTGAGCAGGAAATTGTGTGTTTATTATAATAGGGTTGGTTTAGTGTTGTCCATGCTGGCTGGAAACTCCCAAGCAGCAGGTCATGGACCTTTTCTATAGTAAGACATGACCTGGGGTTAACTTTATACATTTGTACAATGTTCTTTCAAAGCTTCTTGTCTCTCTGTTGTGCATTCTGAAAATAACCCTCGGAATCCAATTTGGGAAAATTACGTTTATTAAAATATGATCACATTTAATGAATTAATTTCCAAAAACCATCAACTGGCATTTTGGCCCTCTACGGAAGTACAAAAAGACAAAACAACTTAGCAATCTAAAGTTAAACACTCAAGCCTGTATGGACAGAAACATGTACTGCATTGGTAAATAATGCTCATCACAACATATCTTGGCTACGAGAACAACCTCACATACAGTTGAAGTAATAATTATACACTTAGATCAGCCATTTAGAATAAACTTTTAATATATACTTCTATTAAACAACAAACAGTTGTTTAAAATTGTAAATTCTGCATAATTTACATAATTAGCAAGTTTCTATTCATAGAGGACAAAAAAATAAAATAAAAATATCAAGGTATTTCAAAAAGTCCCTGTACATGTGTTTCATTCTAATTCCAATATTAAACATCTAAGATGTCCTGGGACCTTTAGCCTGCAAAAGGGACCAAATTAATACCTTATTTGGCTCTAAACCTTGAGGCATCATATGGCATAGGCCCAGAATCTGTAAAAGTCGTGGTGGTCTGTCTCAATATGGAGCATTGACCGGTAAGATACAGTGGTATTAAGTAGATTTCCTTCCATCATGCCTGATTTCACACGTTATATCACAATGATGATAATAGCTTTGTAAGCTTATAGAAATTTATCAAACAAAACATTTTTTCACATAAGCCTAATAGGGTAATGCAACATAGATGCAATGGATTATTTAGGCAAAACAAAACATGACAAATGTTCTTTTTAACAGAAATGAAGAGGTTTTTTCAGAGTCAGTGCTAGACTGATAGGTTTTTAGAAAACCGGAAAAATATAAGCGTAGGGTTACCACAACATATTCCCTTTAAGTCAGTCGTCAAACATTCTATTTTTCACGTTAATTCAAAGAAAACAAGTGAAACCGTGGTAACCGCCTAACATAACATTGCATAATCCCATAAAATTCACTCTAGTATTTACCTTACAGATTACCGAATTTCACAGAATTACATCGGTAATTGGTCTAGCGGGTAATGTATTTGAAGCAATGTTTGATTTTACAGCAGGAAGAAGGAAGTGAAATGCATTTCTAAACATTGAATTTGGTGTTTCTTCGTTTAGCATCCAATCTTCATATTTTTTTCTTAATATTTTGATTCTATCAATTTGACAAGCTTTGCAAACTTTTTACAACCTCTTCCAAGAGGTTTATCAAAGCAGTTTAAACAGTTGAAATAATGTGACCCCTTTCATCCCTAAATAACTTTAGTAGACTCAACCATGCATTGATCTGGACAAGTCCATTATGGTCTACAGTGGTGAAAGGGTTAAACTGTTACATGATGATGCCAGAAGTATCAATATTAATTCATGAATATTAATCAATTATTTTAAGATGGCATTTCTCTTAAAATTCTTGTTCACCTAGTGATAGAATTCTTTGACCCCACTACAGCTTTACGCCTAGCTGTACAATTGAATAGATGCATCTGCTGGAAGTAAACCTGTGATGCCTAATTTTGTCAATCTATGACTTCGAAACTGTGTCAAATATCCTTTGGCCAAGGTTAAACTTAGAAACAATACTCTCATTTTATTGAAAACAAAAATCCTCTTTTCTTACACAAGACAATTTAAAAGATATAGTAATTTAAGTACTGAAATGTGTAAAACAAATAAGATAGAGGCTAGGATGGGCAAGGTTATGTCTTCACCTCTTACTGTGTGACAATTAACACATTGGTTCGGGAATCTTCTCCCCGCTGGTTGGAGTACCAGAGTCGGTAGGAGAGAGTGTTTCAGCGGCTGAATACAGTACCTGTGCCCTTTGTGATGAAGCATTGTACTAGCCCATATAGCACTCAGCTAAAATCCCAAGGTGCACCCAGATACAGCACACAGTATGCAACAAAACATTACCTACATAAACTTGTCATCAGCAGGGCTCCCCTATCTGACAAGGTCGATTCCAAGCCCTCAGATCTTAACTAAGATTTTCAATGAAAATATAATTCAAAACTATTTTGTTGCGTTATACCAGCAGATACTAATCTTATTACTGCTGTTCTAGATTTGCAACAAGTTGAACATCAGGGAATACTTGCCACCTAAACACAATTTTTGCGATTAAATTATCAATAAAATGTTGTTTTTTTCTCTTGCAGAAAGTTATCTAGAAAATTTAGATTTTTTATTTTTTTTTCAAATTTTACAGTGATAACCTGATGTAATTCGCCCAACATCAAATACGTAAATCACTAGTATGGGACTGCTACACAGATTCTTGTCAAATCTAGTCGTAACGGCACCGCATGCTCTCATCCTGTTTTCTTAACCATGTGCTGTGCAGCGAGGAATTTCCTCCAAGTTTTCTGCACTCTCTGCGATGGCAGACTTCCCATGGTTTCTGCAGTCCAGAGTCGTGTGTATTGAACTTTTGTATACAAAATGTAGCAAGTCAGCTACTAATAGGAACGCTATCCATCTCATAAAAGTACACATCAACCAAAATCTGTATTACCCTTAATTTACAAGGCTGAGCAACAGAAGTGACATGAGATATGGTCATTTGTATAAACTCTAAAAATCGAATTCAAACCTTTTTTCTCCCGATAGGTGGGAAATCATTAAATGCAACAATATTATCTGCATACAGCGAGTTCCGAAAAACGAGTTCAATATGCATTTTCATTGTCTGTTCCTTACCAAATTCTTGATAAACAACTTGATCACAATATAGCTCTCTGAATATATACTATTTATATGATGAATAGAATGTAAATTTTTATACATACATCTGTATATAATTTATAGAAACTGATAGAGAATAATGGAAACAAAGCTTTTTTGAATTAAACCACTACATGGAACTACCTTTACACTCAAGGGGAACAACTCTCGATGAAAATACTTAAGGTGAGTATTTCTTGAAAGAAAAAATCTTTAAAAAATTTTGAGACAAGAAAATGTTATACAGTAAGGTAGTTCTGGATGGTAAACCGATGTAATTGGTTCATGAAGAAGTCCTACTGGGTTATCTATCATGGAACAAGGTCAACGACTGGCGGCATCATCAGATCACCACTGAGCATCGACCAATCATGCACGGCTTTAGATGGGTTGGACGGCTCTTCGGTATTAGCCGCTAACCACAATTTACTGTTCGGGCCACCTGATACATTGGACATGGGTATAATGAAAACAGATGAACTATGCTGGATTAGGAAAAGGAAAATTTGCCATGTCCGCAATCCATCTTCTGTAGACTGCCTTGGTGACAATTGGGAAGCCTACTTTTAGATTCAGTAACTGCGACGTCCCCGTCCTTAGACTGGTGTGTTGAAAAGCCAGTGTTGTCAGTGTGACAGTCGTTATAAATCCAAGCAGAAAGAGACCTTGCGATCGAGCAAGCTGCAGGTTTTACGTAAATCTAACTCTTGTCTACTGGAGGTTGCGAGGTGGTCTCCGGAGACAACGGTGCTGACCTGCTGTTTCACAAGGACAAGTAGTGCTCAATATTTTATTTCCGTTTCAGACCAAATTTTGGCACATAAAGGATTTTTTCTCTTTTTTTTGTTTTGTTATATCAAATGTCATTTCGACTTTCTTCTTTTCTTGCCATAAAACCACATTAATGTTTCTTAAAGTACGTATCTCCATCCTGAGCAACGGACACACAAACACAATACATAACTTGATACATAGTTTTATTGTTTCTAACCCCAATTTCAGACAGGAGTAAACATTTACCTTCGTACGACGACTTGATAATGCGATGTTCATGCCATTTTCTGACTGTTTAATAATTTTGTATAAAACATGAGGAAGTTGTATCCTCTTTTTTCACGGAATGTTGTTTAATTGCAACAACTTTACCAATGTTAACAGTATTCCGTCGGACCTGGAGTCACATCCCCGATACATGGCTTTACGCAATGTTAACAGTATTCCGTCGGACCTGGAGTCCCATTCCCGATACATGGCTTTACCCAATGTTAACAGAATTCCGTCGGACCTGGAGTCACATCCCCGATACATGGCTTCACCCAATGTTAAAAGTATTCCGTCGGACCTGGAGTCACATTCCCGATACATGGCTTTACCCAATGTTAACAGGATTCCGTTGGACAAGAGGCACATCCCTGATACATGGCTTTACCCGATGTTAACAGTATTCCGTTGGACAAGAGTCACATTCCCGATACATGGCTTTACCCAATGTTAACAGAATTCCGTCGGACCTGGAGTCACATCCCCGATACATGGCTTCACCCAATGTTAAAAGTATTCCGTCGGACCTGGAGTCACATTCCCGATACATGGCTTTACCCAATGTTAACAGAATTCCGTTGGACAAGAGTCACATCCCCGATACATGGCTTTTCCCAATGTTAACAGTATTCCGTCGGACCTGGAGTCACATCCCTGATACATGGCTTTACCCAATGTTAACAGTATTCCGTCAGACCTGGGGTCACATCCCCGATACATGGCTTTACCCAATGTTAAAAGTATTCCGTCGGACCTGGAGTCACATTCCCGATACATGGCTTTACCCAATGTTAACAGAATTCCGTCGGACCTGGAGTCACATCCCCGATACATGGCTTTACCCGATGTTAACAGTATTCCGTTGGACAAGAGTCACATTCCCGATACATGGCTTTTCCCAATGTTAACAGTATTCCGTCGGACCTGGAGTCACATTCCCGATACATGGCTTTACCCAATGTTAACAGAATTCCGTTGGACAAGAGTCACATCCCCGATACATGGCTTTTCCCAATGTTAACAGGATTCCGTCGGACCTGGAGTCACATTCCCGATACATGGCTTTACCCAATGTTAACAGAATTCCGTCGGACCTGGAGTCACATCCCCGATACATGGCTTTACGCAATGTTAACAGTATTCCGTCGGACCTGGAGTCACATTCCCGATACATGGCTTTACCAAATGTACTGAAGCAGTTGTATAAAGATCTCTTAGTGTTAAACAATGGTAGAAACCTACAAGGTAGAACCATCTACTGTTCTCGCCCAGTATAAATTTGGCATGGTCTCACCGCTCTAATGCTTCCACATAGATTTCAATCAAACTTGTTAGCATTTTAATTCAGAGGTTTCTAAATAAATCTTAATTGAACCTGTTAGCATTTTCAACAATCTATTGTAGGCATTAAGCACTTAGGTTTTTTGTATTTCATACTGGTTACATTATATCGTTTATTCACCGACATCTACGTAAACATGTTCTGTCGGAAAGGTTAAAATGGAACTCTGTATCTTACCCCATTATGGAGTAAGTGCTTTTTCATTAAAAAAAAGTGCATATTTTTTATCATCACGTTAGAGAAAATGTGTGTTTCTCTACAGAGAAAGGTCTCTTACACACACATCCATTTTTCTGCCTGCGGTTTTGACGACAGCTCCTAGTCACTAAAAGGTTTACAGTTGCTTCAGCTGTATACCAGAACTTTGACTTCCGCAAAGTATCTCATTTTTTGTTTGCCCATTATTTTTGTCAATCGATTAAGAAAATTACGTAAGTTTCCACAGGGAACTTTAAGCAGTTTTCAGTGTTTAGCCAAAAAGAAAAAAGATTGGTTAAGACTGTAGGCCAACTACACCTAAGATGAGCTTGTCATTGAGTGGCTTAAATATCAATCTTCTATAAAAACAATAGTACTTCAATATTATAATCTTCGTAACTTTTGAAACAAGTTTGAATTTACATTTTGGATGGATAGGTAGGAGTTCACTCCCTTTGTTTTATTTTTGTTAAGATTCATCGTTCACCAATATTAATATTCTTACTTAGTGCTTCAAGAAAATATTTAGATTCATCTTCTACACAGTGGATAAATGTAAAAAAGGCAGCACTTTTCAACTTACACAAGAAATTCTAATTCTATTGCTCATGAACTGACTATCATTGAATGAACACATGACCTGACTATCATTGAATGAACATTGTTTTGGTTTAGGTTTCGTTTAAGATCTCTGTCCCACAGTATTGTGGTTTTCCATATAGCCAGTATGACTTCCCCTTAATTTGATTTTTTGATATAACTATAGCACAGTTAGGCCAGGACACTTTTTTATGACCAAGTAGAGATGAATGTTTTAGAACACTGTTGTTGATTACATTTGTTTATTTCATCTTGAATATTTTTTTCATAAACTGTCTGTGTAGTATGGTCTTCTTTTCAGAAATGATACATGTATATCAAAGCTATAAGCATACACTGGGATCCTAAAAGGCAATGATATTTTATAGAACTTTTATTTCTTTGCATTGTATGCTATATTTATCTACCCTTACTATCTCACAAGTCTGGCTTTATCTGTGATAGTTTATCATTTCTTATTGTGATATCTCAGCAATTGGACCCTTTGGAGTGTTTAAATAAATCAAACATTAAAAGTTATTAAAATAAAAAAAACATAAAAAAGGAAGGGG
>NW_018485984.1:2400291-2439919 GCF_002113885.1 Mizuhopecten yessoensis | reverse complement strand
TAGAAAGCTAGGAAAATGACACCTTCCTCAATAAATCTATAATATTAGATTGATTGCCATATCAACTTCAATCTGTGACATCAGTTCACCTTTGAAAGGATTGAATAGCACAAGATCAATGTATAAGGTCCTACCAAGTATGTTGTTATAACCCTGTCATATATATATATAACACTGCGCTCCAATTAAACTCTGTCAGCATACCCAATCGACAGTAAAACACAGTACCTAGCTAGCACGTCTACAGCACATCTAATGCATTCTTAGCCATTTCTATAATTGATAGATTTGATATATTAACAGTACACATTATTTTTTTTAAGTTTCCATAAAAGAAAAAAAAAATGATTTCAGTTCATAAACAAATTTCTGTTTTTTGTTGTTTTTTTGTAGTTTTTCATGGTGCAGTAAAGCTGACCAATATTGGGACAAGTCGCAGTTGCTTTTCCCTCCCTAATGGTCACTTCCTGATAAATCACGAACATAAAAAGTGATCACGAAACCCAATAAATGAGGAGTCAAGGAAATAAAACACTTTGTAGCTCCTGGATTCTGTTCTCCTCGTTAACACCGATCTGATCAGTGCCATCTGATTGGATCAGATGGTTGATCTAATGGCCAATTAATGGCTTGCCTATCATGTGACCTGTGACCAACATACAGAGAAGACACATGATTGAATACATAAAATATGACACATCATTTGCAATAAATGAATATAAATGTTAACGCCATTTGTTCGGGATCTACAATGAACAAGTAGCATTAGGTGTCAAGTCTGCTGGCTTCACATTCCCGAATACGAGAACCTAATTTGAGAAAATAAAATAAAAAATGTTTCATCTACATTCATACTCCAACAAATATTTATAGACAAAGCAAACTGGTTAATTATCTAAAAACAGCCCAACTAGTAGGATAATAGATGATTTTAATTGTCCAACATCAAAATGTTACGATAAAATTAACAAATTAAATTATGATCAACACAAACAAGAGGCCCAAGGGCCTTAGCGGTCACCTGAGTTATATCATAGCTACTGGTAGCTTTATTTTATTGTTTAGATGTGATGTGGAAATCAGCATGTAAACTAAGTGAAATACAATACTTGTCATGTCATCAAAGGATAAGAATTTTAAAATATTTGTAAATGTTCCCTTTGGGGCCCCGCTTTAACCCCTGGGGATGGGGCAGGAATTCCAAGTTTACAATGTGATACCGTCATCCACCAAAGATGATTCTGACCAGGTAAAAATAATTTCCAACAGAAAATTGTCAAAATATACCCAAAAGTGTTGTTTCCCTATATAAACTATAGTAAACTTTACCCCCTCCCCAAGGGAGAACGGATAAATGAACTCCTTAAGGTATATTTTAAGAAATAACACTGCTAGAGAAAGTCTGGACTATTTAGACCCTACAAAATACTGTATGCCAGGAAATGTTTGCCAAAGTCTATTACTTTTTTGTCCTTGGAAGCAAATTCACTATGTCTACGATTATAAGTACACAGTAAAACATACAATAGCAAATACAATGTAAATGCCAAGATTAAAACTGGGATAATATACATTTTATCTGTAAAAGGCGAACATTTCTGTGAAAATTTCCCAGAATACGGTAGTACTTATTTAAGACATCACGACTGCAAGCTGTCTTTACTTGTACTAAGCTATGATATCACATGACTTAATCAACGAAATATTGAATTATGCGCCAGACACCTAGACTTTTATTGACTTCTCCAGGGATCAATAAGGTTGACTGTCAGGTCTATTCTATAAGGAATGGTGTTATTTAATATTTTCAAATCGTAGATATATAATTCCATCAGTGTTGTGTAATTATTGTCTTATCCTGGAAAATTAATTTGGAAAATCATCAAAACCTGAATTCCCAAAGCCGACACTTTCCAGCATAAATGGAACAAACTCTGTCCACAAGGACACATCTGTCAATAGGTCTGGCCTAATATTCCAAAATTGGTTGTAATATCAAAGGTTTAATGTAACCCCCTAGATATGGTCATATAATTTGGTGCATTTCGTCTGCCAACGACCTGTCTGCCCTAGAAAACTGTTCCAGATTGTCTGACAATCTCCTCAGAGATGACTTTGATGATAAACTGATTTTATCCAGTGAATTTTTCTTTGAAATAAGAAAACATGTAATTTGATCTTTAACAGCTTTATTACATTTATGGTGTTTTAAAATTTGAAACAATTCAAATAAGATTTATGATATAAAAATTGTATGTACAGCAGGACTATAGAAAACTGATGAATGGAAGGACTTGAGAACACTAAACAAACGCAGAGGTCCGAAATCCTTATTAATGGTAGGACAGAAAACTGGGCCGTCACTAATGGAGGTACATACCAGGCGCTAACATCTGGGCCAACAAAATAATTAATATAAGCTGAAATATTTTGATTCATAGCTGTTGTAAAATAAAGGTTATATATAGAGGATATATTTAATGGTGTCTTCAGTAATAACAAATATATTTCAGGAGTGTGGCTAATATTTTGATATTATTCACGAGTCCACAGAGTATAAAAATGTTATTAATTTTATATTTTTGCAAATACTTAAGTGTGTGTAGCAAACATTTACCATAGCAACCACTTATTCTACCGTCACTTCACTTGAATCTGAACAAAAAATCGTTGCCTTTAAATGCAGCAAATAGAAGGTACCGTTATGATTGGTCAATATCAAAAAGTGACTTTTGATATTTGTCACAGTGTGAAAAATATCAGTTTTATCAAGTTGATAGAATCTGATATTTCACTGGCAAAAATGTAATAAATAAATATATTCAAAATGTATTATTACTGCTTTCAATCATTTTTTTTGAGATGATCATCTAAAATCATGACATGTAGTATTCAATATAAATTTCAATAAATCTGAATGATCAAGATTAAACATTTTCAGTCAATATGCAGTTGAGTTAACGACACTTAAAACTAATGAACCCTGGTAAATAATCTACAAGGGTAATGAAAAAAACAAGAATTTATTAAAATGTTCCAAAACAATTGAGAAAGTAATTTCACGTTAAGATTCTTTAACCTTTTCTTCTCTGAAAAACAAATGCCAAATTTGTCTCTATGGATTCGTTAACGATAAATTGACAACTCTTGAGAAACGTTTGAACCATATGTCAACAGAACCGTCGTCTTTGTGGTTACTAAAATGAGGAATGATATAGAATAACTACACCATAAGACCACCGACTACTATACCGATTAAATATGTTTCGGAGGGCAGACGCTTTACGATGTTGGAAGACAATATACCATTTTAAAGAGAACGCCATGATCCCAGAGCTCAGTTGAACTACAACAACTGCTTCTAAATCGAACAATAGAAATATAATTTTATATCTTTTGAGATGTCTCTGTGTTTAGTGACACTCAGTCTAACAGTTAACACCTCTGTGTTTAGTGACACTCAGTCTAACAGATAACACCTCTGTGTTTAGTGACACTCGGTCTAACAGATAACACCTCTGTGTTTAGTGACACTCGGTCTAACAGATAACACCTCTGTGTTTAGTGACACTCGGTCTAACAGATAACACCTCTGTGTTTAGTGACACTCGGTCTAACAGATAACACCTCTGTGTTTAGTGACACTCGGTCTAACAGATAACACCTCTGTGTTTAGTGACACTCGGTCTAACAGATAACACCTCTGTGTTTAGTGACACTCGGTCTAACAGATAACACCTCTGTGTTTAGTGACACTCGGTCTAACAGATAACACCTCTGTGTTTAGTGACACTCGGTCTAACAGATAACACCTCTGTGTTTAGTGACACTCGGTCTAACAGATAACACCTCTGTGTTTAGTGACACTCGGTCTAACAGATAACACCTCTGTGTTTAGTGACACTCGGTCTAACAGATAACACCTCTGTGTTTAGTGACACTCGGTCTAACAGATAACACCTCTGTGTTTAGTGACACTCGGTCTAACAGATAACACCTCTGTGTTTAGTGACACTCGGTCTAACAGATAACACCTCTGTGTTTAGTGACACTCGGTCTAACAGATAACACCTCTGTGTTTAGTGACACTCGGTCTAACAGATAACACCTCTGTGTTTAGTGACACTCGGTCTAACAGATAACACCTCTGTGTTTAGTGACACTCGGTCTAACAGATAACACCTCTGTGTTTAGTGACACTCGGTCTAACAGATAACACCTCTGTGTTTAGTGACACTCGGTCTAACAGTTAACACCTCTGTGTTTAGTGACACTCGGTCTAACAGATAACACCTCTGTGTTTAGTGACACTCAGTCTAACAGTTAACACCTCTGTGTTTAGTGACACTCGGTCTAACAGATACCACCTCTGTGTTTAGTGACACTCGGTCTAACAGATAACATCTCTGTGTTTAGTGACACTCGGTCTAACAGATAACACCTCTGTGTTTAGTGACACTCAGTCTAACAGTTAACACCTCCGTGTTTAGTGACACTCAGTCTAACAGTTGTAATTATTCTATGTACTGTTTTTCACTGGTTAGCAATTACTTTTTTTGAAGGCAATAAAAAAGTAAGCCCAGTGCAAAAACGCCTTCAACATTTCCAAATATACATTTTTTTGTATTTCTTCTTGTAAGTTGTTATGCTCGAACGTGACACAAAAAATAAACGAGAGAAACATATTATGGTGTTTTTCCAATGATGTCAACCAACAGCAAGTCATAAAACATGTTTCAGTTCTATGTTTAGACTTTTCATTTCCCTTTGGACGATAATGTAAACTATTCTTGGTACATACAAACTCTTCCAACAGACTCTTCCAACGGACGATTACATATATATTATACAGGTATGTTGGCCTCTTTCCGAAGAACATGCTACCCCTTTTATGACCATGAGACTTACCTTGAGCTAGTTTGTAAGCTAAAGATGTGACTCACCTTACTATTTGAATTACTAATGCTAAAATATGGTCGTTTACAGTATTTTTATTATTTAAATATGACTTAATTTATGAGTATGAATATTTCTTGAGTTGAATTGGCATACCAACAAAATTTTCAATAGAAAACCATAAACAGGATCATTGATTGGCAAAATCATAATTTAACACAATATTTAAGGAGTGAAAAGTGTAATCATATGATGTCAATATGACTTCATTTCCGAGTATGTACGATATTTATATATAAACACATGGCTTACCTTAATTTTGAGATTGTCACAGTCAGGATAGTTTGGCACAAAAGGACAAACTGGCTAGGTGGTGCTTCGTATCCATCTGGACATGGTCATGTGAGGAGGGGTCAAGGTCAAACGACAATTAAGGGGGCTGCAACACACAAAATGGAAACTAAGGGTCAAAATAAAATAGAAACTGTTGAACAGATGAATAATATACCGGATTCACTAAAAGATGGTATAAAATATATTGCCCACACATCCATGCTCCATGACCTTGACTTTGAAGACATGACGTTGGGTCACGTGTTGTAGTCTTGTAGATGACTATCAGTGGTCAATGGTCACCTGACCAGTATCAGGGATTTCTATTCATCACTTGAAAATGACACTGGAATTGGGTCAGAAACTTGTTAATTTGAATTTCCATAACTAATTATCAATATAATTTTAACAGTGTCATATAATATATTTACTAAATTTGATTTGTGACTGAAGGAGACTCCTTGCCAACAAAAGCAAAAAGCCAAATTTATGAAATAGACATGCATATCATTTCAAATTTAATGTTACCTTATAACTTGGAGTATTCAATACTCATGTGCATACTTGCCAACTCTCCCTATTTAGGAGGGAGACTGCCGATTTTGGACCCCAAAATTGAGCATTTTCAACCTAAACTATTTTTATTTTCTAAAATCTGATGATTTCATCCAAAAGAACATCTCAAAAGTATGCCATTTATTCAAAAGTATTACTTTTTCTCTAGGATGTACATACACCCATTTTATTTATGTTTTAATTCTGGGCATGCGTAATCTCCCACATGGAAATTTCAAAAAGTTGACAAGTATGCATGTGTTTTATATCAAAACAATATTCAAGTCTTTCGTTAGGACGACATACCAGGTGATTGACAGATAGTGAAATCTTAGCCATCATAACGGTAAGCTTCTTCAATAATAGTTAACAGATGACACACCAGTACTCGACTAAACACATCAAAATGATGTTATCTATCTATATCTATAATACTAATAACAGGCATCACTGTTGTTGTATGGGACCTGGTTCAGATCAGTAGTAGACCACCTCGTCCCACACCTTCTCCCAGGGGGCACCAAGGTCATTAAAGTATACCAATGTTAATGGCACAAATATGTGGGCCATCTCTAGTCATTATCTTGTCTGTGACCAGATGTTGGACTGTTGATTCAGCTCCCTTCTCAATATATAGAATGTCCAATTCAAGTCATTCTATTGTATACAAAATCTACTTATAACTCTGACATAGAAAGTGTCCTTCGTTTAATTTTCTCACACAAAAATCATTCTCTCATATTGGGTCCAAAGGAAATCATTCTCCCATACGATAATTCCACTTCAAATCATTTCTTATACAGAAAGTGAAAGTCCATCTCAAAAAATTCTCAAATATTTAAATTCATCTATAATCTATTATCTTATATAGATGAACACCTTCCAGGATAACAGCAATTTGATAATAGGTTAAAGGCCCACAATTCATCATTGACCTGAAAATGCTGAACTCTTCCCTGAATTTCAAATTTGATAATAGCTGCTTCTCATTGGATGAGTCGTACATAACCTTTCGCCAAGGTTCTGTTCAAGCCCTATGAACTTCGGAAATAGCTAACCTTGGACAGATGTGACAATGTATTTTGTCAATTTTAGTACATGTGCTACCATCCTTTAGACTTAAATGTAACAAAGATCTTTGATCTCTACATACTTGCCAACCCTCCCTATTTAGGATGGAGACTCCCTATTTTTGCCTTAAATATAGTATTTTCAACTATTGAATTTGCTAACCCATTCCTATATTCTATGATGTGATGATTTCATCTGAGAGAGCAGCTGAAAATATGTCATTTTGTCTCTACGGGGTGTATGCACACATGTTACTTTGTTTTAATTTTGAGCATGGGGAATCTTGCCCGTGGACATTTCAAACAGTTGGCAAGTATGTGACTCTAATGCTTGAATAACCTTTGACCCCTAGTGGTTGAATAGCCTTTGACCCCTAGTGGTTGAATAGCCTTTGACCCTTATCATTTGACCTGTAGATCTAGTGCTTGCATAACCATGCTGTTGATAAACAACAACCTTCTGACCCTTTTTCTGGTACACTATGACCCATGGCAGTCATCCTCCACAAAGCATCCAATAGATATATATATTGTAATTTAATATGGAATCACAGCTCTTATTTAATTCGAAATACTAGTAACAATTTGAAATATGTGTGAACAAAAGGCACTTTCTATCACAGAGAACATTGCAAAGGGGCTCTTTATTCATGTCACAAACAAAACACCATTCTTTAAACCTAGATGATATTGCCAGTTAGCGGTGTAAACAAACAGAAACATCATTTATTGAGTCTCCTCTGACAGAATTCTGCATAACACAGCCAAATATTTACCAGGCAAGCGGGGCCCACAGGTACAAGTGCAGCAAACCTGCTATCAAAATCCAAGATGCTATTAAGTGGTAATTATGATAGACATTTCAGCGGGGCTAAAGATATTGGGGAGCCTTCACTACCGAAGGGAGCATTCATTAACTCAAATTATGGACAAGAAAATGCCATGATGATCGTAGTCAAGTACGAAGAACAGAGTATTTTTTTTATTTTGGACTTTTATAAAACGCGATAATGAGTCCTGGGTGTGCTGTTAGTCACAGCAGTGGTCAGACAGACATACAGTATTGTCTGTCTTTACGCAATAGAAAAAGAAGGAAGAAAAAGTGTAAATGTCGAAACTTCATCACTTTGTTTATTAGGTTTAGAGTCTTATGAAGAGCTAAGGTCATTTCAGGATGTGGTACTTCATTGTGAGGAGGTTATTTACCATCATCACAATTCTTCTGCTTATGATGTATGATAACATTAGATAATGAGGACAGTATCCAAATATAATATCAGGGCAAGTTTGTTTAAAATTCTTTTAGCATACCAATGCCACAAATTTTCCATACAAGATTTTAAAAAAATATCCGAAAATGTACAAATGTTTTGGGTTTTTTTGTCATGATAATTTGAATCGCACAACATACAGTTTTGTTTTGAATTGCAATATTTTTAAAAAACGTAAGATTAATTATTTTTGCACTTTCTTAATAACCTTACCAGATTTTTACAATTGGACTGTGCAGACGTCATAAAGACACATAAATAGACCCATCTTTTTCTGTAATATGTATGTAACGAGATACTCAAAATTACACACAGATGTTAATACTTTGAAACGAGTACTCTTGAAAATTTAGAAAGATCCACTATCTAAATATAACTTGTGTTGTGGTAAAACAATAAAACCATAATGATGCAAAACTCTACAGAGAGATTAAAACACCCACAAGTATTTGGTCATGTCAGTTCAAAAAAAGTTTCACTCAAGGTAGATATTCCTATTACTTTTCTTCTGTATACACGTTTTGAAATATTATTTTCCTTGTAAAATATGCATGTCTTTTCCTTTACATTCATACAAATATGTGTATGGATTGTGAACCTTTTATTTGGGATCACAACATTTTAAGATCATTCCCAGTAGTGTTGCAGAAAAGTATTAACATATTAAATATCATGACAGATAGCATTGTAGATCAGGATGCTACTTTATTATCCAGAGTTCTGAGATCAAATCTCCATTTCAAAGTCATTTTTGTGGAATAAATTTCGAAAAATCGGAAAAGTCGGGAAAATGCCAAACAAATTGGAACTCTTCTTTGCTGGAGATATAAAACAGAGTACTGTCAATTTCTACCTTTATGGCAAATAAATACATAAATATTTCATTTGCAAGTTGCAACTGATGTGTTCAAATTCAAACAACTGAAGATGAATTAAATACAATATTGAAATGAAAACCAATTGACATGATTTATTGAAATCCACTGCATCCACCCGTTGAAAGTTTACTTGAAATATATATATTCTCACTTCTCATGAACAATAATATTTTACACAATGTGATTTTCACAATACAAATCTCACAAAGGCATACCTTACAAATATGGGGCAACTTCCCTCAAGAAATTGAGGAAATCTAATTTAAACTAATTAAGAAATCACCGACCACATCTATTAAGAGACCACCTGTGTTGAGAGGCCACTTTCAATCCTCTCTTGCAACTATTTTCATGTAACATGATCCTGTACTCAGAGACCCCCTACAAAAAGAGGTCTCACAGATTTCTTCTTAGTGGTCTCTGTATACAGGTTTTACAGTAATGAAATCATTTAAGGACCTATCACTTGTTTTAGGCACATACCGTATTTTACCGGCAATAAGCAAAAAAGATGGGCCAAAAGAGGGGGGGGGGGGGGGGGGGGGGNAGCAACCCCCCTGTTCACATAATTTCAACATGGTCCACCATCTTGGATTTTATCTCACCTCTACTGTTGAGTGTCCAGTAAATATTTCAACATAAAAAAGTTCATGTTGTACGAATAACCAGAAGACACAAATAAAATTTCATGTTTGTTAACCCTTAGGCTGCTACGCACGGCATATGCCATTTTGAAAAGTCGGGTCGTCAGTGCTACGCACGGCATATGCCGTTTTGAAAAGTCGGGTAGTCAGTGCTATGCACGGCATATGCCGTTTCTCGGTCTGTAGGTTTTGATCGGTAGCCAGAAAGTGTGAAGTCGGGTTGTTGCTATACCAAACCCGAACGTGTATAGTAGAAGGCTTCTGATTGGTTGTTTTGTCATTACTTTCGATATTCCCGGCAGTGTACGCTAGTAATGACCAAAGGTGTGCGAGAGATTTTCAAATAAAAAAAAAAAAGGTCATAAGAATGGCAGACGTGTAGATTGAAGCGATGAATATGCTGGTAAACCTTTATTCTCCAGCGTCAACTACGATGATAATAAAGGTTTTGAAGGGTTTGACATGTTTGATGTGGAAATACTTCGTTGTAACATAATATGTAACTTTCCAATGAACGGCTTTGTGCCCTACGCAAACAGGTAAATATCGGCGGACCGAGGCGCACATGTCATCTGCAGGTGAGGCCGAATTGGACATTTACATTGATACGTTTTGAGTCGATTTATTTCTTCATTTTTTTGATCGATGATTTAATCATAAACTAGAATACGTCTTGTAACTCAACATGTCAGAATCTCCTCAACGTCCCACAGCGACGCTATTGTGATTTCAACCAATTGTCATTTTATAATTGCGTTGTTGTTTTTATCAGTATTGTAAAATTGGAAAGGTGTTACACGACCTAAATCTAACTGTTGATGCAGATTTTAAAGAAACAACACAGACACAAGTAAATGTTTTTTTAACTTTCGTTTTTTTTTTCTCCAAACGACTTCACATTTTTCACCTGCAAAAAAAAAAGGGGGGGGGGGGGGTTCTTAATGGCAGGCACCCACCTCCCAGGACATTTACCAAAGTGAGGAGGGGGCTTATTGCCGGTAAAATATGGTAATGTCACAAATTTATCATAATAAAATGTGGAAATTCTGACGGAGATCATCACATGGTAAGCCACTCCCTTATTGTTGAGCAAAGGACAACACGTCACTTCAGTTGAGAAATCCACTTCAAGCTTTGGAAGAAGTCGGAGATCAGGGTCTTGCATGCTTTTGCCCGTATGACCCGCATGATTAGTTGACACCCAAGAGAGCCGTTTCCTGCTTTTAATACCTATGTAAAGTCAAATGTACTTTTTTACTGACTCACTCTTTGACCTCCGTTTCTGAATCCCTCACACAAGGCAACAATGGTTGATGAAGATCATACAGAAAACCTTTTAAACATATTAAAAGACTTGATTTTATTGACATCATAATAAAGGAAATGTTGACCTGCATGTTGAAGCACATATTTGTTTAAGGGTTAATTTAATGAGTATATTTCAATCAGAGGAAACAGCCTTGATTGAAAAAACATTCATTGCATGATAACGTTGAGATATCACGATCATTTCTTCCCGAGGTGATGCACTCTGACCCAAGTTCTATCTGAATAAGTTAATGAAGCCGAACATTTTTGCCCGATACATTTCCTGTCACAATCATCCTTTATAAATGTGCTGCAACATGACATTCACTGCTGTTGTTGCTCATTGGTAGTGTCAACGGTTTGAGATGAAAGGGTCATGAGTTCTTTAAGCACCTTTAATGGTATTCATAGGTCAAGGGTCACAAAAACATCAATATTCTTGATGATGATAAAATCTTTGTATCCCTTCTTTTATCAAAGAAAGATACATTGTCAACATTATCATTACCATCATCGATGATAAAGATTGGACCATGGATAATCATCATTAAAGAAGTCAGCTTTAACTTTTTCTGAAACTGAAAGCAGTTTTATGCTCAAAAAGTAGCAATTTATTTCCTGTTTCTCAACAGTTAGAGATAATAAAGATTCAATTCTGTAGTTGGTCAGACCTATAACCCCAAACCATCAGGAGCACTAAGAGCTGTACTGACCAATGACACGTATATAGACTGGACAGGGGTAGAAAGGTCAAGGCTACTCATGATATAACATACTGTACAAGGACAGTAAACATAGCAGATTTACTACATACCTAGTGACCACTAATTATCTGGCTGGCTGTAATCAGCTTCAGGAATGATGATTGTCTACTAAATACTCTTACACCATGTGATGGTTATCTACCCATAGGGATACACTATGGGGTATTTCTAATTATCATTTCTTTCCAAATAGACACATCTGTTTGTTAATTAACTGGAATATACACATGCTTGGACTTTCTCCATTAAGTATTTTGTAATCTTTATACTTTTCTTGTAGCAAACAGGCCAACATTTGAAGTTGGAACCTATTCTTGCCATATCTCAAGAATATCAGTGTTTTGAGAGTATAGACCCAACACACCACTGAAGGACAATTCACCCCTGAGGTGCCTCACCACCTAATTTATCATACTAATAACCATATGCATTACAGCTCTGTTACTAACTATATTTACAGTGGGGAAATTAGCGATTGGACAATACCCCCTTAAGTCTGAACAACCATCATTACTTGCTCTGTTTACCTGGAATTTATAAAATTAATGCAAAACTATCTCTTACCAAGCCCAACCACAAGAGCCTTTCCATTTATAATAAAGTGTGACAGATATTCCTACCTGTCCTCCCTACATTGAATAGGTAAAACACTCAGGACAACCCTTTTTGTACTCTCCATTCCTCCCACACAAAAACTTTCCTTAACATGGTGATAATATTACCTCCCCACTGGAAGGTTTTTTTAAACGTGTTTTCCCAGTATTTTCCCACCACCGTCCCCACTGTGACCCAGTCTTTCTCCCTATTCCAACCCCACCCCCTCACCCATGTGACAGAGACAATGAACATTGTTGTTTCTCTCTTGAAACACTCTCAATTCTGCTAATGTTGGAGTTGGCACCTTGCCAAATTTTTGCATCAAGTCACCATTCCTGACAATAATTTAATACCAGATTATTTATATTGTGTACTGATTGAATACATATGATGCACCAGGTCAGGTCAAGTGGGAGGAGCCATCAAAGGACAAATGGCTTCTACCCAAGGAGGAGAAAGACTTGTGTTTATAGGTAATTCAGGACAGAAAAACATGACTTGTAGCCAAGGACAAATACAAGAAACTTGAAACTAGGTAACCTAAGAAAAACAATCAAGAGACTTGTAACCCAGGACAGAGACAGGACACATGTAACCTAATTCACAGACAGGATACTTGTAACCCAGGACAGAGACAACGGACATGTAACCAAGGACAGAGACAACGGACATGTTACCAAGGACAGAGACAGGGGACATGTAACCAAGGACAGAGACAGGGGACATGTAGCCAAGGACAGAGACAACGGACATGTAGCCAAGGACAGAGACAGGGGACATGTAACCAAGGACAGAGATAGGGGCCATGTAACCAAGGACAGAGACAGGGGACATGTAGCCAAGGACAGAGACAGGGGACTTGTAATCCAGGACAGAGACAACGGACATGTAACCAAGGACAGAGACAACGGACATGTAACCAAGGACAGAGACAGGGGACTTGTAATCCAGGACAGAGACAACGGACATGCAACCAAGGACAGAGACAACGGACATGTAACCAAGGACAGAGACAACGGACATGTTACCAAGGACAGAGACAGGGGACATGTAACCAAGGACAGAGACAGGAGACTTGTAACCAAGGACATAGACAAGAGACATGTAACCAAGGACAGAGCCGGAGACTTGTAACCAAGGACAGCGACAAGAGACATGTAACCCAGGACAGAGACAGTGGACATGTAACCAAGGACAGAGACAAGGGACATGTAACCAAGGACAGAGACAGGGGACATGTAACCAAGGACAGAGACAGGGGACTTGTAATCCAGGACAGAGATAGGGGACATGTAACCAAGGACAGAGACAGGGGACATGTAACCTAGGACAGAGACAGGAGACATGTAACTAAGGACAGAGACAAGGGACATGTAACCAAGGACAGAGACAGGAGACATGTAACCAAGGACAGAGACAGGAGACATGTAACCAAGAACAGAGACAGGAGACTTGTAACAAAGGACAAAGACAAGGGACATGTAACCAAGGACAGAGACAGGAGACATGTAACCAAGGACAGAGACAGGAGACATGTAACCAAGGACAAAGACAAGGGACATGTAACCAAGGACAGAGATAGGGGACATGTAACCAAGGACAGAGACAAGAGACATGTAACCCAGGACAGAGACAAGAGACATGTAACCCAGGACAGAGACAGGGGACATGTAACCAAGGACATAGATAGGGGACATGTAACCCAGGACAGAGACAGGGGACATGTAACCAAGGACAGAGACAAGGGACATGTAACCAAGGACAGAGACAGGGGACTTGTTATCCAGGACAGAGACAAGAGACATGTAACCCAGGACAAAGACAGGGGACATGTAACCAAGATCAGAGACAGGGGACTTGTAACCAAGGACAGAGATAGGGGACATGTAACCAAGGACAGAGATAGGGGCCATGTAACCAAGGACAGAGACAGGAGACACGTAACCAAGGACAGAGACAGGAGACTTGTAACCAAGGACAGAGACAAGAGACATATAACCCAGGACAGAGACAGTGGACATGTAACCAAGGACAGAGATAGGGGACATGTAACCAAGAACAGAGACAAGAGACTTGTTACCAAATACAGAGATAGGGGCCATGTAACCAAGGACAGAGACAGGGGACATGTAACCCAGTACATAGACAAGGGACATGTAACCAAGGACAGAGACAGGGGACATGTAACCAAGGACAGAGACAAGAGACATGTAACCAAGGACAGAAACTGGGGACATGTAATCCAGGACAGAGACAGGAGACATGTAATCAAGGACAGAGACAGGAGACATGGTAATCCAGGACAGAGACAGGGGACTTGTAACCAAGGACAGAGACAGGGGACATGTAACCAAGGACAGAGATGTGGGACATGTAGCCCAGTACAGAGATAGGGGACATGTAACCAAGGACAGAGACAGGGGACATGTAACCAAGGACAGAGACAGGAGACATGGTAATCCAGGACAGAGATAGAGGACATGTAACCAAGGACAGAGACAGGAGACATGGTAATCAAGGACAGAGACAGGGGACTTGTAACCCAGGACAGAGATGTGGGACATGTAACCCAGGACAGAGACTGGGGACATGTAATCCAGGACAGAGACAGGGGACATGTAATCCAGGACAGAGACAGGGGACTTGTAACCAAGGACAGAGACAGGGGACATGGTAATCCAGGACAGAGACAGGGGACTTGTAACCCAGGACA
Source organism: Mizuhopecten yessoensis (assembly GCF_002113885.1). NCBI lineage: Eukaryota > Metazoa > Mollusca > Bivalvia > Pectinida > Pectinidae > Mizuhopecten > Mizuhopecten yessoensis. The sequence continues at coordinate 2,424,890 of NW_018485984.1, read as the reverse complement.
GAGACTGGGGACATGTAATCCAGGACAGAGACTGGGGACATGTAATCCAGGACAGAGACAGGGGACTTGTAACCAAGGACAGAGACAGGGGACATGTAATCCAGGACAGAGACAGGGGACTTGTAACCAAGGACAGAGACAGGGGACATGGTAATCCAGGACAGAGACAGGGGACTTGTAACCCAGGACAGAGACTGGGGACATGTAATCCAGGACAGAGACTGGGGACATGTAATCCAGGACAGAGACAGGGGACATGGTAATCCAGGACAGAGATAGGGGACATGTAATCCAGGACAGAGACAGGGGACTTGTAACCCAGGACAGAGACTGGGGACATGTAATCCAGGACAGAGACAGGGGACATGTAACCCAGGACAGAGACAGGGGACTTGTAATTTAGGAAGGAGAAAATAAATACATTTGCAACTTTGAAACTTGATATTTTGATGGGTCCCAAATTTTCAGGTTTCCAGAGAAAACACTATTATGGGTTTTTTGACAAAACACTATTTCGTTGGTACGTTAATTTTGGATTATAAATACCCACACAATTACTTATATATTTTTATATCAAACTTTGTGGACCTATGAATTAATGGATGAAGATAACCCACAAAATCAATGAAAGAAAATTAGTGATTTCACAGTATACAATGAACATGCATAATTGAATCATCATTCTACGGCTCAACACTATCATTTCAATTGCTGAAAGTTTTTTATCGAAAATAAAACACAAAATGATATAAAGTACAACAAAGAATGACATTTGAATCAGTGGCAAAATGGTTGCCATGTATCTTGGTACTTGAAATTGACTAGTGACAGGTTCTCTTCAATCAGATAATCACAGTAGATTCCTAGGCTTGATTTTTGTTGATGTCACTTCCATGAAATAACGTTTTCTTGGCACCAGCATATGTTCCACATCCATCAGTTCTAATGGTAATGGACTGTTTTGTCACTAATGCTGCAGATTAGGTGTAATGGGGAAAATATGTGTGTGTACTAAAGTCCCCCAATGTCACTGCGAAGGGAAGATGCTGGTGGATGTTTTAATTTTGCCTGCTTTGAAGAAACATTTAGCTCTATTCACTGACAAGGACATTCTTTTCATTAATTACTTATCCTCTCAAAGGGCTTTTATCCTTTCTCTATATTTGTCACAGAGGGCCATTCTGTATTATTGGCAGTAACAAGATTTATCGTACAGGCCATTTTTTGTTCTTCAGTACTTTGATGAACATTTTTTTCCCCAACTTTTTCACAATATGCAGTTTTCTGAAGTGGCTGTACATTTTCACCCAACTGAAATCTTATTATTTCCATCAGGTTTCCAAGTCAGGACCTGTGTCGGCTGTAATTAGTGGAGACGGGGCGTGTGGTTTGGAGGAGGTGATCCACAGTTGCACATTATAACACAGTACACATGAACTGTATTTTTTATTACAGTCTGGCATTAACAGCCAATATGATTTCCAAAACATCAAATGACATCCACACTTCCATGATTAGCCTCCCTTCGATATCTTTATTTCTTCCTTACACCAGATTCGGCAGTTCAAACAGAATGTTTTTCATTCTGTTATAATCTTTAGTCTATAGTCCTCAAAGAATGCATTTTTCCTAGAGCTGTCAAACACATGTAGCTATCAACGCGTGTTATAATAAATAGGTCTATATGAACCTAGCATTGTGTACAGTGGGAATCCAAACGTTGGGCCATATCATACACAGATCTTCTTCATCAGCTAATCACATTCATATGCTAACAATCACATACCATAATGCATAAATCTACATTTGAAAAAAAAAATGAAAAAAAAGCTCTGTTATTGGTTAACAGACTTTCTCCAACAGTCAGATCTCCTTGGTATTTACCAGTGAGGTGTGATCTAACTAGGGTGGAAAAACCTTCTACATGAATATGAGTGGGAGTAAATCGGTAATGTTTTTGTTCCGAGACGTACCCTACCTAGAAACATATTTATATATAATTCATTTGACGAATGAGACTACAAATACATCTACAAACGATAGAAAGTATGTGAGGTACTACTATCACAGATCAGTGATGAAGCCTCCCCAGAAAAATCACATTATCTTTGATACGCTTAATATGTAACCTGATAAAACTACCAAAAAATGTGTTTTCAAATCTTCCCAGATTCTGTGATGACAGGCCGCATCATCAATCGTAACTTTGATGTCAGCCCCGCCATTAATATGTGTACCTACAAAAAGACTTGGTCTTTGTATATTGTCCGAATCTTCTGCCTCCCATTCCTCCCCCATCAACCACAGCCATTCCTTAGCCACCCCATATGATTCTGATTATCCCACAATGTGGCACTTATCATTACGATTATAAAGGCAAAATGCTGTTGATGAAATGTAAATAACCTCCCTTAGCGTACCCATAACTCTACGTCGAAAATATGACATTCCGGACGGTATCACATATGGCCGATCCGTATAGACAGACCTCTAGAATGATCCGCGGTATTCCGTTGGTGTCTGTGTTTGATTAAATGTGAGTGGTAGAAAATACACAGCATCTACATTGATATTTGTCGGCATTGTTTGTGACAGTAAATGGGATTTGAACTTGTATCCATGACGATCTAGGCCATCACTTTACAATGTTACACAAAAATTACAGGCAAACATCTTATTGGAGGATTTCTTTTATGATTTTCTCAATAATTTATTACATATATACATCACAAGTCCTCACTTCACCATGCAATAAATACAATAAATCTTGTTATGAACATAAAATTAATAAGAAATTTTAAGTAAAACTTGATTTACATTTAAATAGCTGATTTCACTCCCTGAACAATGTGCAATTTATTTTGTGGTTTATTGCTTTAAAACATCATTTATCACCACTGCCACTCTGTAAACTACAGGTATATGAAGCCACTCTGTAAACTACAGGTATATATTGTCCATTTACATTCAAAGAGTTTAAATATTTAGTTATTATATTTCAGATGTTAACATGGTGCTATATATCTTTACTGAAGTTCAGAGTGCCTTATTTCACAGGCATTGATTATACCAATAAATTATTACAGTCATGATAGATCATCAGTGAAACTCACTTCAATCCCTCAAAATACGTAAATTGATTTTTAGGTGAAAAAGCGCAAATTCAAAATTATGTTCAGCACTGTTTTAAGCTTTTAAAGACAGATATCTAGATATTCTATGAATGATAAAAGAAATCAAAGCTGAATTATTATTTTTTAATCTTCCATTAAAATTAACACAGAAATGTGCCAAGAACCAACTAAATCCTAAAAGGAAATGATTTCTCATATTTAATTTCTTTGTGAAATAATGTAAGAAATTGGAATTTCACAGTAATAAATTAAATAATTAAAATAACTGTTATTTATAACATAAATCGCATCTTTACCAAAAAATGTGCCCGATTCTGAATCAGTTCAAATCTTACGAGGTTACTTTTTATCTGTTCTTTTTTCAATTTCTTCAATATATTTGGTTTTTCCATTAGAGGAGTTTAGAGATAGCGGTCTATGACAAGACCTCGTCTTCACTAACATAGGCACTTAAGATGGGCATCAGTGGCGTTACAACTTCTGATCAATGAAGTTACACCAAGGAAATTAATGCTTATCACTAAATGAAATCTCGCACAACTTAGCTATAAAGTGAGAATTTACCACGATATTCCATTTCAATCAATGATGATGTTGATAAGATAGTCTAATTTCCAATTGCAGGTTAACTTACTTACAGGTGGGCTTAATTTTTTTGTCTCCCTTTTTTATTGATTTATTACCATGTTTAAAGTAAAGCTACATTCCCAAGTTTATTTACAAAGATGATGAAAATGTGTAAGATTAAAATTAAATTATATACTTAAAATGTCTGTCTTTTAAACAGAACCTGTTTTCTTGTTTTCATTTTGTGAAAAATATTTATTTTTTGTAATTAGACCTGTAATTAGCATAAGAAGCGTGTGAACTTTGAACTCGACTGTTTCTATGACCTCTCCCTTATGACCTAAATGTGCAGTGCATTTATTTTTGTCATCATTATTTCTGCTTGTTAATGCCATATGATGCCAATAGAATCATACATAGTTCACATAAAGTTGTGTCAATTTGCTTACATTGGGAATGAACAAATAGAAATATGTCACATAAATTAGCCTTAAATAAGTCATATCCTTACTCTGTTAACAAGCATCAAAATATTTTGATTGGATTACATTTGTTTAGATGTGTAATGGTCCTGATGCTTTCCCAGCATGCTGTGTAATAGCTAGTGGGTTTGGAATTTTCTGCTGTGATATCTATAATTTGTAACAGATCTTGTTGAGCCGGCACTACAACACCGGTGAATCTGTAGCACTTCAGTTGTCTGCCATCAAAATGTCTCTACGAGTTCTCCGAGATGTCGTAAGAATATCTTTTACCTAAATGGAGCCAAATGTGTATTAGCATCATACTGCTTCTGCTTAAGTGGGGATCAAACGAAGGGTGGAAAATGGTCGCCTGTCTTGTCATAACTATAATCACGTTATCTTCTGAGCGATAGTCAGCGAGCATCAAGGAATATCACAAATTTTACCTCAGGCCTGTACCTTGGGCTTGTACCTCTATGAAATTGATAGCCATATCTACATCGAAAGCAATATCACTTGAGCTCCAGCGTGTGTAACGCACATGCATGGACAATATAATCATTGTAGACAGACAATGTGCAATACTCCAGCATACTTTGACAGTAGACGACAGGCATTGCCAATTTTAGTCAGTGCCGTAGCATTGAGTAGCACAATCTGTGTCAAAGTCGGCCACATCAGATCGCAGGCTTTTTGTGTTAGTAAATCAAGTGCACATTTTCTAGGGCAATTATTTTTCTGCATGACGACCCAAAGCAAACCAAAAATGCTGGAATCTGCACAAAAAGGGATGCATCATGTCACCAGTTGCAAATTGAGCGAGTTGTCCAGAGTAGATTTATGGTCTAACATTTCTAGAAAATATGGTGACCTAATTAACCGAACATGCAACTAACATTTCTAGAAAATATGGTGACCTTCACGCAACAGTAAATGTACTTTTAGATTGGTGTTACATCAGCAACGCCACTTGTTACCTACACAAATAACACTTTAAGTTCAGGTATGATGTTAGTCTCATAGGTAACACTTCTCAATATCTTTCAACAAAGATTATGGAATTTCATTTAACTTTTTCTGAAAGGTCATAACCTAAACAAGGCACTGCAGATGATGCCAATACAGTTGTGATTGAAAGTGATTGGAAATGTCAATTGTTTCGTGTACACAGGGTCAATTATATCAAATATTCTATTACAGTAACAGTGGTCTTGGATAGATAGAAGAATGAAATTGCACAAGACGAGATTATTGTATACATAAATTTTAAATTTTGTTACTATCGGATATGAACTGATGGGTTTTAAACAGTGACAGCTAAAAATGTATTCATAGTCACCATGTTTTTGACTTCATCATGTCAAAACACAAACTTTTACAAAAGGGGATAGTTATGAACATAGTTGTGAAGTTTCATTCATGACAATTGAATAAGAATGGGGTGGCATGACAACATCATCGGAAAAGCTTACATACATATCAGCAGATTCCAATGTCTTCAAGGACTCATCGCAACGGTGTAATCAATTCTACACTTTTAATTTATGGTATGAATGTAATTAGGAAGTTTTGTCATTGATACACAGTGCAAGACAAACTGCAACAAAGACATATTACAACAATAGATTTATGTTCAAGAAATATTAAGAAAATCAACTTAAATATTCATGATACAACACTCCAATCAAACCAATCCTCTAAGAAACTGGAGAAAGGGAGCAGTACATAACAGATTATATGGTAGATTATACGGTGGAAATAGACCATCTACACACTCAAGGAAATGCAATAACATCAATACTGAAAAAAAAGAATCTACTGGTTTCATTTTAGAAAATTTCCACCATGTATAAATTTGTTTTTAATGCTTGCTTGATGCAGTGGCTGGAAGACCTCTCCGTGTGATTTATTAAAACTTTGATCCCTAAAGTGGTTGTTTTATTACTTCCTTGTTTCTGTATGATCTGTTTATTAGCTGATATTTCCCAGGAGTCCCCAGATTCAAGTTGACCCTTTCACCACTTTAGACCATAATGGATTCATCCATATTAATACATGGTAGAGTCTACTAAAGTTACATAGGGGTTAAAACATTGACCTTCTTTACCTGTACTTACACAAAATGCAAACACAATTTTTCTTGTCACTGCGCCACTAATCCAGTATACTGATATATATATGCATACAACTTTTTTTTCTTTTGTTTAATTTTTTTCCGAACCTTTATATTCTTCAGTTTTGAATTGTTTTATTTTCAACGTATTTGAAATCTACATGGTTGGGTCCTTGATCACAAACATATAATGCAAGTGTACATGTGTCCTTACACAGGATGGGATTCATTCAGCGTTCTTCTCGTTCATTCTCTCTCTTACAAAAACATAAAACAAAGCATTTCAATCCTGCAATCACTCTAATACACCTGTCATACCTTAAAAAATCCTGCGCCTGCTGCTTCAGCAAAAGATCATCACTTCTTTTTTTAATTAGAAATATTCCCTAGAGCTCCAAAAAACATGTAATTTATTGCCATTTAGTCATCATAGAAAAATGTGGTCCTCGCAATTTATCTTATTACTATAAAATGTTCCACCTGCCATCCTGTGTTCATTTCATGCAGTTATGCTTTGGTTACCTGGTAATGTCAGTGTTGATCAGCTTTACAAAAATACTATGACAAGCAAACTAGAGTTAGGTCCCTTGACCTTACTCTCCCTGGACAATGGAGATGGACAGGGACTGCTATAATAGAAACTGTAACCCACAAAGCTATTAAGGAAAAACAACAAATTGTCAAGATTTGCATAAATGCTGTAGTCCGATACATCTAATCTGGTTCTATATAATGTATGACATCGGTGTTGTCAGCTTGACCTCTAAATCAAGAAACTTACTGTTTTACAAAGGTGTGACCATCATATATTTCAGCGTAAAAAAACACTGGCAAACAACTGTCATTTCTATTTGATTGAAATAAATACCAGATTAAGAAATATAGTACAGACAATTTTGAGCACCTTCTGGAATCTGGATCTAACAAGCTAACAATACATTCACGATAGCAAACAATCAACTGCCTAAACCTACCTTGAAATTAAAAGAGTGACTAGAATTTCCCCCACCCTAATTAGACAGGTGGCACTGATGAAAGTAAGGACATGGGACCTGACAGTAATACTGAAGAGGACAAACGGGTCCAAGTTCAAGGTTGCTATAGAATATCTTGTTAATAAATTGACTATCATGGAACGTACTTGATGTGTAACACATGGCACATCTTATCATCCAAACGTCATAATATATCATCTTATATATCACCCACTACACTTACATAATGAATAAGTTATTGTAAGATTATCCATAACACACCATTATCAAAGAACTATTAATAAGATGAAACACATCTCACTGAATATCCAAAAGAAATATTGATTATCCACTAAACATTAACCCTTTCACCACTGTAGACCATAATGGACTCGTCCAGATCAATGTATGGTAGAGTCAACTAAAGTAAACTAGGAGTGAAAGGGTTAACAAACTTTACTGATTATCAACTAAACATAACACATCTACAAATTATCCTCTTGAAATAATGTATCTGATGGATTATCTACTAAACATAACACATTTTATACATTATCCACAAGTCAACTATTATACACTATCCACTGGACATTGTATATGTTACAGACTGTTCATTAGAATTTGCATAATCTTACAACAAATTATCGATTCCTCTAGACATAGATCTGCCTGTTCCCCACATGTCAATATCAGGTTCATTTTAATTCAATCCCAGAAGTCCTTGTTGTTTCTGAATCTGCTTTTCTGTCACTAATCTCGAGAAATTAACATCTAAAATGACCGTTTTCCAGTGATCACGTCCTCTGTCACGATTGTCTTATAAAACCTCCCACAACATTGTCATTTTTCACTGAAACATTACCAGCTACTTCGCCTCCATTTTGAACACAGGAAGTTCAAGGCTTATTGAATGCACCCCTCTTGTGTTTTTGCAAGCGTGTAGTGCACTTATTAAGTCGAATGTGGTATTTTTAGATTCTTAACGACATTGGCGATTTTCATTCTGACTTAGACTCATTCTGGATCGTTTGAAGTTCTGACTTTCAAGATTGGAACTTTATGAAATCATTACAGACATATCTAGGAGCGTTTCTGTAAATGATACCAAGAAATCTCCGCCCCGCCCCGAGTGTCACCAATGGCTGACAGGGAGATGGACACAGTAGGGGGCCACATCTGTTACAGACATTTCAACATGGCAAGACAGACACACCATTCCAAACAAATTACAGAAGAAACAGGAGCCTGTAAAGGTTAGGTTTGCATCGCTCACCAAGTCTCATCCAAATGTAAGCTCTCAGTTTTATTCCAAGTCTCATTATACGTCAGCTCAAAGAATGCTTATAAGCATCATCAAACTAAAATGCTTAAGATAGTATTTCTTTTTAATCAAAAGCTCAAAGCTTAATAATAAGGTTCATTAAAATGCGAGCTCTCAGTTAGATTCAAAGTCTCATTAAATGTAAGCTCTAAAGTTGATTCCAAGTCTCATCCAACGTCATCTCAAAGAATGCTTATAAGCATCATCATATTAAAACACTTAAAGCTTGAACGAAGAACGATTTTTGCTGCTTAAAGCACTTAAGATTGTAATTTTTTGAAGTATAAGCTTTCAGCTCGATTATAAGTCTCATTAAAATATATTAGAACTCAGTTTGATTCTAAGCATCATCAAATATAAACTTAATGACACATGTCTCAACAAATGTCAACTCAAAGCTTGATAATAAGCCTTGTCAATCTTAAACATTCAACTTAAGATTGTAATTACTTTTAAACATAAGCTCTAAGCTTGATTTTAAGTCTCATTAAATAAAATCTTTAATCTTAGTTCCAAGTCTTGCAAAATGCAAGCTCTTAATGTGATTCTTAGCATCATCAAACTGAAACACTTAACCTTTTCACCCCTAGGTGACTTTAGTGGATTCTACCATGCATTTCTTGGGATGAGTCTATTATGGTCTACAGTGGTGAAAGAGTTAAGATTCAAACTCTATTAAGATTCTCAAACTCTCAGCCTGATTACATGTTTAATCAGCCACAAGTCCAAACACAGATTGAATGGCTCATAAAATGTAAGCTCTCAGCTTATACCAAGTTTCCTCAAACCCAAAGACTAACTCTTTTTACAACATAAGCACTAAGCATGATTTTAAGCCTCATTAAACATGAAATCAAATACCGATTTCATGTCTCATTAATCATCAGGGGCTGTATTCATAAAATCGTTCTCATCCTCAGACTCATATTCTCTGCTCAGGCCCAATTTCTTATTAAGGTCATAAATTAATAATTAATCACATTTCGTTCATGATTTTAAAGAATTTTGGGGGACTTCAACCCAAATACCCATTTCATTGTTACCACTTGACTGTTTTTTTGGACCACGTCACATGATTTAAGTGAGTGACAAGTAAGCTGGTTTGAGTACAGAACCCATGCTTGAGCATGAGAACGGTTTCGTGACTAAGGGCCCAGCTCTAAGCTTGATAGTAACTCTTAAGCTTCATTTCAAGTCTCATAAAATGCAAAAAAAATCCAAACTTCAAATCACGTTCTTACAGCCCCTTACAATCAACATAATTAATTTAAAAATCACAATCCACATAAAACTCTAGGCTGTTGAAAACTTTGTAGCCTAACTGAAAAATATGTAGCAATACTTTCTGAGTGACTTACAAATTCTGTATATACCAAATAATTCCAGTTTTACCTGAAATATTTTCATTTAGATGTGATCAATAACCATGATGAACTTATACTATATGTTATCAAAGCTAGTTTTACTGACATAGAACTGAAATGAAGTTCAGAACACACATCGCATGCCATACAAGGTCGTAGATACAAATTTAATATTTTATTATGTCATCAAAAAAGTTGAAACGTCACAAAACAATTTTTACAAGTAAATGAAACATTTCATCAACAAAACTAAAACTATGATTAGAAGTCTGTTGAATTGTGAATCTAAAACTCATTGTGCATAATTGCATAACAATTAATGCTTCAATCCTAAATGTCGCTACCATCGTATGCGTCGCCGCTATCATTTACACAGGACATTGAGACGTCACTTACCTATTAGAGATTACTAAACAACTGTTCAGTCAAACTGTCAGTGATCTTCTCCGCTGTCTCCGATGTTTTGTTAGCGTTACTACGGCAACCGCTTGTTTGTTTGTCCCTCAGTTGTGGCTCCTGCTGCCTTTATACTTCACCAATCTACAAAGATGGTAGCGAGAATTTCTTAATATATGCTGTCAACTGTAGGAGGCAGTATCACCAGCGCAGTGACAGGGCGAGATCAATAGAGTTTAGTCAAGGTATGGCCTGGTCTATCTCCCGCCACCAACTAGCTCCATGCTCAACCTCCTTTTTTATGGGCGCAAATGTACTTAAATTCTCCTTTAGAACATGGTAGAAAATGATTGGTCCAATTTAGCGTCAAAGTGTTGACACATTTTTAGGCTGTGAATTTGTTAATTAGAGATTATTGACATTGAGGAATATTCGTGACCAGCTCCATCCCTCCCCACGGGGTTTAACTATGTAATAGGGCACACTATGTAGACCTACCCATTCGTTTTCCAATTTAACGCAGAAATCTCTGCTGTGATGACCATAAACTGGTCCCAATGATGCGTCTTACTGAAACTTTTGATAAAATTATAGCTCACCAAAAATCTAATTTGGCCCAGCCTGTTGGCTGCTGCTAGCTCGGTTGTGGTGACATTTCACATTAAGTTCTTTCAAGGGAAAAACAAATTCTCCCACTGGTATCTGAAGCTTCACTCTCATTTGCATCTAATTTAAGTCATTATAATAACAACATTTCTATTCTGAAAAATTCAAACTCCTTAATCAGAATAAATCATTTCTGAGAGTAAACCTCTCTCTGGTTGCCTTTCGATGGCTCTTTGTAAAGCACATCCTCCTTAACCTCAATTAAACAGAGATGTTCACATTTTATTTATATTTTAAAAGGCTAATTCATCAAAACATTTCATTTCTGATAATGAGAATAAGATATGGGTTCAACAACCACCCAAGTAGTTGTATCTGTAGGTAGTAAACCTCTCCCTGACACAGTGCAATGAAGACAAATACAGACGAATGGTTTTAAATCACGCTTCTTCATTTTTTACCCTGTTGAGAGCAGCACAATCACTTGTCCCTAATGACTTATCATTATCCTACTTTGCAAAAGTGCAAGTTGGGATGGGATTATTTAGCTGCCATTGTTACGTTTTGTCGAATTTTTCATGCCGATCTTTCATTATCTACGGAAGGAGCCAAATTTGGCAATTTTTGTTAGTCATGGCACCATAGTTCTACAGATTGGTACAGCTTATCTTCTTACCCGCCCTACATGATACATGGCTTGTTACTCTCTTAATCGGGTTACCTTCGTAGAACACATTCAAATTAAGCGAAATGAAATCAGCCAGCTACTGTGGATAAATCCTTGCAATGAATAATTCCCAGAATACCTGTAAAAGTACGAACCTAGAATTTTCCAACCTCGATACAAAAGGATCGCAGTACTGTTACCTTGTAATCTAATATCTGTCATTAAAGTTCATGTGTATAAAATCGAATGTCAACAAAAAATCGTAAACACCTCTGACAATTTTGCGGAGCCTTTTTCTCCTAAATATTGAAAACGTATATTAAACCATGCATTTTAGTTTTTATTCTCTTGGCTTGAAGTGAAATACTAAGGCATGCCTCTTTATTGAATGTGGTTCTATTGTAAATACTGTTCTGTCAGCTTTATATTTTCATTTGATTTCAGAAATTATTGGCTGTCAAATGTTTATAATAGTTTTATCCTACCCAACTGCTCATCATGATGGAGCTTCGAAATATCTTCAGCTTCATGAATTTTTTATGATGTGATTTTTTTTTTATTGGTGTTTTGTTCCACTTTTCTATGAAAGGGGTCTGTTTTTATGGGGCCATGACTGCGACAAACTTGTACTTTCCTTTTTACCGCAAGGTTCATGATGAGGAAAACGAGTGTGAAAGGTTGTTATGTGTTGAGCATGTCTGGGAGAATATTGTCACATCGTCACCCTTAGTCTCGTTTGGAGACAGAACACAGAAACAAGAGTCAGACTTTTGTTCACAAGATCCAGGCCTGGTCTGTCTCGTTTATTCCATTATTAAAAACATTTCCTTTAGCAATATAATGATACTAGAAACTTGTACTTTTTAAAGAAACAAATATGTTTTTAGAAATTAGATTTAGATCTTTAGATTTTCAAAAGATAAGTTCTCCAATATTTTTGGCAAAACTTCATTTTAGAAAATTCTAACATTTGCAAATACAGCAAAAGCAAAGCAACCACTAAACATGTTTGCTTGAATTAACCGTTCAGATTATACAAGTCTCGTTCAGTTAGAAATGTATATATCATTGGCCTGGTGAAAGTTGAGAGGTTCAACATGCCTCAGCCAATCAGAAAAATCTCTTCGGGTTTGAAAAAAAAACGAAAGGGGAAAAAGGCACATTAGAAATGTTATATACATGTAGGCAGATTTTAAAACATTTATGAGAAAACACTGCTTGGTCAGGACTATGATAGAAACATTGGCAGAGGGTTAAGTTAAAAATGGCCAGATGGAAATTTTAAAGAAATAGAAAATATCTGAACCAATGAGGTTGTGGTGAACATCATCAACAGGTCATGAGATGATGATCATTTGTAGGAACTTTTGTCAAAATATTTCGTCCCATTTTCCCTTCAGTTATACAAACTCTTGAATCCTTTTGGCCCCAGAATGCTCCATGCCTAATTATGTCACAAGAAGTAGTGCTTTGAAGGTTTACTTTGATTTCCCCTTTTTGCGTGCAGGTGGGTCATCCCCTTCATAATTCAATAATTACCTCCCTTAGACATTTCTTTGCCAAAATTCAGTCAAAATGTCTTCACCAATATTTAAGTAGTTTTTCAATATCAACCCCTTTAACTATTTCCCATTGTGGGAGCCGCCCCCTGTCCCCCGGGGAACAACAGCCTCCATTTAAACAACGCTGAATTTCCTTTTCCCAAGGATACTTAATGCCACATAAGGTCAAAACCCTTTTACCAATATTAAAGAAGAAAACCTTTTAAACCTTTTCCTCTATTTTCCCCTTTTGGACACTGTCCCCAAGTCTCCTTTGGGCCAGGTGAGTTAAAATTCTACCAGAAGTACAAAATCAGTTTTCTGGGTCATGTGACATGAAACCATGGATAGAGGTTTCCAGCTAATGATCACTTGAGTTGATCAACCATTGGTCTTTTCCTCATATTGTGATCAAATGTCTATAAAAGAGAAATTCAATCAAATTCAAAACACAATATTCCAGTGTGCCCTTTGGCCCATCTCTTCTTCCTTCATGTAACTATGGATACAAACAATTTACTTTAATTGCATATTAATTCCTAATTTCTTACTTAATGAACAATAAAATTGACATGATAGAATGTTGTGTGTGACAATAGTGGTTGTCCCCCCTACCCCATAGGTAACTACAACTGTCAATTATGATAGTTTTGTGTTTGTAAACAAAAGTTAATTGACAAAGGCATGACAGGATCAGATGAAGAGTTTGGAGAAGAGAGATACGCATTTATGTTTGACATCTATAGGCATTGTACAGAAACCCAGTTTTGGTATGAGATATTACAGGTTTATTAGGGGAAAGAGTTTTGGTATACTAGTAAATATACTGTATTTATCCTAATAAGAGCACATGCCTTGATATTAGGGTGCCCCCACCCTTTTTCTGAAGTTATTGACACATGAGAGGATCACTTATAACTTAACATTTTTGGCAGCAATCCCAGAGTTAGGGGAAGACAGAGTTCTACTATAAGCACACATCCTAGCAGACCTGGGGAACTGTTAGTATATAATATTGTATATATCTGTAGCAGAAATCTCCAGATAAATTACTTAACAAGGGCGCCCCTTCTCTCCATTACCTGGCACCTGCTCCCTTATTAGCTCAAATACAGTATGTTTGAAATTTTCAAAACACTCATAAAGTTCAGTAAAATATTTTCAGATATATATGTAATCAATCCATTCAAGGATAATTCAGTTTCAGGAGTACTTTGTATAATATGGAGATTATTTCACACTGTTTTCCTGTAACAATACACTTATCCATGGAATAAATTAATGGTCAACCATTGACTACCAGGCTGCTCCCATCATTTTTTCGAATTACCAGTCACTTCCCTTTAAAGAATAATCATTCTTAGTGTAGCCGTAAGTTCCTACTGTCCCCTTTAACTTCAATCAACAAAAAAGGTAATCAGGTCACACTTTTCTATTGCGTTTCCAAGGCACTTAATAGTTGTATTCCTTGCACCAACTCATATTGAAATGTTGACATTATATTTCCTTTATTTTTTAATTATATATCTCAGGTGAACAACACTAAACATCACTTATTGTTTTTGAGAGACATTTAACAGCTCCTATGCGGTGCATAAACAATCAAATATAATTCACAATGACAGTTGACGATTGGTGAAAAACGTAGCCCGAAACAAGTTTTTAAAGCTAAGACATGAACAGTTATTTCCCTTGAATATAGCTGGAAGCCCCTTGTGGCTCTGTTGACGGTTTTAATGGTTTCCTCCCTTGCAACATGTAAGAGAATTTAAAACAATTGATGTTTATATATTTTTGGTGGAAAAATAAACAACAAAATGTCTAAAAAATGCAATGGTTTGAATGTCATGGTCTAAAATTTAGACAAGACCTTTTCCCTACCTAAACCTCCGTCAATAAAATCTTTACATGGTGTTAGGGTTATGTTTATTTTTCAAATCACGTAAATGCAGTGTAAAGAAAGCACAAGGCCACAACTATACGCTCCTATATGCAAATCAGTAGATGTGATTGATACGCGACCAACAGATTCGGGCCCTGGTGGGTTGTAACTGTTGTAGGAGGTGAGAAATGAGGCACCCTCTGTCGACTCCTAACAACGTGAGCTATCTGTCCTCATCATCACCCGTGGGGGCCTCAGGGACCCATCACATGCAATCAATACTCAGTAGTGAGATGTTCAATCTCAGGCAACCAATGTTTGGGGCTCCCAAGAGGGGAATCGTTAAATGTATTTACAATCATTGCACCGAACGACCTGTATGCATGCAGGTTGGATTCGAGCATTGCTTAAAATGATGCGTCGTTAGATCAGATGTTGTTTCTACTCATATGAGGTCATCATTCCATATAAAGATACTTAAGTCAACAACAGACCTTTAGGTATAATACAAAAGCATGCTGCATGCTAAGACCTACTGGTCAATTTTTTTAACTGAACAGTGACAATGATTTTGAAGAAATGGAAATGGTAAAAAGAGAAAGTTTGTTTATTCATTTTTATAATTCTATTATCTTACAATTCTTTTATGCTTTATTTTCATACTGATTACTCAATTCCCAATTCTATAAGTTCATGCAGATAATACACAGGAGTAATCTCCCTTTATATCGATAATTATCTTTCATTAACTGCAGGATCTGATTCTGATTTTCAGTTTATAAAAAAAAAGAGAAAATAATGCAAATTGTTGCCTCTATTTATTGAGATCAGAAAAGAAAAATAATTCTCGAAATTTTAGTATTATTTCTCATTCCCACCTGTGCAAATAAAAGCGTGGAAGTTTACTTTTTATTACACAATGCAGAATTGTTAATCAAATTAATGTTTTTACAGTAGATTTAAAGCAGTTTTCCTCCTTCACAAACAGACACTTAATGCAACTAATGTAATATTTTAACAATAATAAGATTGAAGTCTTTTTACTGTTTTAGCTGGAGTGATCTCCCTTTAGATTTTGTTTATATTGTATTCGCAATAGGGAAAATAAAGAAATACACCACAGATTAACACATATATTTTCAAAGAGAATATGAACAATAAATAAGTATCAAAGAACAATTTCAATAATGCACATTTGAGATGTCATTCTTTATTACCAAATACACCAGCAGCATCTAAATATTACCTCTCAGTGTGTTGGTTACAATTTCGTCCATTGTTTCTCCGAGTTACAATTTCATCCAACGTTTCTCTGAATTACAATTTCGTCCATTGTTTCTCCAAGTTACAATTTCGTCCATTGTTTCTCCGAGTTACCATTTCGTCCAACATTTCTCTGAATTACAATTTCGTCCATTGTTTCTCCAAGTTACAATTTCGTCCATTGTTTCTCCGAATTACAATTTCGTCTATTGTTTCTCCGAGTTACAGTTCGTCTAATGTTTCTCCGAGTTACAATTTCGTCCATTGTTTCTCCGAGTTACAGTTCGTCTAATGTTTCTCCGAGTTACAATTTCGTCCATTGTTTCTCCTGAGTATTTTTACATCTATTAACGATGTTATGTAAGTTCAAGGATGTCTTAAAAGACAGGTGTAGAATTTTCATGTTTATAAGTCTGTTATACGTGTGCTGGAATGGCAAGTGTCTATTGACAGGAAAACCTAGGCAAGCTAACAAATCTTAAAGAACCTTTCCCCGGTGTGTAGGGGTTAACACCATTAAGGTGTCAAACCCCATTATTTGTCTCCATTAATCAAGTCAAGGATTTTACCAATTGATTGCTACCTTCTTTTCTTAATTAATACTATTTTGTTTCAATATGTGATATGTCTTTTCCCCAACGAGAATCTGAAGTGATTTAAAACAGTTTCAATGAATCGCAGTGACACACAGGAAGATTGGAGGCATAAAATGTGCAAGCTTAGCCATAAATTACAAGTCAATCAATTTATATCAGTGAATTTTTAAAGGTGAATTTTAAGGTTGCTTGGTGTTAAACTATTTGGTTATATTCTAAATTGATTAGAAAATGTAACAAGTTTTTATCATCTGTTTTTTTTTTTAAATAATTTATCCTTAGAATTAAAGATTTCAAGATCTGTCTCGTACGTGTTCCATTAAATCAAGATAAAAGCTTCAACATTTTTTGAGAACAAATCTGAGATCCCTACAAAAGGCCCAATTGAACCTCTGTAACATATAACCCTGTAAGTTGGGACATACATAATAGTTATTTCTCTACCAGTCCAATAGGAAAAAGGTACATTAATTTTAATGTTCTGACTTTATTTAAGTATACAGCTTTTTACCAATTTATTCTTTTAATATATAAAAGGAATAACTTTTGCTCTGTCCCTGATGCAGCTCTTTTTTATTATATTTTACATTCGGTCTTGTTTAATGATAAAAGCATCATAAATTCCTATCTCATTCAACAATTCAGGGCTTATGTTTCAGTTAATATGTGATTATATGAAAATTAAAGCGATAGCGATCTTGATATCATCTCGGTCAAAATCACTTTCTCATGTTAATAAAATCACTTATTAACCTCTTTAACAGTCCATAATTGATAACTATTGCGTGTGTGATTATTACATCATTGCGAATCATTCTGGATTTTTCAGTTTGATCCGAGTATTCAGAATATCTGTCCAATTAGAGATTTATGAAGAAAGCAGAACTAAGAAATATTTTTTTTATGAAAATGATTGAGTTTGAATATTAATCTCTTTTGTACACGCAGCAACCAAGTGTACCGGGTAAGAAACCAAAATCCACCAAGCAAATAACTATCCCCTACACAGTATAGGTTTCCTCACCCCGACTTAAAGGATAAACCCGCAAAAAATTGGTAATCATTTCTCGGTTACCCACTAGTAGGTTGCACCCTCGACGTCAATTTCTTACATGCATCGATACATACATTGGGTATATTGTAAGCACATATGACTTAAGACACAGCAGAAGAACTGTACCTAGGTTTATCTTTGGTAATTGACAATTATGCTGATTAAGTTTAGAACCATGTCGGCCTGTTTGAGCATAAAGAGACTATGTGGTGGGAATATTGAGATAATGCTGGTAGAGGAATGACATAACAAAAGGCATAACTTGTCGTTAATACAAACAGCCAGCTTGGAGCGTCACATTAAGTTAGCCTTTTTCATCATCATCTGGGGTAAAATACCTCAATACAATATCCCAATTGGTGTTCCACCAGACTTTACAATTTTTTTAAAAGGGAAGGTTTATAGTTGAGTTTTTCAAAAGAAAAAGACAAAGTAGGTCTCAAGAGCCTGCTAAAAATGTCAGTATATTCCAACCTGTGTACCAATGCATTATAGCATAAGGTTTCTAGGTCTCTACGTTTACAAATATATCGTCTGCTGTCTCCATGTTCACCAACTGTTGTGTCTGTGTTTACCACAATATAAACTGTGGTCTGTTTACCACATTACTGATGGTGGTCTAAATATTTACTGCTATACCAACTATGGTCGCCATGTTTACCTTGACATAACCTGTGGTCTGTTTACCACATTACTGATGGTGGTCTAATTATTTACTGCTATACCAACTATGGTCGCCATGTTTACCACTTTACCTACTGTTGTCTCTATGTGTACCACTCCACCAACTGTGGTGACTGTTTACCACAATATAAACTGTGGTATGTTTACCACATTGCTGACTGTTGTCTCAATATCATTTACCACTATACCAACTTTGGTTTCTATGTTTACCATGTTACCAACTGCTGTCTCCATGTTTATCACTCTATGAACTGATTTCCATGCTAACCAATTCACCAACTGTTGTCTCTATGTTTACCAGTCTTACCAGTGTGGTACCCATGTTTACCACTATCTACTTTGCTGACTGTGGTTCCCATGTTTACCACTATCTACCTTGCTGACTGTGGTCCCTATGTTTACCACTATCTACTTTGCTGACTGTGGTCCCCATGTTTACCACTATCTGCTTTGCCAACTGTGGTCCCCATGTTTACTACTATCTACCTTGCCAACTGTGGTACTCATGTTTACCACTATCTACCTTGCCAACTGTGGTCCCCATGTTTACCACTATCTACTTTGCTGACTGTGGTCCCTATGTTTACCACTATCTACCTTGCCAACTGTGGTCCCCATGTTTAACACTATCTTCTTTGCTGACTGTAGTCCCCAATGTTTACCACTATGTTCTTTGCCAACTGTGGTCCTCATGTTTACCACTATCTACCTTGCCATCTGTAGCCCCCAATGTTTACCACTATCTACCTTGCCAACTGTGGTCCCCATGTTAACCAGTATCTACCTTGCCAAATGTGGTCCCCATGTTTACCACTATCTACCTTGCCAACTGTGGCCCCCATGTTTAACACTATCTTCTTTGCTGACTGTAGTCCCCAATGTTTACCACTATGTTCTTTGCCAACTGTGGTACTCATGTTTACCACTATCTACCTTGCCATCTGTAGCCCCCAATGTTTACCACTATCTGCCTTGCCAACTGTGGTCCCCATGTTTACCACGATCTACTTTGCTGACTGTAGTCCCCCTATGTTTACCACTATGTGCTTCGCCAACTGTGGTCCCCATGTTTACCACTATCTACCTTGCCAACTGTGGTCCCCATGTTTACCACTATCTACTTTGCTGACTGTAGTCCCCCTATGTTTACCACTATGTTCTTCGCCAACTGTGGTCCCCATGTTTACCACTATCTACCTTGCCAACTGTGGTCCCCATGTTTATCACTATCTACCTTGCCAACTGTGGTCCCCATGTTTACCACTATCTACTTTGCTGACTGTAGTCCCCAATGTTTACCACTATGTTCTTCACCAACTGTGGTCCTCATGTTTACCACTATCTACCTTGCCAACTGTGGTCCCCAATGTTTACCACTATCTACCTTGCCAACTGTGGTACCCATGTTTACCAGTTACTCAACTCTGGTTTCTATGTTTAAAAGTAATTACTCTGATGTATGGATCGTAAAATGCAGAATATTTATGAATATCAGTTAAATATGCCTTTTTCCAGGATTCCATGGCAGAAATTTGATGTTAATCTGACTTATAACATCCTATATCTAATTTTTTTCATATCTTATTTAATTAAGATTGTTATTTTATTAACATTTCTAAAGATTGTTTCTGTGATCAAATTACAACTAGTGTTGTGCTGCAATTTAAAACATGCATCACAACCTCAACTAATGCATACCTAGTTACCCTCTAAATAAACACTGGCAAACTTAGTGTATTTGAGGTTAGCCTTTATTCCTTATAACAAAAATCTACACTTACAATTATTGTATGCCACTATAATCCTTTCTTATGTATTACATACAATATTTAAAAAAAAAACTTTTTAATAGAAATATGACATATATTGTCTTAACAATTTTGAATTTTTAATTGGATTTTTTTTTTTTAATTGAATATACAAGTCGATTAGTTGAAGTAGATTTTGCACTCACCTGTAAAACTTGCATATAACTATATATTGGTAAGGTGAAATGTCTTAAATGTCAACAACAACATGACAATATCCCTCTGATGTGCATGACATTTAGTCCCTTGTATAAAATTGAATTACCTCCCTTCCTCCTACTGATAGCAGAACATTTTCTACCTCTTCCCCATTACACACTGGTAGAGACAGTAGCTTTTGCACCTTTATACACAAACAGGCGTAAGATGGAAAATACTTTTAATCAAAGAGCACTAGGTTTTAATAGCAGTTTCCAGCAAGCTCAGTTATGACCTGCTTTCCTATCCCAGCCCCACCAACACCCTGTAAAAGTAGGTAATTGAGTTATGAAGAAGTTGGAGGCAATTAACAGATGTTTTAGACCAAATATAGACCTATCTTAGCAACGATCCCAACATTACTGTACAGCAGTTCCCTGTGTCCCCTATAGTCATTCACACCAGGTGCGTAACATACAAGGATAAAATGACAGACTACCAAGTACAAAATGAACTCCTGGAAAACAACAAATATACTATGCCAAATTAATTTTCCAAAATTAAAAGAACAGAATGAAAAGTTTAACAGAAATTTCAAACATCCTGCAAGAGATATTGTTGGAAATTTTCAGCTTAGTGATTTTTTGCTCAGCTTTACCCCCAAATACAGGCCGTTTCCCCTAGCTAAGGAGTACCTTATTTTCCCACAATGACCAAAAACTGAGGAATTTATTCTGAATTCCAATACAAATAATGCTATATTTTCCTAATTCATAAAGGAATGAGATTTTCAAATCCTAATTGTTTTGTTTAATCAATAATTCATAATATATTAGTTACTCATTGCTTTCAATTTTCAACTTTTAATGTATGTTTCACCATTGTCAGTATATATAAATACATCACACTCAATAACATTTAACTTCTTTTCCTGAAGGATGTACAACATGCAGCAATATATGCATCAAGTCTTCCAGATTCAATGGGAATTGGATCAGATAAGGTTTCCTGGTAATGTGGAATTATACTAGGATTCCATCAGGACGGTGGGTAACGAGCCTCCCCTGCGGACTATGTGTACCTTCCACAGGATATTGGGTCTGTGAGATGTCAATTACACTCTTATTGAACGGCACATAAACCTATCACAATTCTCTCAAGCTCAACAACATCTCCACAATTCAACACACTTTTTTTCTCTCCTCTCCCCAACGATTGAAAAGCTTGACGCTCCATTATATCCTAGACCAATCCCATTACACAGTATGTGATTATATGTTATTCAAATCTGTGATTTATTTCAAATTATGCCATTTTGAGTTACGCATCATGTGCTACGAAAACCATATGTAGGGTATCACTTTCTTAGGAGTCTAGCGCCAGTCTAGGAGGAAATATCAATTGTCAGCAAGTCACTGGGGTGTTGTTTGCAGGAAGTATAAAACATAAAGTATTATGGTTAATGAAGTAAATCGGAGTTATCTCCCTTGGATCAATCTTGGTGAGTGACCTATGTAACCTTTCAGTGTTGGGATCACAGGATGCGATTGATTTATTGGGGACGACTTATATAACTCACTGGGATGCTACACATACAATTCATCTTTACATGAGCAAGATTTGGAATGAGAATACATTTTCTTGGAGAGCAGAAAATGAACTATATGTTTTTTGTAGTCCTAGCTTTTATGTCAAATCTGCAAGAAAAACCATTTCCTTGAAATCAAATTAGTCATTTTACAGATTTTGAAAAATAAAACCCAGTTTATTCCACAGAATAGTATTTTTTGAGGTATGATGCATTTGTTTTGTACAATAATAGATTTACCTATTGAAATGTGAAGTGAACCAAATATGAAATGCGACATATTTTCTATGGCTTACAGAACTCGAACAGTATGTGTGGAAATCTAAAAGAGGATATCAATAAAGGTCTGAAAAATCCATAACCCCGAATGTCCGTCTCCAATATATACATCTATATATATAATACATTAGTAGCTTAGAGTCCTAGGTGTAGCCTCCAATATATACATATATATATATAATACATTAGTAGCTTAGAGTCCTAGGTGTAGCCTCCAATATATACATCTATATATATAATACATTAGTAGCTTAGAGTCCTAGGTGTAGCCTCCAATATATACATCTATATATATAATACATTAGTAGCTTAGAGTCCTAGGTGTAGCCTCCAATATATACATCTATATATATAATACATTAGTAGCTTAGAGTCCTAGGTGTAGCCTCCAATATATACATCTATATATATAATACATTAGTAGCTTAGAGTCCTAGGTGTAGCCTCCAATATATACATCTATATATATAATACATTAGTAGCTTAGAGTCCTAGGTGTAGCCTCCAATATATACATCTATATATATAATACATTAGTAGCTTAGAGTCCTAGGTGTAGCCTCCAATAGGTCCGACTTGGTGATATGAAGTAAGACAGACCTGTGATCACCGAAGTAGAAAAAATATCTGATTTACACAGTTGATTATTGATAAAATAATGTAATCGTTTTAGCACCTGCCAACATTCCGGGCTACACTCGTCTGACCTACCGTCTGAACCGACTCCTATCTGGACACGGTCCAGACTTTCTCCTAAGGCACCGTAAATGGACAGATTTCTTAACAGAAATCTACACTGTCGGTCAGGACCTGTATGACCTTGGTTTTGAATACCACCTGTGATATTAATCTCTATGTATAATATTGGGTTTACCAAGCGTTTGACTAACTGAAATAGCTATTGTAGTTTTTACATGAAAATAACTGCACATTATAACAAGTTTGTTTTATTTGGTATCATTTTTATACTTTACTAGCTTAAAAAGTCCTAAGGGATATATATATATAGTTTTGGATGTTCTGTTAAGATTTAACACCATGAATACTACTAAATACTTTTATACAATTCAAAAACAATACAAAAGGAACAAGGCAAGGGGTATTGCAAGGCAATCCATAGTTCCCCACCGGTAATGATTACTATACTTAACAAACAGAACACTTATGTCAGGAAGCATAGGTCCCAGTGTGGATATATAGTGACCTACGTCTTACACTCTGTCATCACAAGATGTCCTTGTACACCAAATCTGGTAACTCGAGGTAAAATAGTACAGAAGATATGCCCCAAACAGACTTTTTCAAAAGTGAAGGTCAAAGGTCAAGTCATAGGTCACAGTTACCTAATGCTCAAACTCTGCACTTCGTCATCATCAGATGTCCTTGTACACCAAATCTGGATACTCCAGGTGAAATAGTACAGAAGATATGCCCTGGACAAACTTTTTCAAAAACTAAGGTCAAAGGTCAAGTCATATGTCACAGTGACTTATTTCTTGCTTTTTGCACTCCGCCATCCCAATATGTCCTTGTACACCAAATCTGGTTACTCCAGGTGAAATAGTATAGAAGATATGTCCCGGACAAACTTTTTGGATGGTAAGACGGATGGAAGGACAGAAGGACGGATTGCAAACCTATAGTCCCCCCTGGGA
The DNA here is from genome assembly GCF_002113885.1 of Mizuhopecten yessoensis. NCBI lineage: Eukaryota > Metazoa > Mollusca > Bivalvia > Pectinida > Pectinidae > Mizuhopecten > Mizuhopecten yessoensis. The sequence goes on along the minus strand of NW_018485984.1, from coordinate 2,400,796 downwards.
ACAGGTGGGGGACAGGTGGGGAATAGGTGGGGGACTATGGGGGTACAGGTGGGGACTATGGTGGGAACAGGTGGGGGACTATGGGGGAACAAGTGGGGACTAATAACTCGCCTAGATTAGTTTGGCATAACATGATGTATGGAATTTGTGTGGAGCAGGTCTCCATAACTATGGCATGAATGGTGTAGGAAGATAGCAAGCCTTACTATGGAATGAATGTTGTATGGACAAAGTAGATCTAACTATAACTATGGGAGGATGCTGTAACACTGTAACTATGATATGAATGCTGTAAGAACACTGTAACTATGATATGAATGCTGTAACACTGTAACTATGATATGAATGCTGTAAGGTCACTGTTATTATGTTAGTACGGTGAAGGAATGATAGATGAACACTGTTACTACGGTGAAGGAATGATAGAAGAACACTGTTACTACGGTGAAGGAATGATATAAGAACACTGTTACTACGGTGAAGGAATGATAGAAGAACACTGTTA
>NW_018485984.1:2392510-2398503 GCF_002113885.1 Mizuhopecten yessoensis | reverse complement strand
GAGGGGGGGAGGAGGAGGAGGTTTTAAGGCCCGTCTAAAGGTTTCACTTCTACATCACTAAATAAGAAGGCTAGTCTCCACACAAAGAAAGCACTGCGGTGAAAATTTTATAGATTGCGATGCTAATAAATAATTACAGAAGTAATTAATTTTGTTCCGATTGATAAATATTCATTGCTTTTCCATGAAATCAAATACAACTTAAACTTGCCATATCCTGACAATGAGAAAGTGCTCCCTTTGATGTGGGAACAGAAAGTGGAGGTATTAACGAAATTAGATCTCACTTTAATGCCAATTTTCTGGACCTTCAGGAAGTGATTTATTTTTATTTGAAAATGACATGTGGATTTCTGTGGATATAAAATTCTGTATTATCACCGTATCTGTAACACATATAGGATCTGTAACACATATAGGATCTGTAACACATATAGGATATGTTACACATATAGGATCTGTAACACATAGGATCTGTAACACATATAGGATCTGTAACACATACAGGATCTATAACACATATAGGATCTGTAACACATATAGGATCTGTAACACATATAGGATCTGTAACATATATAGGATCTTACATGAGTTTCCATTTTGTTTGAGATTTATGAAACGGGTCTAGAAGTTTTCATTTTAGCAAGATTCTGCCCAGCTGTACGAAAAGTACAGGAAGAAAATATTTGTGAATATTTGTGAAATGCAAATCTTTTTGGGGGTGTCCCCCTTTAGACCAATCTTATCATTAGTTTTGGAGGTGTCCCCTCTAGACCAATCGGAAAGGTATTGCTGAATCTAGTCGCACTAAAAGCAATTTAAAATGGTGTTTTATTTGTTCCCCTGAAGACTGATTTTGACAGGAGAACTGAACATGTTGTGCTGTACATCTGACCTTGTCGACTGACCATGGTGACCAGGATGACCATCCTGGCCAACTAACGCTGTATAAATCAGCTGTGATTAACGCATCATTTCCGCCCCAGACTAATATAAGAGAAATTCTCTGTACCCCTTATAAATGAATAAAGCTTGGGATTATTTCTGATTTGGTTGTGTCCCGAGGTGAAGAGGCTGATCAGTGTGGTCCACCAGGGTAAGGATATTGGTGTAACGTCCACATCACTCCAGTAAAAATAACACTAATGAAAAAAACCAGAAATCAACCTTCCACTCCCTAGGATCTGTACTAGGAATCATCTGTTTTGTGAGCAATATATCCGGAGTTTCCCACACCTGCTACAGTCCCATTATAATCCCATGTGTCTAGTCTCCAGTATAGAACCTGCCTGCTTTCTTGACAATATAATACATTTGGTTTCCTGTATCTAATCCAGGCAAGAAATAACTGTGACCCTCTGCAACCTCCTCCCTCAGGTCTAAAAGTTTCCAGTATTGAGCCTCTACATTCCTGAATTCCTATTTTGAATCCTTTCCAAGCCTAGTCCCGGTGTAGACCCCAACATCCCTGGCCTGTTTTCAAACTTTAGACCTCCAATTTTCTGGTTCCTAATCCAGGCTCCTTTCCTGGTGTAATCCCAGATCAGATCACCATCTAACCTGGTTCCCAGTTTAGACCCCAATCCCCCTGGTCTAGTCCCAGTTTAGACCCCTACCATCTAGCCTGGTTTCCAGTTTAGACCCTCATCTCCCCTAATCTAGTGCCAGCTAAGACCACAGCAATCTCGCCTGGTTCCCAGTTTAGACCCCCATGCCCCTGGTCCTTTCCCATTTTAGACCCCAATCCTCCTGGTCTAGTCCCAGTTTAGACCCCTACCATCTAGTCTGGTTTCCAGTTTAGACCCTCATCTCCCCTAATCTAGTGCCAGCTAAGACCACAGCAATCTCGCCTGGTTCCCAGTTTAGACCCCCATGCCCCTGGTCCTTTCCCATTTTAGACCCCAATCCTCCTGATCTAGTCCCAGTGTAGACCACTACTATCTAGCCTTGTTCCCAGTTGAGACTCCCATAATGATACCCTACCCCCTGGTATAGTTCCAGTTTAGATCCTCACCATCTAACCGGTTTCCAAATTTAGACCCCCACCCCCCTGATCTAGTCCTAGTTTAGACTTCTCTCCCCTTAGTCCCAGTTTAGACCCCAACCATCTCGCCTTCTTTCAAGTTTAGACCCCGATCCCCCTGATTAAATAAGTTCCAGTTTAGACCCCCCTACCTTGGATGTGATTCCTGTGATCTAATAGTAACACATATTAGCAGTGCCTGGTCCCTGGTCCTGTTCCCAGTTGACCCATCATACAGTTGGCCCTCCATTAGACTGGCCACGCTCTGCCTGAACCCACTGCCCATTATAGAGGAGCCACTGCACCAACCACTTATCTTGAAGACCATCCATCACAGGGCCGCCATCACAATGGTAATCACGCCATCATCCTGCTGCCCAAGAGACCAATCTCTGATCCTCTTGTCAAGATGGTGTAACAAAACATCTATATTATTTCCTAAAGTTCACAACATTTGCAGTTTTAGAGCTCCCTCAATAACATCACGAAACCCTTTGGAATTTGTTTCGCAGAATTTCCAGGTTTTTCTCTCTCTTTTAACATTGGCAACATTGAATTAGGTACGAAACATGAAAGCACTAATATACACAGTTTACACCAAGACCTGATCCTTTCTTTAATCACACATATTTGAAAATGAAGATAATTAAAAAATTAAAAGCTATATGAAAGGCTGTACAAGATTTCTGTTTTCAACCCTATTTTTGCTATTATCACTTCGGCTGTTGTCATGATTGGTCATCATTATGACTTTACCTGTTGTCATGATTGGTCATCCATTATGTCTTTACGTGTTGTCATGATTGGTCATCATTATGACGTTACCTGTTGTCATGATTGGTCATCATTATGACTTACCTGTTGTCATGATTGGTCATCATTAGGACTTACCTGTTGTCATTTTGACTGGCTGTTATTATGAAGACTTGGGTATCATAAAAACGTTGAAAAACAAACAAACCTCAGAGTTTATCTGTCTCTCTCTTTTGAAAACTACATCTCTTACAATTTCCTGATAACCATCTTTTTTATTGCTTTGTTGTATAATTATGTGACACAATTCATCAACAAAATCCTTCAATATCATAAGGTTGCCATGACAACATTCTGTAATTCCTATTTAGTTAAATGTAATATAACTCAACACAAATACTAAGTTTAGACCGAATGACAGCTTAGCCTTAAGCAGATGAATCAGCAAAACAACAATGCTGCCACAGAAATCACCCCCTACAAATAGTAACCATGGAAACCTAGAAACCGTAGAATGACCCTAGAATCACCTTTATTGTTCCCAGAAAGACAAATTTCGCCGATGGCAAAACACAAGGCTTTGCTTATTAATCCTAATCCTACAGCAGTTTGTTGTTCCAGACTCTACACTAGTTTATCTTCCTACAAGAAGACTTGGGGAAAGCATGAGGTTCATAATAAAGCCCAACACAGATATTGGTTTGTGGAGAGGATAAATGTTAGTGAGGAGATCAAGGGGAACGTGGTAAGGTTAGGGAGGAAAGTGGTATGGGGCAGGGGTAGAAAAAGACAGGTACAGAGTAAGAGTTGGAAGGTGGGACAGAATTAAAGAGGTAATAGACGAGTACCAGGCAGTGTGTGGAGTAGAAAGGGTAGGGAGAGTACAGAGAAGACAATCGGGGAAGGAAAACCTGACCCTCCTGATACACTGGATTGTCTATACAGCCTTACCCTTCACTGGATATCAACCCTCCCCACAATAGGTATTAACCTTTCCCCACACACTGGATATCAACCCTCCCCACAATGGGTATTTAACCTTTCCCCACATACCGGATTTCAACCCTCCCCACAATGGGTATTAACCTTTCCCAACACACTGGATATCAACCCTCCCCACAATGAGTATTTATCTTTCCCCACACACTGGATATCAACCCTCCCCACAAGGGATATTAACCTTTCCCGACACACTGGATATCAACCCTCCCCACAATGGTATTAACCTTTCCCCACACACTGGATATCACCCCTCCCCACAATGGATATTAACCTTTCCCGACACACTGGATATCAACCCTCCCCACAATGAGTATTTATCTTTCCCCACACACTGGATATCAACCCTCCCCACAAGGGATATTAACCTTTCCCGACACACTGGATATCAACCCTCCCCACAATGGTATTAACCTTTCCCCACACACTGAATATCAACCCTCCCCACAACTGGTATTAACCTTTCCCCACACACTGGATATCACCCCTCCCCACAATGGATATTAACCTTTCCCAACACACTGGATATCAACCCTCCCCACAATGGTATTAACCTTTCCCCACCCACTGGATATCAACCCTCCCCACAATGGATATTATCCTTTCCCGACACACTGGATATCAACCCTCCCCACAATGGGTATTAACCTTTCCCCACACACTGGATATCACAGCTAAATATCACTGTTTCTGTTTGTCACATGGTAAAATATCACACATCTGTAAATATAGAAATAGTGTGATCAATGGCATTAGTCAGCATAACTAGGTCAGGTATGGTAATCTTCGGATTCAGCAAAGGTTTGGTATTTTCAGCATAGTTCAGCAAGGATTCAGCATAGTTCAGCAAGGATTCAGCGTATTTCTGTGTTTATTAAGTTCCCTTTGACAAAGTTCTTTAGAAGCAGTATATATGTTTGGACAAAATGTTTTGAAGAATCACATTGTTCCTGTCTGTAGATCATTTTAGATTATGGAGTAAGGCAGGTTTATTGACTTAAAAAAAAATCAGTAATTGGAAAAAAACTGATAGATGTTAAGTACCGTATTTGACCGCAAATAAGACCCCACTTGCAAGTACTGTATACCGGCAGGAAAGTTTTGCCCAGTCAAACTTTTGTCCTTCGCCCATTGTTAAGTTCGCCCTTCACATTTAATTTCTATCTATAGTTGTTAACTTACATTCGCTGTAATGATAAATTGACCTTCATTATGGAGCGAATTTAAACTGCAGCAAAAAAAAATCCTGGTATACATGTAGTAAGTCCCTTCCCCACTTTGGCATATCTCCCTCCCTATTTTTGGATCTCTTAAAAAAAACCATTATGTATGCTAACTTTTGTCTCCTCACATAAACAGATTAGGCTTGTGCTATATACTTGCTCTGGACCCACAAACAAGTACAACTGTCTCTTTAAGATTGATTTTTTATTTATTTGAAAAGTCCAAAATTTCCTTCACGTAACAGATGAAAACATCTCTAAAATTTGGCTTACAGAACATACTATACAGCTTGGGGGTAAAAAACCCAACCAAGTCTAACTTGTCAACCGCAGTGAGGAGACATAGAAAACTACATTAGAGGAAACTGATAGAATTGTCCCAATATGTGATGTTCAGTGTGTGGTGGTGTAAATTACACTTGTCAATACTACCCTAGGCAGGAGCTCCCGTGGACATGTCACTCGTGCAAAGGCTCGCAAGGAATCCATCTGACCATATTGATAATTGACCATTTCAGGGACAAATTGGTTCCATGGGTTGATGCCATCGTTTTCACACTATTTGTTTTTCTACCAGACAAGATATACAGATAGAAAAGTGGACAGTATTAAAATCCCTTGGGAAATAAGGGGACAGGAGGCCAAAGGACCAGCCCAATAAAAAGTAGCTTGACAGAGCTGTGAAGGGTTCAGGCATCGGTATCTTCTAGGGACTGGCATGGTTAAGTACCCAACAGTACTGCTATTTCAGTTCAAACACACATACTTGCTTGGTTTCCAGGGGAAACAGAGATGTATGGAAATTGAAAGGAACTGACAATATTAAACAAGAGGCCCATGGGCCTTAACGGTCACCTGATATATTTATACAGAGAGTTGATTTTGTTTTTAACATGAACAGAAATATTATTCAAAGTGACAAAAAACAATAAAACCACCTTACTCAATATCTAGCATACAGATTTCAGACTAAAAAGGATTTGAAACTAGCACCT
>NW_018485984.1:2365841-2391587 GCF_002113885.1 Mizuhopecten yessoensis | reverse complement strand
CCTGCAAAATTTCATTGAAATTGGTTCAGGGGTTTTGGAGAAGAAGTCGAAAATGTAAATTGTTTACGGACGCACGACGGACGACGGACGACGACGGACAAAAGGCGATCGCAATAGGTCACTTGAGACTTTGTCTCAGGTGACCTAAAAAACGCTACATTAGGTTCCACCTGTGTTACATCAGGGAACAGATTTTTTTACTTTTTTTTTTTACAGATTTTATAGTAAATCATCAGATCTAAGGACAGAGCTGTATATTGGATTCTCGGAACGAAAGGGGTGGGGCTTGTTAATGGATTTATAAGAGAGATGGATCTAGAAAGTATGGGGCATGTCACTACCCATTAAAATACTCGTTAGGGCTTTAGTTTTAGAATTTAATGAACATTCTCCCTGCTTGTAATCTAACAATTTATTTTTTGATGAAAACTTAAATCAGTAAACACCTGTGGTGCGGAGAACGTCTCCCGACAGTTATCTATAGAACACTCTTAAAAGTAATTCAGATCAAGCCACAGAATGTTCCTACAGTTTCCTTGCAAGCCTGGAACATGGGCCGTCTCCACTTGTGCTGTGTGAACCGCTGGTAAAGATGGTACTTTACTCGGTAAATATCTACTATCTACGTCTATAGATCGGACAAATGAACACCTGCATAGTCATTAGACAACATGGCTCACTACTAAATCGTTTTATTCCATAGAAAATCCCTTTGAAACACACTATGCACCTCTTGATCTCGATACAGATATCAGCTCTGGTGACCTTGCCCTCGTTAATATAAGCCAATCAAGGCACAGATGACCTAAGAATTCACTATGTAACAACTTACCAATCTAGGTAGTTTAGCATTCAGCTGAAATTAAGCATGAAAACATTTTGGTACAGACATTTCTGTCGAAATAATTATAAATTTTATGTCCAATATTCTTCAGATACACTAAAACATGTTGATATTTATCTATGTAAAATTTCGATATTCATAACATTCCAATGTAGAGATTTATGAAAAACATGTGAATAAAAAAAGAGAAGTTTCCTTGTAGCTTTAATTGAACTTAACTACAATCTAACTTCTCTACAATGATTCAATGACTTCCATGCCTGTCACGCTTCTGTAGTTACAGTACCTGCCAGAAATTGATGCTGCTATTTAACAATGTCTGATAGTGCTGTTTGAAAGCAGTTTACCCATTTACTCCACAGAAGACCTCTAACTGGGCCAGACCTACCAAACGACCAATAACAACGCCTGGGCTTAGGGGGATATAACAGTGATAGGAGGCCATTGATTTAACGAGAGGAAAATGTTGTACAAAATCGACATCAATCACAAACTAACTATCACAGTCCCTCACTGTTATGACTTCAGTTTATAATAAGGGGGGAAACCCCCATAAAATATCAGTTAAACATAATTGTGATTTATTTGTTTCTGGTATGACCTGGACATTGTACATCGATGCTATGGAAGGGATTAACCCTTTCAACCCTGTGTAACTTTAGTAGACTCTACAATGCATTGATCTGGATGAGTCCATTATGGTCTAGTGGTAAAAGGGTTAATAAGAGAAAAGAGAGGATGGAGGAAAGGAAGGAAGGAAGAAACTAAGAAAGGGACACAACTTCAATTTTTCCTATCAATATAACAGTGTTATTAATCTTCAATGTTGCAGTTTTGCGAGATTCTTGTGAGAAGATTAGAGGTGGTGGGTGGGGTTCCGCAGAAAACAGAACAAAGTGGCCAAATATCATAACAAAATCAAATTACACAGGCTTCAATAGGACTGGTAACAAAAAGGTTAGAGACTCTACAAAATTAATACAGCTCATTTGTATAAAAATAACGTTGTCTTGTAATTGTCTCATCAATGTCCTCAAGTGGAGTACAGGGAAGAAACAACCCTTGATTGCAGTGGGATACAGCAGGTGTATTTATAAACCTCCACTGTTTCTGTCAGAGCTACACAAGTACAGGAAACGGCTTATGGACATATAGAAGCAGTTTAAGCAGAAACAGCAGAAAGGCAAGGGACAGAAATGAGGAAAATAATGGTCCAGAGGTTTTTTTTGTGACATTAATCATTGATGGACATTCGTCTAATATCTGAAATAACAATTTGATACTAAAGTTATATATGCGAGTTGGGTTCCACATACCACTTTCCCTGTCAATATTAAATTGTTACTCTTCAATGTTAGGGCTGCTTTACGAGCATCTTGTGACAGGATTATGGGTAAAGTCCGAGATATTGGAGCAATGTGGCCAAATTTGGCACCACGACCAAACTACATAGGCTCCAATAAGACCAGGAAACCCCCGTGCCTGCTCTTTGTAATATTAGGACGGCTAACTATGAATAATGACATCATCATACCGAACTCTTATATATAGAATCATTTAGTGATTCACATGACAAATTTTCATTCATCTATATAAAAATGAAACTAAATGCGATGAGAATTACATCATTGTTTATAAATATGAAATAAGTTTCATTATTTTTCCTAGAATCTCTCTTAAAATGAGCAAGCACAGACTCAATGAAAACAACAGTAGGGATTTTGCTAAACTGTCAGTGTAATGAGCCAATATTATCAAGCTTTCATTAAGTTTGGTTTGTTTTGTTTTATGCCCTATTAACAGCTATGGTGGTTATTTAAGAACGTGCCAGGTATTGGTGGTGGAGGAAAGCTGGAGTTCCCCGAGAAACCACTGACCTACGGCCAGTACCTGGCGACTGCCCCACATAGGCCTCAAAGCAGTGACCCAGTGGTAGAGGGCTAGTGGTAGCAGAATGTCAAGACGCCCTAACCACTTGGCCACTGCGGCACGCTTTCATCAAGATTTTGAAGGACATTTGGTAAGGCTATGAAGGATTTTTTTACTGAAACTATGAAGACACTTAGTCAATAGGTAGGCAAATAGCTTCTGTCCTTTGGGGGATCAGATCACTAACAATATTTCATGAATTTACCGAAAAATAGTATAATTTTAACAATTTGTAATGTTTTTGAATCTATAGTGCCCTAACATAGGACATATTCAATCATTTATTAGAATATTCATCCTAGTTTCCATAGATATAATCATGTTACCATGAAATTTAGAAAGACATGAGTAAATCTGAATTCATTTGCAAAAATCACAGTGTTATATACACTTCAGTGTACAAAGCAGTTCCTAATATGATGTCTTCGTAAATAAAGATATCTTATTACAAGCTGGCCTGACCAACTCTTCCTTCTTTAGTTGATATAGGGTGATCTTCACACAATGTCAAACTATAGAAGCGTTTCCATTTAAAATGACGTACATCATTTTGTATTAACGAAATATCATGATATATCTTCTCTTTCAGTGAAAGGTTTGGGAAGAGAGTGACAAGCACATCACACCTTACCTTGGGAAATTATAATGTATTGATTTTACCTCAACAAGTGTTTCTTGGTATTAATGAAAATCAACGGCATGTTTTTTTCGAATTAGAATAACTTTATAACATTTCTCTGTCTTTCCACGAAATTCATAAAACTTTTGTACAAAATGTAGGGTTCTTTTAAATCTACCAAAAACACTTATGGAAATATTGAAGAAGGAACACAAAGTGGTGATGATGTCGAGCTGACAGCATTTACAACGGTTTCTATATTTCTGTTTCTAACCAACATGTCATGCCTGAAAGCATGTTACAGGGTTTCTACGATTCTGTTTCTAACCAACATGTCATGCCTGACAGCATATTAAACGGTTTCTACGATTCTGTTTCTAACCAACATGTCATGCCTGACAGCAGATTAAACGGTTTCTACGATTCTGTTTCTAACCAACATGTCATGCCTGACAGCAGATTAAACGGTTTCTACGATTCTGTTTCTAACCAACATGTCATGCCTGACAGCAGATTAAACGGTTTCTACGATTCTGTTTCTAACCAACATGTCATGCCTGACAGCAGATTAAACGGTTTCTACGATTCTGTTTCTAACCAACATGTCATGCCTGACAGCATATTAAACGGTTTCTACAATTCTGTTTCTAACCAACATGTCAAGCCTGACAGCAGATTAAACGGTTTCTACGATTCTGTTTCTAACCAACATGTCATGCCTGACAGCAGATTAAACGGTTTCTACGATTCTGTTTCTAACCAACATGTCATGCCTGACAGCAGATTAAGCGGTTCCTACAATTCTGCTTCTCACTATCATATGAAGCCAACCATGCCATGACCTTCTGTTGCGTCTCATCCTTTGTACAATAACTGTGTTACATCAATAAACATCCCACACAGCCAAGGTTGATGTAAGCTTAATAGGGAAATGATCATCTGGGGATTCTGAATCAGTGAAACACTTGAAAGGCTAAAACCAAAAGTCATCCTTCAGGATCGTGTGTCACTTGAGAACATTTACAAGGCTGAACTCAGACAACTCCTCCTCACACCCTACAATTTTTCTTGTCAAACTAAAACTTGCACGTTTTCTACAGAGTCATTTGACCTTGAAACTTTTAGACAGCAGTCAGAATTTCTGGAAATAATCACCGAGTGTCCTCAACATGTATCTGTTTTAACCCTTGCTAGAAGGTATAACCCAAGACTTTTTTTAACCCATACTCAACGCTGGTACAAACTATGGCTGCATGTTTTCACCCTAACACAGGAAGAAAATATGACCCATGGCTGTTTTCACCCTAACACAGGAAGAAAATATGACCCATGGCTGTTTTCACCCTAACACAGGAAGAAAATATGACCCATGGCTGTTTTCACCCTAACACAGGAAGAAGGTATGACCCATGGCTGTTTTCACCCTAACACAGGAAGAAAATATGACCCATGGCTGTTTTCACCCTAACACAGGAAGAAAATATGACCCATGGCTGTTTTCACCCTAACACAGGAAGAAGGTAGGACTATGGCTGTTTTCATCCTAACATAGGAAGGAGGTAGGACTGGCTGTTTTCATCCTAACACAGGAAGGAGGTAGGACTATGGCTGTTTTCATCCTAACACAGGAAGGAGGTACAACTCTGTTTTCACCCCTGCTCAAAGCTGATAAGACCTGTGGCTGTTTTCACCCTAACACAGGAAGGAAGTACAACCCATGGCTGTTTTCACCCTAACACAGGAAGAAGGTAGGACTTATGTCTGTTTTCACCCTAACACAGGAAGGAGGTACAACCCATGGCTGTTTTCACCCTAACACAGGAAGAAGGTACGACCTATGTCTGTTTTCATCCTAACACAGGAAGAAGGAAGGACCTATGTCTGTTTTCACCCTAATACAGGAAGGAGCTAAGGACTATGGCTGTTTTCATCCTAACACAGGAAGGAGGTACAACCCATAGTTGTTTTCACCCTAACACAGGAAGGCGGTAGGACATATGTTTGTTTTCACCCTAACACAGGAAGGAGATAGGACTATGGCTGTTTTCACCCAAACACAGGAAGAAGGTAGGACTATGGCTTTTTTCATCTTAACACAGGAAGGAGGTACAACCCATGGCTGTTTTCACCCTAACACAGGAAGAAGGTAGGACCTATGTCTGTTTTCACCCTAACACAGGGAGGAGGTACCACCCATGGCTGTTTTCACCCTAGCACAGGAAGAAGGTAGGACCTATGTCTGTTTTCACCCTAACACAGGAAGAAGGTAGGACCTATGTCTGTTTTCACCCTAACACAGGAAGGAGGTACAAACCATGGCTGTTTTCACCCTAATACAGAAATAAGGCACAACTCATAGCTGTTTTCAGCCCTGCTCAAAGCTGGTAAGACCTGTGGCTGTTTTCAACCTAATACTGAGAGCAGGTTCAGTACTGTTTTTCACCCTTGATGGAAGCAGGTATAGCCCAAGCTGTTTTTCACCCTTGATGGCAGCAGGTATAGTCCAAGCTGTTTTTCACCCTTGATGGAAGCAGGCATAGCCCAAGCAGTTTTTCACCCTTGATGGAAGCAGGTATAGCCCAAGCAGTTTTTCACCCTTGATGAAAGCAGGTATAGCCCAAGCAGTTTTTCACCCTTGATGGAAGCAGGTAAAACCCAAGCTGTTTTCACCCTTGATGGAAGCAGGTATAGCCCAAGCTGTTTTTCACCCTTGATGGAAGCAGGCATAGCCCAAGCAGTTTTTCACCCTCGTTGATTGGAAGTATTAGTTAATGTTGGAGTTACTATACTTTTTGCGGGAGCTCTTACTACCAGGTTCTATTTCCACCTTTGATGGAGACTGTTGCTACCTTCGGCTGATTTCACCCTGTACTTAATCACAACTGTACTGAAGGAAGTGGTCACATTCTCCTGTCAGAATACTGAATGTGTGAAAATCCAACATATAACCTGCGATGTTGTTTGGTTAAATTTAATATAGGTTATTGTGCTTGAAATGTTTGTATGTGACCGATGTGCATGATGTGAACATACTTATAACAGGAATCAAGATTATCTTATTTTTAAAATACTGACATATATAGTTCAACAGAACATACATTGTTGATCCTGTTGCATCTGTTTTTTAACAAACGTGAAATTAATTCCAAATTGCAGTAGATATGTGCACTTTATCATAATACATCACTGCTACCTCCATACATTAATCTCTAAGAATCGCAGATGTACATGAACGATGGTAAAAGATAGAATATTAATGAGGACATCAATCCCAGAAAGACTGTGTACTGATTTGTTGTGTTAATCCCTTAACATCGGCGCTTATCGGTTAAGTATGCCAGATCAACAATCTCGCCTCACACAAAAAAGATGAAAAATTAATTCAAATGTCTGTTGTAGATGTTGTAGCATGAATCCTTAAATACCATATATTGGTTTTCAATCCAGCACGAGTGTATGTAATCAGAGCCAGCATTGTTGGTGATCTCTCTTATGTATATTGCCATCTCTTCACCAAGTACTCAAATAGATAGCTGTCCATATCAGACAAAGCAGATACAGATACAGAGGTAAATAATAGATCATTCCAATCCAGCTCATCTCATAGATCAGATCGCAAAAATCTAGACGTAACAAAAAACCTTTGATGCATGCGTCCATCATATAATTATTATCAAATACAACAAAAAATCTTTCTATCGCTTTACAATATTAACTCCTATGTGGAAACCATGTATGTAGACTGTAATTACAAATACTAACTGACCCAACAAAGCTGCAGTGCTTTCAAATTTTGAGTCTGTCTATCATCTCCAACACTGATGGATGACATAAATGCTTTCTAATAAATGCAAATTTAAATCATCACTTTTTGTCAAATATTATCATTTTGCCCCAATTTCTACTGTCATTTTACATTCCACATACTCCAATAAATGGTCCTTTTAAATACTAGCGTTTCTCATTGCCGTGACAACATATTACCCAATCATGAAGCCGTCATTCCAAGGAATCCAAAATGTACCTGACATTCATACACTTCCCAACCAAACTCCCAACAGTTGGTAAGAATGGATTACTGCAGTTGTCATGATATCATCTTGTGGCACATGTTTCTACTACAAAGACGCCAACAGTTGGAGGAGGTAAACATCCTTAAGTCATGATAGAAATTAATTCTCTTTTTGATTTGGAACTGAAACAGAAGACACTGCTATTGACATTTTTAATTTTCGATCAAAACAGATTAATCTGAATCTATCAATTTTTGATCTTCCACTTAACTGATACATCATCAATGTATAATCTGAATTTTTCTAGATCGAATTACATAAACCAATAAAATCTAAAACAAATTTACAAACTTTTTACTATTCAAGTCACATCAGACCTAACAGAGGAAATACAACTGTCAAATAGAAGGGATGTTTACAACGTCTCCGTAAAGCTCTAACGATACTGAACTTATCATCCCACAACCCCCATCAAATCTGTGAAAAAAACATATTGAATCGTGGAGAGCCAATATGCCTAATTAGTACATAACCTTGAGGGTAATTGAGAAAGGCAAGTCTGGATGCTGTGAACATCCATGTTTACTTAAAGATTCGTGTTCCAATGTAAGTAACCAGCTGGCAATCTCCTACAGTCATTAAACCAGTAACACTTTTTTTAACTTACATCTGTGAAAATGAGAATCGATACCGCATTCACAACCTAACGTTTTTTATTCTCGGATTTCAAATGAACTGTAAAATGGCAGTTCATTAAGAGTTATTTGGATTCGCTTTCATCAAATGTCAAACATAGATTACCTCCACTTGTCAAACAGGCAAATGAATTGGATCTCCTCAGCCATCATTTCCATACTCTTATTTTACAAGAATGTAACTGATCGTGACCGAATCAAACTGCGGTAGGTATTGTCATAGTACTTCATGAAAAGAGATGCATGCTCTTTGTGGTTGAGAAGAGTTATTAATGAAGCAATGTAGTGTTTTATAACAAGAAAATAAAGCAATTAATGTTCATGTTCATCATGTATACAACAGCGTTCAATACAAAAATACTTTCATATGGATTTGAATAAAATATTTGATTTCCTTTAAAATACAGAAGGAAAATTATGAATTATTTTTTCAATTAATTGGCATGTATGACAATGGAAATTAAATTAAAAGGAAAGAGCATTAATTCCTGAAGTCTGGTTTTCATGAAGCATATATTATCCTTTTACTTTTTCTGCGATATTTTGGCTCGTTACATTATGAAGAGAATGAAAGTGTTACGGAATGATGAAAAGATGCCATCTTTATTGTACAATGGGCAGAGATATACTCATCAAACCTGGATAAAATTATCTACTTCTGTATCTCAAAAGGACACTTCAAAATCTAATTATAGCTATAATTTTGAATTCGGAATTAAGATACTAGCCAAAATGATCATCCTCAATTCAGCCAATCTTGAAAATACATAACTCAGCAATGATTACTCTCAATATTATTGAGAGTAATCATTGCTATCACATTGTGTCTGGGACCACTTTTTCAAAGTCTGCTTTTTTCTGTTCAACAAGACGATTGAAACCTTTTGACAAACAGTGCCGCCTACAAGTATGGGCAGAGTAATTAAACAGCTCTGGAAAAAGTTCTCTCGTGGGAAATCAGACTGTTTTTAAACGCAATCATGCAGGGAAATAGAGTCCAAACACTGTAAAAATAATGTTAGATCTTCTTTTGTCATATCTTTTCAGAGACTGGTACTGATACCAATATATATTTACCTTAACCCCAGTCTGACAGAACTATGTACATAAACTCTATTTTGTACCAACCACAATACATTGAAAATAAGAGGCCCACGGGGCCTGGATCACTGAGTTTTTTTCTCTCTTCAAAGCATAAAACTTTGACTTATTAGTGTCTGGCCCATTTTATACATCCCAGGAGTTCTAAGCAACCTTAACTGAAGGTCATGCTATCTATTAAATTTCCAGTGGTACAGAAAATATCTTCGCTATAACTGCCAATTTTCAAATTTGACCCCTGGGCATCACACCTTTTACTGTTGTAAGGTTAAACAATCTAGACGAAGCAACGTAAGAAATCTTGAAGCTTTGAATTGTGCAAAAGCGATTTTCCAAAATTACTAATACTGTATTTCCCTATATTGAACTTTGACCCTGGGTATGGTTCCAACAAATCAGGAAAGCTATATCCCCTGACCTCACTAACTGTAAGATATCAAAGTTCTAAAACAATACAATCTTGAATAGACGATTAAAAAAAACACTTGAATTACAATTTCTTTTATTTTGATATTATTTTTTTATTTTTTTTTATTGCGCTTGCATAGATACCCTACCATAGCAACACAAATGCAATGCCATACAGAAATAGTCTAAATATATGTATTTTTTGGACAGTAAGCATGCAGAAATAAAATCCTTCGCTTTTGACCTTCAACGAATGACCACTGGTATGACTTTATAATGTTTAAGCATGCTCAATATTTACTTGGTAAGTGCATGCGAAGGCTTTCAAAAATTGGACAGTATTTTCTTTATTTTATTCCAAATAGCCAATTTTCAACATAAATAGCATACAATACATGATATTCTACCTCACTTTGTTATGCCATACTTCCTATACCAGTTGTCAAATGAATTTTGAATTTCATATTTACGTCCGTGTACTTCATTTATCACTCATTATAAATATAACAACTCATTTTGGCATAAATGACCCTGAACACCCCTAATCCTTCGGGATGAATGAGCATTAAAGCACAAGTGTACCTAAATCTGATTTCAGTGATGGTCTGTACCAGTTGGTGTGCACTCTTTGTACAAATCAATTTTCTGTATACGATATAATTATGTATCAATGATCGTAACCAATGCTTTGTATTGTTCTTATTAATAACGACTTGACAAATGACACGATGGTAGTGTAGTTCATTGCCTATAAATACCAATTGATAATGAACCTTTCCTACATTTACAGTTTATTTACCAAAGCCATTTGTATGCTCTGTAATTCTCAACAGTGATACTTGGTATTTATTTACAAAACACATTGAGCAATTCATATCTTGATCGCCCAGTACCAGTGATTGATGTGCTGTTTAACATAGAGACACATCCGACGGTGGTATATTGACATTCCATATCCTGTACAATGCTTAATAGAAATCGGTTTAAAAAACCCACTGAAACTTTGAATTGACTTTTTATCACAATTCAAACCTTTTCATTCTTAACAAAACCAATGGCATTGTACAATTGAGCCTCCAATTTCATTTGAACTCTAATAGCTAACTGGTGTTTTCATTTTCAATTCAAACAAATTACCGTTTGAATAGCTAATGGGAATGAAATATTGGCTAGACATATAAATGTTGATGGTGTAAAATGACATGCATTTTTATGACAACTGCTACGTTTTACCATTTAAAAGCTAATGGAATGGAGACGTTGATTTGACACAGTTTATTACCTATGGTTATTCTATTTTAATTCATTTCTATTTCAATTAGGCATTAAAATATTGCCATTACAGTAAATCCAACGCATAGAAACGAGCTCCATCAGACAGTGTCCCCGCTCTAACCAAGATTCACAGTAAGTGTCATCTATACCAAATGGATACTTCCATTATCAAAATAGATGAATCCGTGATTCCGAAAGTTAAAAAAAGAAAATAATGCAAAGTTCTCTGAGGAAAACCAACATTCAGTTTGATGTAAAGTGAAAGGTAGTATAAAAGATGACGAAGAGATTGAACAGGATAATATTCTTGCTTACTTTTCCAAATCTGTTTTGATCAAAGCCAACTTGTATCCATGAAGTGTTTTCTGTATTGGCCACAGCCTACACTTACATCCAATATATTAGTCATGCTGCAAGGATATATTCTGTGTGACTATTTTATATTGCAATATTTTGAATACGGTACGATACACAATTTTTTTTGGGGGGGGGGGGTCACGATACCGCTACAACATTTTTCAGATATTGTCGTTTCTGAATTAAGTCTACTCATATCCGTTACAACATGGTAAGTGACAGCTCCAGCTTGACATACATATAGAAAGACATTAATTGTGTGACACTTTAAAGTCATGACTTGTCTGGACTAAATATTTTTCCAGATTTGATATAACCATTAAATGTTTGCAACATATCTATTCTCTTTGCTTCTACTGTTACTATATGTACCGTGATACATATTGTATCGTGACTACAGTATCGCGATACATATCGTATTGTGACTACAGTATCGTGATCCATATCATATCATGACTACAGTATCGTGACAACAGTATTGTGATACATATCGTATTGTGACTACAGTATCGTGATACATATCGTATTGTGACTACAGTATCGTGATACATATCGTATCGTGACGACAGTATTGTGATACATATAGTATTGTGACTACAGTATCGTGATACACATCGTATCGTGACTACATTATCGCGATACATAACGTATCATGACTACAGTATCGTGATACATATCCTATCGTTACTACAGTATCGTGACTACATTATCGTGATACATACCGTATCGTGACTACGGTATCGTGATACATATCGTATCGTGATACATATCGTATCGTGATACATATCGTATCGTGACAACAGTATTGTGATACATATCCTAACATGACTACGGTATCGTGATACATATCGTATCGTGACTACGGTATCGTGATACATATCGTATCGTGACTACGGTATCGTATCGTGACTACATTATCGCGATACATATCGTATCGTGATACATATTGTATCGTTATGTAATGTTTCGTTACAGTCCTATGATATAAAAATCTTCAGAAGTGAATGTTGCCTACTCTTACTTCTGACGGACTTTCCCAGTCTGTAGTCTGTTATGAAGTAAGCATTTTCTTCAGCGACCACAACCTACTTTTACTTCTGAAGGAATCATCTTTTGTTGTTACTGTAGTCTACTCTTACATTTGAAAAATGCATCTTCTGTTGTGTTCCGAGCCTAGTCTTATTATTAAAGTAAAACGTCTACTGTAGTGACTGCAGCTTTCATCATTTACCGTACAACTGTAGCCTACTCTTACTTCCGAAGTTCGACTCTTCTATGATGACATATTTTACTTTTATTTTAACCTCTACAGGTGTTTTTTATACGAAACTTAAAGCACTGGAATCCTTTGGGGAAGAGTACTCCAGCAACAGGGTGAAGAAATATGTGGCAGACAAGAGATTATGTTTCTAATATTCCACAATGAAATCCCGAATTAGTTGTCCGAGAAGAAGGTCGGACGTTCAATCAATGGAATCTATCCATCAACTCTTACAGTGAAAAGCTGTTTTACCTTCACAATTTTATAGTTTTTACGATGACTTTAGTTTAGTGCCTTGCTGGGTAGTCCAGAGCAAGACTTTGTATAACACAACAAGGATTCAGGACTTACCTTTGTGAAGATATCAGCACAAGTTTCTACTGTAATGCCATCAACCCTGGAAAATACAAAAACAACAGATAAGTATATGTACAAAGCAACCAATCAAAAGAAGCTTAAAGTATCATCAACCAATCAGAGGCAGGATCACAAGAAAAATCACATTTTAGTGACCAATCACAAATAATTGATAAGATCTAGTGTAATGAAAACATCACAGATGCATACCCACCACATTTAACAACCCATTACTGAATCACAGGCTAGATTGCAAACCAATTGAGCAGAACATTTTGAAGTACATCCCCCAATACCTTCAGCAAAATATCTAGAGCATATTTCTCAAAGATTCAAGTTTTCTAAGAAACCCTATATTAGGAATTAGCTAGCTCTTGGTTACTTTGCGATTCTGGAAGACCATGCAATGTGTTGTCAGAAATTAAATTAAAACAAATTTTGTACACAATTACTGTTGACGTAAAGCTTTAAAAGTTCACTTAAACCAATTGTTTTAATTTCTTCCGCAGTGCTTTCAAAACTTATTCACCGCATCCGGTGACATTTTTAAAAGTTGTGTAAGAAATATTGGTTGCATGCACGGGAAGAAGCTGAGAGTAAATGCCATTGGACACTTCCTCAGCAGAAGCAAATCTCCATAGCGCCTTTCAGAAAATAACCATTTTTATTTTTATAAAACATTATATTGAACACTCGGTCTGCAAAGCATCCGTCTAGCAACCATTCTATATGTGGTACAAGTTCCGTTACAATTCAAGGAGAATTTTCCAACATGCCATTTGGAAGTTGGTCCAACCAGACAGGAGGGGGAGGGGGCTTTTAAACAACATATTTATTAGGAAAAGCTGTTATGTACGACTAGAGCTAGAGCCGTCACCTAGAGGGACGGGAAATCAATGTCAGCTGATGAAGCCGTGGAGTTAGTAAACATTGCATGGATTTCCTTGTATATCAGAATTACCCTGCGACGGCGAGAAGCATTTCTAAGAATTCTTCCTGTTGGCTCGATGGTCCCATATTATATAGACAAGTTGACAATCACAAGCTAGGAAATAAGCTCCTTACAACCTCAAAAATAACAAGTCTCTTATAACATAGAAAAAAAAAAGTGAGAATCAGGCGTATAAATGTTGGAGTCTTTTTATCCTGCTGGCCATCGTAATGAGAAAATTCCCTTAATTAGTTCCACTAGAAACGTCTCCTGGCCAAATAGTGCTAACCTTATAAACAGGCCTTAAGGACAAATATAACGAGGTCCTTAGAAACGTTTCTTGTTATCTGATGACCACTACAGAATCCATAATCTAGCCGTAGCAAAACAGGAGGACTTGTTTTTTCCAATTCTCATTATCATGTTTTTTCAATGATTCGTAGTTATTCTGTGCACAAGATCTAATTCAAATCAATAAATGAAATGATTTGAAGATTTGATCAAGACCATGTAAAGATTCTCATTCAATTTGAAGTAAATGGATATAGGAATGGTGCTGATGCATTCAGCCTTAATGCGTCAAAAAGTTGAATTATTACTCTATAAAATCAACACATATATACATCTATGAATGAAATTCATGGAAATAACAAATTTAAAGAAAATCATGACGAGAAAGAAAATGTGATTTGATGGAAAGTGTCTGAAGCTGCCAGTAACTGTTACAACATCACTGGAGCTGTTGGTAGGTAATGATCCGGAGCCTCAGTCGTTATGTTTCCCCTAGTACACGGCAAACACTGTGTGATATCACAAAATCGTCAATCTCCATTTCACATTGATGTGTGTGTGCTCTAACAAATGGAGAGCTGCCATGCACGATACGCACAAGTTTGCCGGAGATGCATCACCAAAGGATTTTGTCATAAATCCTATAGGAAGATTTGCTATGCAGACTTTTCTGGCCAATCCCTTAACGATTTAGAGGGGACTTTTCTTGTTTGTTTGTAATTCTGATAAGATTTTATTTGCACAGTTTAACCAATGTTTACAGCCTTGTTCCTATGTACGAGACCCTGACAGTAATATACCATCTATAGTTGCTGTAAAATTAACTTCCAGGCTGAAACAACTCCTACGCAGTGACAACTCAAGTTAATTAATGAAACAACTCCTGTTGATGAGACGACCTCTGATACTATGACAACCCCAGTTGATGCAACAACCTGTGTTGCTATGACAACCCAAGTTGATGCAACAACTCATATTGCTATGACAACCCCAGTTGCTGTAACAACTCCTATTGCTATGACAACCCCAGTTGCTGTAACAACTCCTATTGCTATGACAACCCCAGTTGCTGTAACAACTCCTATTGCTATGACAACCCCAGTTGCTGTAACAACTCCTATTGCTATGACAACCCCAGTTGCTGTAACAACTCCTATTGCTATGACAACCCCAGTTGCTGTAACAACTCCTATTGCTATGACAACCCCAGTTGCTGTAACACATCTGGTGCTATAGGACTGTACCAGTGTCACTTTGTTGGTTAATTAGAACCTGTAGTACTATATTTATTATCATATTCTTAACAAAACACAAAACTGTGAAATACACCGCCGCTTACCATTCATTAAACAGATAAAATTTTACCTACAGAGAAAGCCATGCTAGTTATTGTGGAACCCATATGTTACCTTCAATAGAACCCATGTTACTTTCAATAGAACCCATGTTACTTTCAATAGAACCCATGTTACTTCCAATAGAACCCATGTTACTTCCAATAGAACCCATATGTTACTTCCAATAGAACCCATGTTACTTTCAATAGAACCCAGGTTACTTCCAATAGAACCCATGTTACTTCCAACAGAACCCATGTTACTTCCAATAGAACCCATGTTACTTCCAATAGAACCCAGGTTATCTTCAATAGAACCCATGTTACTTCCAATAGTACCCAGGTTACTTCCAATAGAAACCATATGTTACTTCCAATAGAACCCATGTTACTTCCAATAGAACCAAGGTTATCTTCAATAGAACCCAGGTTACTTCCAATAGAACCCATATGTTACTTCCAATAGAACCCATGTTACTTCCAATAGAACCCAGGTTATCTTCAATAGAACCCAGGTTACTTCCAATAGAACCCATGTTATTTTTAATAGAACCCAGGTTTCTTCCAATAGAACCCAGGTTACTTACAATAGAACCCAGGTTACTTTCAGTAGAACCCATTTATTCAAACACAAATCTCTCACGTAAGGCTTCAGAGATTACCTGCTATTTTATAACATGTAAAATGTTTCAATAAAATTCCAACGCTATCTAGATTGCTGTTCCTGTATATATCCGTCTGTACAGCAGTACCTAGGGAACTCCACTCAAAATAACACTTATGATCTTCATACTTGCACGACAGCCAAACTATTTAATATCATAATGCTCCTAGTTTTCAGGTATTTGGGCTAGACAGTGTAATGGTTTCTCACATGTGGTAATGCAAAAGGTAAAAGCAATTCACTCACTTTTTACTAAAATCATTTAGAGAAATTCTTTTATAAATTTTATTTTAATCTTGAATTACAGACAGACA
Organism: Mizuhopecten yessoensis; assembly: GCF_002113885.1. Lineage (NCBI taxonomy): Eukaryota > Metazoa > Mollusca > Bivalvia > Pectinida > Pectinidae > Mizuhopecten > Mizuhopecten yessoensis. Next base: position 2,375,192 of record NW_018485984.1, on the reverse strand, counting down.
TGTTTTAAAATATCTGTCGACACTCTCCTGTCTTCTTTTCAGACAACAAATTTCCATCCGACAGATTCTACAAACAATCTTCCGGTTTTACAAGTTTTAGATGTCACTATCTTTCCTTCCAACACTTCAATAAGAACATGACCTTGATGTAATGCTGACTTGTTCCCATAACAAACAGCCTGTAAACATGGCTTCGTTATCTTTCAACAGATGATGCTTCTCAAAGGCGGACCGTTTGTTTTTGTCATTAAATTACAAAATGAAATTTTTACGCTTACACTTTCACTTAATCCATGTGTAATGAATGGTTGAACACAAAACACCAATACATTAAAAGCTATCAATTTGTAGTCTTCACAACATTTTAAATGCATTGTTATCTCTACTGAATTCTTTGTAAATCAATTTTTTTTTCACAGGGAAAAGAGGATATAATAATTAGTCTATCTATAATGATTAAGTCTATCTATAAGAGTTGGAATGAGTCACAGTTTCACACCCAACCAGGAAGCTTGCCTAACTCTCACAACTTTTCTAATTGAATGATATTGATCGCGACGTGTATTCCCCACTATACCAGCATCCTTAACTTACCTTCATGCGCTACCCATAACAACTTTTAAAACCCATTTCAGAAATATCATTCCATTAATAACATTTCCAAACAATTTAAAAAGTGGCCCATTTTAACTAAGGTTTTGTACAAGAATGTTTGCCTATTTTTAAATCTCAGACAATTTCACCTAGCGTTCGATGCTTCCGTCTATTTATGACATAATCCTTTCATCTCCCGTGATAAAAACTGTTCTAAATGAATTATCAATATTCGACCTTCACACCCTAATTAGTTTCACACATTGAACTCTTCCCTCGATTGATCCAGATTAGTCTACTTCAGGCACAGGGATGACATGCTTGGAACTTTGCTTGAATCGATCCAAAAGCACACTCATAAAAATTATATAACTTTTATCATTTTTTTCCTGCTCTTAACATACTTAAAGTTTTTCTATTATCATTTTAAAGAAAATCCAAAATGCCTATCTACAATTTCATCACTTTTTATTTGATGTTACCAAATCTTAAGTTTGATTTAAGAGCTTAGCTTCCTATCGTTGGAAAAATTGAAATATTTGAGGTGTTAGTGGATAGTAATTTTGATTAGACCTGATGGGAGGGCTGTCTGTTACACGGGAGCTATCAGGGCCTCATGTACATGCTTCCCAGCACACAACAGGAAGGTGCATTTTACAGTGGTTATCTTACAACAAATGGTCCCGATATGCTTTTTATTATATCTTCTCTTTTACTACGGTAAAGCAACTTTTCTCTTGGGATTATTGCAAAGAGCATGGGTGTAGAAGTTACAGAGATTGTTTGTACAATAAACAAATCCCCACTGGTACATAGATCAAAGCAGTCCCTTTAAAAAGTTACAAACCACTACATTTTACGATAAAATAATTCTATATCACTTGCAGTCGCTTGGGGTAAAGATTTCTAAAATCACAGGTTTAGATGATTCACAATGTCTTGTTTCTTCGAATGTAAATAAGGAGGGGGTTTCAGATAGGACAGTCAAATCAAAAACCATTCTGATTGATGTCCTATTGGGAACGAATTATCTATCCTTTACAACGCATAAATCTTATCCAGTGGAGCTCTAAAAAGTGTTTGTTCGAAATGGCAGAGATACAATATAATAACTAAACTTTCATTTTGGCTTTCTAAACAAACTTATCAACACCAGTAAGACAACAAAGGTCAATTCCGTAGGGAGAACAAAGACTGAGCCTTATGTGCCAGCTTGGCAGTTGGCCTTCACATAAGATTTAGGCTAAGTTATAGCAATCCACCCACAAGTTATAGCAACCAACCCACAGGTTATAGCAACCCACCCACAAGCTACATCAACCCACCCACAATCTACATCAACCCACCCAAAAGTTATAGCAATCCACCCACAAGTTATAGCAACCCACCCACAAGCTACAGCAACCCTCCCACAAGTTACAGCAACCCACCCACAAGTTATAGCAACCCACCCACAAGCTACAGCAACCCACCCACAAGCTACAGCAACCCTCCCAGCAACCCTCCCACAAGTTACAGCAACCCACCCACAAGCTACAGCAACCCACCCACAAGTTACAGCAACCCTCCCACAAGTTATAGCAGCCCACCCACAAGTTACAGCAACCCACCCACAAGTTATAGCAGCCCACCCACAAGTCATAGCAACCTACCCACAAGCTACAGCAACCCACCCACAAGTTATAGCAGCCCACCCACAAGCTACAGCAACCCTCCCACAAGTTATAGCAGCCCACCCACAAGTTATAGCAACCTACCCACAAGCTACAGCAACCCACCCACAAGTTACAGCAACCCACCCACAAGTTACAGCAACCCACCCACAAGTTACAGCAACCCACCCACAAGCTACAGCAACCCCCCCACAAGTTATAGCAACCCACCCACAAGCTACAGCATCCCTCCCACAAGTTACAGCAACCCACCCACAAGTTACAGCAACCCTCCCACAAGTTATAGCAGCCCACCCACAAGTTATAGCAACCCACCCACAAGTTATAGCAGCCCACCCACAAGTTATAGCAGCCCACCCACAAGTTATAGCAACCTACCCACAAGCTACAGCAACCCACCCACAAGTTACAGCAACCCACCCACAAGCTACAGCAAGTGATTTTAAGTCAATGATTCCTTGTTAAAACTGTTCATTCCCTTCCATTGCACTCTCAATGTGGCACATGTTTATTGTAAATCTTGTTCAGAAAAAATTTATTACATTAAGTGATATCCCTGTCGATAATTATCTCAGATTTTGTACTTGTTAAAACTTTATGTTTTCAGTTACTTAGTTATAATGCTAAATTACAATCTCAATCTAGTACATGTTTATTGTAAATCTGCACATTAATTCTGCAAAATGATAATCATATAACATATATGATGGAACATCAAATGTAAGTTTGGTTCTTTAAATGTTACAGAAAATTACCAATTGTTCTGGGCTTTAAGGCAAAAATTACAATTACCACTGAAAAGTAAATCAATGCGAGTAAGTGCATTTGGCAAGTAAACTTGAGCACTGTATATAATGCCAGGATATAATCTAGTGTGTTTACTTAGTAAATTTCAGCATTTGCTAAGTTAACGTCAAGTAATTGTGGTCATATTTGCCAAATGAAATAGCATTTAGTATATCTATTTGCCAGGAACCTTTGAGTATATTTTGTATATTTTTCAACATATTTTAAGTATATATACAGGTGTCCAATTGGAAGTTTATGAAACCGGATGCAGAATATTTGACATATATCAATATCTTCTAAGCTATCCCCTAGATTAGGGTGCCGATATGTATGTAGTCTGTCAGTATAACTTTATACATGTCTGGTCAGCAGAGGATGGAATTTGAGGGTGAGGATTATACTCACTCTTGCATTTTTTACTAATTTACCTTTCCAAACTTATTGCATATCTTGCTGTCAAATATTGTAAGAATTCGGTAAACAATTACTGTCACACAGGCATTTTTACTGGTCTGTTGATAGTGCCGATACCAGCTGCATCAACGGTTACCATAACGTAATGATAAAAATATAAAACAAAATAGCATCCTGGAGCTGACAATTTATATTAGTATAGGAATGGATAAACTTTGCCTGTGGTAATACAAATTCTCTTGAATTTATGCCAAATGAACGTTAGTTCTTTAATGCTTATGCTATGGAACCTGATGTTGGTACAAAACTTCTGTTTCCGAGAGAAAAGGGGATTTTTTTTTTTTATCGAAATGTAGGAGTTCGAAAAGCTGTTTTCTTATTGATTCAAACCCACTTGATACCTGTTTTAAAGACCTCAACACCACCATGAGAAGCCACACATAAGCTATGACAATTAAATGTCTCGGTAGGTTTCCACCTACTCAATCGAAAGAATCCATCCCTTTTATAATCTCATGCATATGTTTAGTATATAACATATGTTGACATGACATCTGTTTCTTCACTAATTTCTCAACAAACGTAATGTCTGAACAATTTGTCTTCCCAGCCAAACCCAGTGTTTTGTTCCCAACATCCTATATATCCGATCATATTGTGGTTTTGTACTGGAGCAACAGAACGCCTTACGATATCTCCGTCATGTTATCTGCGCAAGTCTTCATAGGCTCCCTGCACCGGAATACATTCATTCTACCATCAACTTCTTTAAAACAGATTTACTATCAAGAGTTTTTTAGATGGCAAAGTGTAAAAAAATATAAAGATAAAGCTATAAAAATCATTTTGTCGAAGAAATTGAAGATTGAAATTGCATTTAGTGAAATCAATAAATTGATCAATAAAACGGAACTCCGCTGTTTTGAAGATTAGGAGAGTTCTTATATTTCCCTGGGGTTATCTATGCTGGGGAAAGTTATTAGGAGAAAGCCCATCTGCTAAGCGTGAGCGGCCAATATCTATGTTTATGTATGATTAATGATACAGCCAATGGCATACAACAGATTGTGGATGGATTTACGTAACGGTACAATATTTACTTAAATGGGGGCAACATAAACTCAGTTAATGCTTGGAGAATTTGTTACGAATGTTATAAAAAATCCTGACCAAATCCCTCACAACAAGATTGAGAGTTTATTTGGTCACTTCTTATACAACACAAAACGAATGGTGTTCTTAAACAGTTTTACTAAACATTTCTCGACAAATATTTTACAAGAACAAATTAAAATAATAGGCACACTTTTTTCACTCTCTATCTCATAGAACAGATGACTTTGGTCTTTTAAACACCAGGAAATGATACATTTTGAAAGACTTTGTCATCTTACTTGACAGAGGTCATGGCAAAGACTGGAAGCTACCGAAGTTTAAAACTTGCGGAATACAGACGTTGGAAATACAGACATTGGATCTCATTTCCCCTGTATTGTTTACTTGATAGAAGTCGCATGATGAAATCGCTGAGGAAATATTTATAGTGACATTATATAAGGGCAATAAGCACACATCTACTGAAAGAATATTTTCTCACTGATGGTGAAGCCGATCCAACCCAAAGCTGATTTACCGACATACGGAGCATGAAGATGTACTTAACTCCGATGTTAGAACGTAGATAATTCAACAAAGATAATTGAATGCGAGGAAGCTGAAGTATAACCCATCCAGCCATTGATATTTCTGTACAGAATTATGACAAAAATGTAAACCCTTTTTCAAACTAGGAATGAGTTTATATACAGTCTCTAATGGCCCAAAGTAGGTGTAATGCTGAATTATGGGCTGGCCTCAACCCCAATCAAGATCCGGTACACATAAATTGGAAGAGGAGAAAACAACACTAGCCCCTGATGAAGACATATTTACTTATCTTCCATCAAATAAGCGTGTTTTCAGCACGTTACCCTCCTAGAAAGAACGACTATTTATATTGCCAGTGACCTCGATGACAGGCACTGCGAAACTCCCGTTCAAGTCGACATGGCTTAATTCCTCGATAATTCCGGGGTGTATTGTCAGAGTAAGGAGATTAGCAGCTCTGTATCATTGATTTTTTATGTCGTCTCGTGCACGAAATTTCATTAAGATGACCACATGCGATCAAATAGCGGCTGAGGCATTGCTGTGGATGGCTCTAGCTGTCGCTACCAGACATGTATACCATTCCGCACCCAGTTCTCCTGATGAAAGGGATCTGTGTTGTATGTGGGTACCTATCCACCTCTTACATTGTCGCTTCTTTCCTTCCCCAGACATAATAGGTATTCAGATGTGTATATCTCAACCACAAGCCAAGCACTCATAGTTATCCTCGAAACAAATTGCTATGTCTTCTTGTTGACATTTTTCTGAGAATTTGCGAAAAGAATCATCAGCACGCATTAGAAGTAATAATTCTTTTTCTCCGTCGTATTTCATTTTCAGAGCAAAATATCACTATAAAGTAAATAGATTGATGCAATGCTTAGAAATCCAGATGTATAGGATACAAGACTTTTCTGGGATATTTAAATTCCATATCATGAAAACATATGGAATCAAATCCTTTAAATCGTATCGCAGATTCAACACGAACATGAGTAAAGCTGAGAGATGTGAGCTTTATCCTCATAAATCAGTGGAGTTAGAGAGTATATGGAGACAATACTGGGATTCTGGATTCTTTATGTGTCCATACATCAAACTATTGAAACCATAAATGGCTGCAACAGTCGATTACCTCCAAAACGTGCCTGGGACCTACGCCTTGTAGGCTGCATCAAGCCACGTTATCATCCCATTTCCATATCAATCGTGTAGGACTGACAGGACAACATGTCTGGAAATTTAAATATACTTTTTAAATTTCATGTTTCGGCTGCAATATGTATGTAAATAGATTTTTGTCTGGTCTGCACTAATATTAAAGAAACTGTTCGATAGGTTTGCAGATAATCGGTTGGGTGCTAAAAGTATGGTCAGTTTCAGCGGATTAATGTAAATCTTTCCTACTTAAACCAATTTTCATACTTGAAATTACTGTAGCTATTTTGCTTAATGACTTGCATTTTTGTCATTCAAAGCCATAGCAAAATCAAACAACAAGATAACCACATCATTTATTAACAAGTGGAAAAAGTTCTCGCAGAATTGAATTGGCAATGCTTTTGTACGATATCCGTGTGATTCTTGGTATGTTGATGATGCTACATGTACAGGATAACCACATTATCGTGGTAATGAACATTTTCACAAAGATTCATTCGTGGCCAGCTATCTTACAGCACATCCAGGTCCACTTCTGCTCCAACACCAGGAGCAACAATCACAGCTTGAATTTGCTTGTAGGTAATAACTTAACTACTTAAATTAAAAAAAAAAAACAGTTTATTAATGGCATGGTGTAGTCTAACAGAAACAAAAACACTGGCAGATCAGCGAGGGCCCCCGCCATGAGTCTGACCATACCCCATCTCCAATGCAAAGCCCTTAGAATGAATTGGTTTGTTTGTGGTCATTTAAGCGTGTGCCAGATTTTGGCGGTGAAGGAAAACAGGGGTATGGAGAAAATCCATTTAACTGCGGCCAGTACATAGCGACTGCCCCACGTAGGCCTCGAACCCTCAACCCAATGGTGGAGGGCTAGTGATCATTGATGTCAGACAGCTTAACCCCTCGGTCACTGCGGCCCTCTACCCAGTGGTGGACGGCTCGTGATCATTGATGTCAGACACCTTAACCACTCGGTCACTGCAGCCCTCTACCCAGTGGTGGAGGGCTAGTGATCATTGATGTCTGACATCTTAACCACTCGGTCACTGCGGCCCTCTACCCAGTGGTGGACGGCTCGTGATCATTGATGTCAGACACCTTAACCACTCGGTCCCTGCGGCCCTCTACCCAGTGGTGGAGGGCTAGTGATTATTGATGTCAGACACCTTAACCACTCGGTCACTTCAGCCCTCTACCCAGTGGTGGAGGGCTAGGTATCATTGATGTCAGACCCCTTAACCACTCGGTCCCTGCGGCCCTCTACCCTGTGGCGGAGGGGTAGTGATCATTGATGTCAGACACCTTAACCCCTCGGTCACTGCGGCCCTCTGCCCAGTAGTGGAGGGCTAGTGATCATTGATGTCCGAAACCTTAACCACTCGGTCACTGCAGCCCTCTGCCCAGTAGTGGAGGGCTAGTGATCATTGATGTCCGAAACCTTAACCACTCGGTCACTGCAGCCCTCTGCCCAGTAGTGGAGGGCTAGTGATCATTGATGTCCGAAACCTTAACCACTCGGTCACTGCAGCCCTCTGCCCAGTAGTGGAGGGCTAGTGATCATTGATGTCCGAAACCTTAACCACTCGGTCACTGCAGCCCTCTACCCCGTGGTGGAGGGCTAGTGATCATTGATGTCAGATACCTTAACCACTCGGTCACTGCGGCCCTCTTCCCAATGGTGGAGGGCTAGTGATCATTGAGGTCAGACATCTTAACCACTCGGTCCCTGCGGCCCTCTACCCTGTGGCGGAGGGGTAGTGATCATTGATGTCAGACACCTTAACCCCTCGGTCACTGCGGCCCTCTACCCAGTGGTGGACGGCTCGTGATCATTGATGTCAGACACCTTAACCACTAGGTCACTGCGGCCCTCTACCCAGTGGTGGACGGCTAGTGATCATTGATGTCAGACACCTTAACCCCTCGGTCACTGCGGCCCTCTACCCAGTGGTGGACGGCTAGTGATCATTGATGTCAGACACCTTAACCTCTCGGTCACTGCGGCCCTCTACCCAATGGGGGAGGGCTAGTGATCATTGATGTCAGACATCTTAACCACTCGGTCCCTGCGGCCCTCTACCCTGTGGTGGAGGGCTAGTGATCATTGATGTCTGACATCTTAACCACTCGGTCACTGCGGCCCTCTACCCAGTGGTGGACGGCTAGTGATCATTGATGTCAGACACCTTAACCTCTCGGTCACTGCGGCCCTCTGCCCAGTGGTGGCGGGCTAGTGATCATTGATGTCAGACACCTTAACCACTAGGTCACTGTGACCCTCTACCCAGTGGTGGAGGGCTAGTGATCATTGATGCCAGAAACCTTAACCACTCGGTCACTGCGGCCCTCTTCCCAATGGTGGAGGGCTAGTGATCATTGAGGTCAGACATCTTAACCACTCGGTCCCTGCGGCCCTCTACCCAGTGGTGGAGGGCTAGTGATCATTGATGGCAGACACCTTAACCACTCGGTCACTGCAGCCCTCTACCCCGTGGTGGAGGGCTAGTGATCATTGATGTCCGACACCTTAACCACTCGGTCACTGCGGCCCTCTGCCCCGTGGTGGAGGGCTAGTGATCATTGATGTCTGACATCTTAACCACTCGGTCACTGCGGCCCTCTGCCCCGTGGTGGAGGGCTAGTGATCATTGATGTCAGACACCTTAACCACTCGGTCACTGCGGCCCTCTACCCAATGGTGGAGGGCTAGTGATCATTGATGTCAGACACCCTAACCACTCGGTCACTGCGGCCCTCTGCCCCTAACGAAAGTATCATTCTATAAAAATAAAAAAATACGTCTTTAGACATCCTTTGTCATCTCATTTACAATGAACCTCATTATACTGGCTCTACTTGTCCAACTAAGGATGGCTTATAAAGTGGTTTGAGCAATGTATAAACAGTAAAGGAAAAGGTCACATCGATAAATGATATATCAGTTATTTCTACACGAGTATCCATTTCTGGCTTTATTCACAAGTGATGAAACTGAAATACTGGAACACTAACACGAACTTTTTGATTTACCACACACCTGCAAGATAGAATAAGTGTGTGGGGG
>NW_018485984.1:2364686-2365831 GCF_002113885.1 Mizuhopecten yessoensis | reverse complement strand
GGGGGGGGGGAAATATGCAAAAACACCATTGCAGAAAAATCTGCAAAATCTTATAAAACCTTATATATGGTATGTTAGCAGTAGGTGAGTTGGAAAATGAAAATATGTCAACATTTTCCTGTAATTTTATAAAACAATCAGTAATTTGTTGGCATTTAATTACTGCCCTAAATCCCTTGAACCTCCCATAAATCCTACTTAATATTTATATAGGTTCTTCATTTGTACCCTGTCTGATAATGTCAACACATCAAGATCATTTCTCAACGTACTCCACACAAAACAAACTTTTCAATCATTGCATGCTGATAGAAATCCCCCTGGACAGTGATTAAATGGCAGCCGAGCCCAGACCAACTGTAACATGCTATCACAAGCATCTCTTTCTGTAGATTTGGATACTTAAGAGTGCAGCTGGTCGGTTGTGTTTTAGATTCTAATTCCTACATGTAGTCAACAACTGTTTCTTTTGCATGTCGATCAAACGGAGCAGACACGGGCAAAACACATTCTCGCAGTAGGAGGGGGCGGGAGCAAGCACAGCTGATATATTCTGACAAAGTCTCCATCATGCAACTTTTTACTTTCATGTATTCTGATCTGACATGGGCGATGAAATGATATATAGCGTAGTATTCACGCAGTATTTTATGCCTTTTATCATTTTCATCTTACTTATGTTTTATGATCATCAATGTAAGGATTACAGTTTTTTTAACAGACCGACTCCTGACATACAACAGGTTTCATACTGTATCTAGTGCTTTTCATCTTCTACAAACAGGTCAGTCACCACATACCAACCCCTACCAACACCTTTATTTTAACAAGAGGCCCATGGGCCTTAACGGTCACCTGAGTCTATAGTATTTATTTTTGTTGTTGAAATATGTACCAATTTGAGTAAAAAATAGTATAATGTTAACTTAACTTTGTCAGGACCATGAGCTGATCATTCCTAGACCAATTTTAAGTGAGATCGGCCTATTAGAACTTAGTAGCAAAATAGCGGCCATGGCAGCCAAATTGTATTTCTGATTGACCCGAAAAATAACAACACTTTGTCAGGACCATGATTCGATCATTCCTACAAAGTTTCAGTTCAATCGGCCAAGTAGATCTTTACTTTAAGTTTGAAATAGTTT
>NW_018485984.1:2239562-2356418 GCF_002113885.1 Mizuhopecten yessoensis | reverse complement strand
TTCATCATATCTGCATTGAAAAATTTCCAATAGATAATTGATGCTCCCCTGTCAAAGACAGCTCACAGTAGATAATACATTCTCCCTTGCCAATGGCACGAGGCTATAAGAGAATGAAAGCCTCCTTCTTACTGATAATGAACAACACCATGACAATAACAGCCTGAACGAGATAATGAATCTTCCCTTCCAAATGACAGCACTCTTACTAACCAAAACCAGATCAAAATAATCACAAAACGTGCCGATTTTGTTTTCTGCTATATGTCCTACAATAATATCTCCTTTACGGTACGAACAAGATCAGATTTTATAGGAAAGTGTTAGATACGCAGTAACAGACGAGAATATTCTAATTGTCATGCTTCAGAAAGTCAAGTTTACAAGAAATAGTTGTTTTCGTTGTCCTAGTAACAGGTGTTTTTGTGTCCTCCGACATTATCACCATCGAATGGCAAAGTTCTCTTTCACAATCTAATCACTCCTAGCGAGACTGAATCATGCAGCTTTCCAAAACAGCACCATTCCCCAATAAATCAATTGGGGCTGCCAATAAATAGCCTTGTTTTACTGCTAGATTAAAATACTGGGCTTTAACCATGTAAATTGGTGTTGCTGGAGCAACAGTCAATGAAGCGTAAGTAAGGACACCACCGGTGAGGAGCCTCGCATAGAGGGAGACACGTCATATAATGGTTTATCGTGTTGATATATTGAGGGCATGTCATTATAAGGAGACGTGAATATCATACGGATGCAAGGCACCAAGAACACTTATGTGTCATTATAAGGAGATGTGGATAGCATACGGATGCAAGGCACCAAGAACACTTATGTGTCATTATAAGGAGATGTGGATAGCATACGGATGCAACGCACCAAGAACACTTTTATGTCATTATAAGGAGATGTGGATAGCATACGGATGCAAGGCACCAAGAACACTTATGTGTCATTATAAGGAGATGTGAATATCATACGGATGCAAGGCACCAACAACACTTATATGTCATTATAAGGAGATGTGGATATCATATGGATGCAAGGCACCAAGAACACTAATATGTCATTATAAGGAGATGTGGATATCATACGGATGCAAGGCACCAAGAACACGTATGTGTCATTATAAGGAGATATGGATATCCACATGGATGCACGCACCAACAACACTTTTATGTCATTATAAGGAGATGTGGATATCATACGGATGCAAGGCACCAAGAACACTTTTATGTCATTATAAGGAGATGTGGATATCATATGGATGCAAGGCACCAAGAACACTAATATGTCATCATTTTAACATCATTGTAGAGAGGCATGTGAGGTAATAAAGACAATAGGAATATTGACAATAATGTCATTATAGGGAGGGGAATGTAAATACAGACACCAGGAACATTGAGGACTCATCATCACAGGAAAGGGGGTGTTGACGTAAGGACACCCCTAACATTGACGATGTGTTATTATATAGAGGGGTACCAGTTAATTTTGAGGTCATGTTATTACAGAGGATATGTGGATATGGATGTAAAGACATTATTAACACTGAGCTTTTCATTTTAAGGAGGGGCATGTTAATATCAAAACATGTGTAACATTAAGGGCATGTCATTTTAAGAAAAGATGTCTCCATGTAAAGACACCAGAAACATTGAAGGCATGTCATTATAAGAAGGGGAAGTTTCCATATAAAGACACCAAGAACATTGTGGGAAAGTCATTGTAGGGAGGGGTGTTTAAAAATAAAGCCACCAGGAACATTGAAGGCAAGTCATTATAAGAAGGGGAAGTTTCCATATTATAAAGACACCAGGATCGTTGTGGGAATGTCATTATAGATAGGGATTTGTGGTCTTTGAATGTAGATCTAAATCATTATGTAATGTAGCCGTTTTAGTAGTTGTCAATGGTTCGGAGTAGCAGAGCCTCTTTAAAACATGAAAATATTCCATCTGGAGTTTAGGAAAACACATTATCATTATTGCAAGAAGATTATTGTTATTAGGTGTGAGATGGCATTCTTACTTCGCCTCTGCCAGACGCTTGTTCCAATATATTCCACCCTAACGCTAGCATTTGTACTTTCTCCTGTAAATTTTCTCTGACTGATGTTCGGTCAATACTGACACCCAATCAAGGCCCTACTAACCAGAATTGATTGAGGCACCTTACAAGCCTATCCCTGGTGTTTGCGGCTGGATAGTGTTTCTCAGTAAACTTTGAAACATGACAGCATCAACAACAGGAAGTACAATGACAGCGTCAACACATGGAAGTACAATAAACCCCCGATAGTGTGACCTTATGTCTGCTGGTCACATCAATAGATAATCGGTCATCATCAATCTGACCACTCTGGTCAGTTTATTACCGAAAGGTATGATGACCCTTATATATATAGTGACCTAATCTATCAGTTCACATCAATCTGTCCACATTGGTCAGTTTGATTAAACTGACCAACCAGGGCTGAATCAATCTACAGTCTCCACCTCTCTGCGTCTCCTACACTGTTTTAACAGATTCGAGGGCCAGGGAAAAGAGAACTGCCACAAACATTCCATTGAATTTTACCCATACCATTGACAGGAGTGGGATAAATATGATGTACCATTCATAACATTTAATAATTGTTCTTCTAAACATCTTCTGTTATCAAATTCTGACATTTCTCCATATCTTTTAGGTAAGGGGAGGTAACTCAATCATTCATGGATTAGTTAGGATTTGCAGATAAGTAATGCAAAAAAAATATATAAAGCCTGAAATCTCGAGTGTCACTCTATCGAGAAAGGTCATTAACAAAGTCCTTCGAGCATTAATAAAGCAAGACATAGTGTTTATACTGGTAAAACCCATTCGTTACTGCATATATAGGATAGATAAAAGCAGATCATTTTTATGTGAATAGAGAAAACTGCCTTTGAAGCCAATGCCATGCTGTTTGATAAGTATTCCCACTGGTAGACATTTTTTCTCCCCATCAGGTTTGTGACAATTACGATAAAACTTATTAATTTGACGATGGAACACAGAGATGTCATGTCTGTCTGTAATTAAGGCAGTATTGTCGCATTCATCAAAGACGCATGTCAATATGTACCTCCGGCCCCAAGAGAGTTCGTCTCACCTGGGGGCATTAACAGCCATCAATCTGAGCCTGGTTGAACGGACCAGTCATTAGAACCAAGAATTGATGTCTGAGGACGACGGAACAGTCGTGTCACAGGGGCACATGCACATTGTGAGATGTATCGATTTTAAAGGTAGGAACCAAGTCTTGTGTGTCACTGTGTTCACCAAGTCATGCCTAGCCTAATTTATAAACAAGTTCTCCTGCGATATCAAAACATCAACTTGTTGTTACATCATGGCCTAGAGAGGGGGACAAGGGGATCAATACACAGTGACTCAGCAACAGTAAAGAGCTGCCGCGTCCTGCAGCACGTGTTGTACCTGTGTCGCGTTAATTCTTCTCTGCGTAAAGATTGTCAGATAATTATGATCTCAAGCAGCTCGTTAGCAGTTAGTAATCCCAGGTAAAAATCTCCCTGAACCTCATTTGCAAAGCTAATCATCTGATGTAACATCTACTAAATATTAATATTCTATAAATTATTAATTCTGTACACACAGCGCTCTGACAACAAATCTCAACCTATTGATCGCCTGTCCAAGCCATTATCGAATATTTTATTCGTATGAAGGAGATACTCTTTAACAAGCGGCTCCCTTTTAATGGACTCATCCATTATTGATGTGTCAAAAAAAAGCCAATTCATTCTAGATAAAAAGCAATTTTACACAAGGGTTTAGATAATGTAACATTTAACATTTTTATGCTGTTGATGACCGTTGTAAGTCTTTAAATAACAAAAACTCAATAGGCCAATAGAAATCCTGGTGTGATGTATTTTCATGCCTTGTTATATATTTTATAAATGTTTCATGATGCATTCATACAAATCACTTTCATTTACTCATTTTTTTACACAGATATACTTACTTATTAACCAGTGGAATGGCAGGGGATACTTTAACACCTTTGATAACACACTGGGCTGTCAGTTATACAGTCAATGTAGAAATAACACTCCTGGATTTACATTTTTATATTACAACATAACAAATTGTTACTTTTTTCTTTTCTTTTTTTTTTAACAATTGATTTACAATTCACAAATTTGACCAATTTGACTGGGAATCAACCCTACCAGGTACATTTACAAAATTTATTTGAGATATCTGCGATGAATTACAATTCAAAGAGGCCAACAGTTTTGATGGAAAATTTCAAAACTAAGGTATTTCAAATTTGACTGAATGATATATTTCATATAACTGTCTAACTAATTTTGAAGATACTAACCAATTGCAATATTTTGACATTTTGCCTGAGGATAATTTTCCATCAAAACCTGTCAATATTTCTGTAAAACATCAGGTCAATATTCATTTTATGATGTCATTTCCATTGTACCATCACAATGCTTTCAGTTAAATGCAGTACAATTCATCTGTACAATTTTCATCTGTTCCGTCTTTTTTTAATGATTGAAACATCCCATGAACCTGAGAAAGTGATATTGACCTCGACTTTGTCTCGGTCAATATCACTTGCTCAGGTTCATACAATCACATATTCACCTCAACAAAAGTCAGTAATTGATAAGAACCCAATAATTGTTGTCCGTTAATAGATAAGCATTAAATGCTCTAAATATAAAACTTGAAGGATTGGTCGTTGCTCCACTAGTACTACAACCTTTCACCGTGTACACAGCCCGTCCTGTGTCTCCGTGAATGTTTAGAAGCTATCCGAATCCGCCTGCCTTAATCAACTTCAGCTATTTTCGATTGAAATATTTTATTGATGTAACGGTATCCGATACACTGTGATGAGTATCAGATTTGGTGACATACCGTGTAATGAGACACGAGTCGTGACCCATCTTTGTTGTCGCCTGATCATTCCCTCACCACTGTTTCATTAGCTGCTCCGCACAAAAGGACGTTTAATATTCCACGCATATTGTATGCAATATTAATTAAATCACTTGAATACAGAACAATGAAAATGCAGTATAATTCCGGTATAACTGTTTCTTGCTGGAACCTGCCTTTGGCATTCTTCTTTATTTCCTGTAGATGCTACAACATGTTTCTGAGGACTGTTTCAAGCCAATACAAAGTCACTTCAGATGTATCCTACTTTACATGGTCGGCCATTCCTGTTTTAGTACACCGTGATGTCTATCAATAGTACTCCCTATAAATAATGTATTAATCGTTCTATTCGGTGTTCAGACTACAACAATTTCAGGTAAATAACACCTGAGAGATAATGTTCTGTTCTTTAAGTCATTTGATTATCCTTTACTCAATCAGACACAATGTCTTCATGGGTCTAGGATCAAATGAGATGTAATGTGAACATACCAAATCCTTACTATGGCTTATTCTTATAAATATTGACATTTCTTTTAAATGTTCATTATATAACTGAACCTTTCAAATCAAAGCTGCATTCACCCTAAATCACTGAATCAAGCATGTAACTAAAATTTCAGAGGGCTGTTCTTTTGGTCATGTAATCATGGTCTTCAATACATATCATCGTGGTGTAGAAATGTTCACGCTTTTCGTGTTGAGCAAATTAGCATGAAAATATCCCTACTTGAATATTTGTAGATTATAGATATAAAGAAACACAGATTTCAGAATCTTTCCCAACGTAAAAATGTCCACATCGTGATTGTGTTAAGGGTGACAACACAAACATTTCCACAAGCAAAAATTACGTTAACTGAAGATCGAGTTAATTTTACATTTTTGGGAGAACCTTTATGAAATTTTCAGTATTCTCTTGATATTATTCACAGTATTTATACTTCGGGTATATCCTATAACATATTGACTACTTCACATACAAAGTGAAAGTACCTCAAGAAAGATGACCTGTCTCTCAATTAAAAGCACTGTGTGCCCTCCAAAAAGATTTCAACAGACTTAAAGCTTATTATGCCTATGCGGTGAGGTGGGAAGTACTGGAATGTATCTCTTTCACTTGACCTCAGTGTGGCCAGGACATCCCAAGGCCTAAACCTCCAGCTAGCAGGATATTGGATGTGAAGTCACGCAGAACGATGCAGTTATCGATGTGTAGAAGAAGAAAGGGATAGATGTTCGTTTTTTAATTAACACCTTTCCCCTTTCGAACATCTCCACAGATCAGTGCTAGCTGGTTGAGTGTGATGTACAATAAAGCTATATGGAATTGATTTTCATCTCAAAATGTATCGTACCTGAGCAGATCATCGAACACGGGACAGAAAGCACCCAAATATATTTCTCATTTCATCAATTGGTTTTATTAACCATCTATTTCTAGCCACAATATTGTGGTCATTAATATATCACAGTCTACCCCTACGTAATTTTCCATATTTAAGCCAGTATTAATCATGTGTGTGTGCCTAAACCCCACACAGGATTTGAAATCTAAGGTAGGTAGGTAGGTAGGCAGGGAAAATATTTTATTCTATTTCAAATGTCACTTTTTATTTTACTGATTTAAGAAATAAATACATTAATTTGCTTCTATTTTTATTTGTTACGTGCATCAATAGTGATAAAGTACACAGCCAGATAAAGCAGAGATACTTAATAACATGGTTACGACTGATGAAATTTCTGAACTTAGAAATTTAAAAAAAAATCAGCAGGGGCTTTTTTTCTAGGTCTGTTGGATTGAAGCAAACAATTAATAATCTATTCTATATTTAGGCCTAATGATGACACAATATTGTTTCTCCTTTCAAAATTGTTTAACCACACTAATACATAAACTTCTTTCTACCCATATTTTACATTACATTTTCACTTTCCATATTTTACATTACAATCTCGAGTCGGACATGAAATTCACACCATTGCCATCATCAGATGTGAATAGATTCTTTTTACCAGGAGTGAACACACTTAATAGACTTATTTCAATCTACCTTTTGAACACTACAGCTAAACTATTTCTGAAAGCTTTATTATCATCTTGTACCTAGCCTTCTATAGGCCCCCCCAATTCTTACATGATTGACAGCAAGACTGGCAATGTGAGTAAATAGGAAATGTAATAGGAATAATCTGGCATCAAATTAAAGGATATGTTTATATATATAGCCTACTTCACATCTGTATTGGAGTTCTCACTGCCAAACAGGTCAACAAGTACCCAACTATTGTAATACTAACTCACAAAATTGTTAGCTTGCCCGAAAGTTTATTTCTTTCCGTATATATAGTTATATCTTTCCATAACAATAATATTGTTATAATTACAGGTGCTTCTTTCAAACTCTTTTTTTTTCTACAAGAATGTGAACCTATAAAAGTCGTAATTTTGATTACTTAAATATGCACTGTATCCCACATCATAAGGGGCAAGCTGTAAGCTGCCCTATAGTGGTAAAACATCAAAATGGAAGATTAATGAAGCCATCTGGCAAGAAAAATCCTCCCCCAAACCCAATACAGGGAAGAACACTCACAATATCAAGGTCAAAATCTATACCAAGATGATTCACCTGAACATGTCTTCAATGCATGCATGACCTAGCACAACCTAGCAAACATCAATGCTGGACCTAGCTAGCCTGCATCACATTATAAAGAGGGACGTCCAACCTAGCTAATATGCATGACTTAACAAACGAGGACACCTGACCTTGCTAACCTGTTTAACTTAACAAACCAGGACACTCGACCTTGCTAACTTGTATGACTTAACAAACAGGGACACCTGACCTAGCTAACCTGCATGACTTCGCAAACATGGACACCTGACCTTGCTAACCTGTATAACTTAACAAACCAGGACACTCGACCTTGCTAACCTGTATGACTTAACAAACAGGGACACCTGACCTAGCTAACCTGCATGACTTCGCAAACATGGACACCTAACCTTGCTAACCTGTATAACTTAACAAACCATGACACCTGACCTTGCTAACCTGTATGACTAACAAACGGGGACACCTGACCTAGCTAACATGCATGACTTAACAAACGGGGATACCTGACCTAGCTAACATGCATGACTTCACAAACAGGGACACCTGTCCTAGCTAACCTGCATGACATAACAGTGACGCCTGCACATTCTAGCAAACAAGGTCTGTCCTACCTAAAATGGACACCTGACCTAACTTGAATTTTTGACATTTTTGCACTTATTCAACCACTAGTTTTCTAAAATTGTAAAGTCTCTGCCAAGCTTACAAGACATCGATTCAATCTTTGAATTTGCAAGCAACTTGTTTGAGCTGTCAATACAAGTACAGGATCACATTGGAAAAATGAAATAATAATAAGATTGTATGCGACTTTAAGATCCTCGTTAACCAGTGATGGACATATCTGCAAAGCAGTTAAATGTACATGCACCTTTACTTCAAAAATACACGAAGATCCTCCATTATATGTACTTATACTAAAACTCTTACTAGCGTTATAAGCCTTCATATACCCAGACTGATTTTCTTCAGTCTTACAAGCATCTCAAAGACAAAGCTCCTTAGTGATAGCTGCAGGATATCAACAAAATGGAAAATAAGTGCAATATTTTCTGATGGTATAAATATTTTATTAAGACGGTATACTTAAACCACCAGGAATTTCCCTGCTTATTCCCTATTCTCCATCCATCATTTAGTCCTTGTCGAATCCCACATCATCCTGTATAAATATTTCATCCACCAGATTTAGCCAAGTGTCTTTAGTGTTGTTGGAAGTCACTTTTAACGCCCTGATATCCAATAACAAAAGCATAGATCACATGGACTATCTGTCTGTGTACAAGACTTCCATCTGATGTTTAAGAGCTGCAAAGATATATATTTTCTTATATGAGTATTGTAATATCCTCTGATTTAACGCACACATTTAACATCTCTAAGCCTTATCTTCTTTTCTTGAAAGATACCAATCTCATATGAACAAAACAAAAATCTCTGATGGCAGGAAACAAAAGTCCACATAACCACAAAACGTTTCACAATCCTGATTCCCTTGATGACAGACAAGTTCCCATGAGATCCTGATCTGACAAGTGTGTACACAACACACATTGGGAGTTTACAAGAGTTCACAAGACTTGGACAAAAGCAACCAAGCACAGCTGTGAGTACCAAATAGTCGATAAAAAGACCAAACAACCCACAAACTGAATCATGCCACATTTACTTATCTTTGAAATAACAGCAGCGTATCTAATAGATTTTCTTTAAATAAACGAGTCCCTTAAAACTTTAAAACAGGTTTGTGTTCCTGACCATACAGCATCTCAGTTCCTTAATCACTCTAAACGATAAGTATCTGCCTGTATGTATATCATCATACATCATCAGTAAGACGGAAAATAAATACCACAGCATCAGTACCCAAGGACAAATCCAAATTCAATATGAAAAGACCAAAATAGTACCCATGGAGATATGGAAACAAAAAGGAAGACAATAAACCTCCTCAAAAAACAGAGGCAGAGCCAGGTGTTTCGTGTAAGACACGTCATGATGTCACCCGTCAAATTCAGGACGTACATATATCAACAATGATTTCAGATGGAGTGAAATCTTTAAAACACAATAATCTAATAGACGGATAGCAAGTGATGACAACTGTTTACATAGCAGAAAGATATTGGCTTAATGATAAACTCACTGATCAACGAGACAGGAAAATTGAGGCAAAACCTGTTCTGTTTCACAGCTTTACCATGTACAATCACTTTCCATTATGAACATTTCAATATTTCATATATTTGCAAGAATACCATGCACTTTATCAAAGAAATAGGACCGTTTTCACATTTTAAGTAAAAAGGCTGCCATTCACACAAAATCTATGGCACTGATTTAAATTAAATATTACACGGCACTCTTACGTTTTCCTGTGCCAATGTGTCAGTGTAACTTTTCACCATCAAGCAACATGGGTTAAATTCAAGTGACATCTCCAGTGTGGGTCTGATGGAGTTGTATTACCTACACAAGATGTAACACAGTTTTTATTGCATCAAAGATACAGAAAAAGTATATATATATATGTGTGTGTATAAACGGAGCAAACACTTACTCCTCTGACCTTCAAGCAAATCACATTTCTACAAACCGCTCACATGCATTTATACACAATGTTTATGAGCATATCAGGATTATCTCCGCACAACCTCGTTGTGTATACCTGCCAGAAAAAAGCTGGAATCGTGATACTAACCAGCTGATCCTATAGAGAATTCAACAGATGTATCATTGAACCATTACAACAAGCATGGTTAGCAAAACGACAGACGCAATGTTGCGTTATTACTTAATCTCCAATGCAACATGCTTATGTCATAAAACATTGATATTAAGAAATATTTTCTGATAATGTTTGATAGAAATTTGAAAAACTGATACAGAAAGACACGCTGGCATTTCTTCAAAAGCCTAGGGATAGATCAGTTACGTGAAAATCTGAAAAGTTACAGAAGCCCTCCAAATTTGTTTGCAATTATGCAGTGCGCTTAAACGTCAAACAAACGTGGGTGGAGGACGTAGACCTACTGGTGAGAAATACTACTTATGTTTGCTGTCAGTGTACCAACACACAGCCACGATTTCTTCACACAAGTATTTCTTTCATCTTTACACGACTCCATGTGCTATAATTCTCATGAGCAGTAAAGTTCATAGACATCTTCAACATTTGCTATTTAGAGTTTTTGTCCAAAATACAAATGATTTCTTTACCAGTTTCAAGGCGGCAAAGTTGTTCTTTTCAATTTTGATAAACATACACTTTAACAAGCTGAGCCTTTAATCTTTTATACGCAATAAAAATGTTAAGTTGTGATTTTTCTTTTCTAGTTGCAAAAAAGGAACACATTAATTTGATATCAACTTTGATTACACTTTGCCCTAAGTAATTACAAAACATCCAACATACTGAACTGTGCAAATTGTTTCCATCTGTTTTTCATATTACAACATGGAAAACCTTTTAGTGATCTTGTTTTAGAATCCAAAACTAAAAATTAATTTTTGATAAAGAAAAACAAATGTGATATTGATTTAAATTGGACAAATTGAAAAGACATGTAGGAGACTTCGAAAATAATATTGGGGCAATTTCAAAACGATGTACGAGTCCAATCTTAAAACAGATGAAATCGTTACTGACTTCATTAGGAAATATTTTAAGAAAATTACTAAAAAACATGATCTGCGTTATTATATCTACCTCAAAACTTAGAAATGCAGGCAAATAAACAAGACCGCTGATTTTCAAAAGTTATAGGTACGGTTTATCAAGGTCTATATTTACGTAGAATAGATCGTACCTCACCTGTACAGTTTATATATATCTGAATTCAATTTGTTTAAATTTAAATCTAGTGATGTTTAAGGTACATTTAATTATATATGATTGCTGTTTATTACATGTTAATCAGAGCTAAAAAAAAAAATCTATTACACAAATCAAAATGTCCATCTGTTGGAATTCAAAATAGCATTTATCAATTCACGGATTGATTTTTTTTTTCTTCTTCCCAATTATCGCTCTCTTTGCTTTTGATATAAAATCAATTTGCCAAGAATCAGAATGAGACGGGTGAAGCACCTGCAATGAAATCAGTAATGTTATTATAACCTTCACTGTAGAAAAACTTACGCCCAAGTTGTGGGATTTATTATGTAACCATCAAGAGAAAAAACAGAATGGGGATTCCAGGATAGATGTAAGACCTTCAACCTTGTGTGCCCTCGCAGACATTTATGGTAAAGAAATCACCAAAATGTTACTTAATCAACACACTGTGTCCTGGAGTGTTACCAGGGCCTAACTTAATTACAAATCCTGATTCTGGAGCTAAATTCAGGGTACTTACCATGTTATTGACCTTGACTTGTAATGGCTTCAAGTACATGAAACAAAATCTGCAATAATGCTGTTAGGAAAAAGTTAAGTCTAAGGTGGCAAGACTGAAAAACAGGAATAGATTCTTTTCTTGAACAATATTATATATATAGAAGGCCAGGAGAGATTTTGAATGATTTTAGATTTGTATCTATGACACATTTTCCTAAGTATATATGAAGTCACCATACCCGCACTTCAATAAAGCTTCGTCAAATGATTCGCTTATCATCCCACAGCAAGACAAAAACTGTTTCACATGCTGTCATCCTTTCAAAACCTCCCAAGAATTTCAGCGAACCACAGACAGCAAAAACTGTCTGTGTTGTCTGAACCAGGGCTCAATAATTCACCCAAAGATAAAACCTTACAACTGTTTCTTGTGCCTCTAGTTAATTTTTTCCATGATCCCTCATAGAGAAATCTCTCATGGCTGTCACAGGTGGAATTCCCATTGCCTGTCTGCCTTGTCATTTTTGCACCTCACTCTGAGTTCAGCAGGGTCACTAGCTATGCAATCGAGGAGGCCATGTAGAGAAGATCTCAACAAGCAGATGTGCACCTTACTCGGAGCCACCACACTCCATTTCTCTGCCTAATGAAATATTGAATTTGTTTCAACTCTTCCAGGAAAAAACCACACCGGGATGTTGAAACATAACGTAAGTGTCTTACATAACGGCAGCTTCATCTACCAACTTAGCAAGGGGTCGCATAATAATAGCAACTAAGAAAAGCCTGGTTGTATATTTACATAGTACAATCTCCACTAAAGAGAACCCTGTATACTATTCTTATCGCTTCACGAGTAATGATAATAAAAACAAAAAACAAAAAAAATACCATTATTTTACTTCTTACCAAAGAAATTGGCCGATATTGCCTACATTTTTGTCCTTCGACTTCAATAGAGGCAGTTAACTATTACTGCAAGAAATCTGTTTCTCATAAAATACGAGGTAAACTCCAATTATTAACGTTGGTACTTTTTCCTCTCCTTCCTTTCCCTTCAATGTCTCCTCCTAAGATATTAAGGATACTTGCTCCAGTATAGACACATTTCAATTAAGGAACATCTTGCTTTAATAGATGTATTTTGAAAAGACCTGATAAATTGTGAATGAAAAGGAGCAGATATCATTTCCACTAAGGACTATGTTCTCGTTAACTACACTCGTTATCAAATATATATCATATTTTCTAAAGATTTTCAAGTGCCAGAAAATTATTCACTTCTTGTGAAATTGATGGCTACATTGGTTACCAGAATATGGTTGAAGGTTATCAACAACAAAGATCAGGGCCCTATACAGTTCAACGTCTGCTCAGCTCACAACAGATTAATAAAAAAAAACTTCCACCATATATGCTTTCAAACTTCTTAATATTCAAAATTATACTACATGTATAGAATTTAAAATTATCTTTTTAAGACAAAAATCGAAAAAATAATACAAAAAAAATCAAGATTTCCTTTTAAAAATTGCATTTTCAAAACTTACATGAATGACATGTTAAGCTGAACACACTTTGAAGAACTAGGGTCCAGCAGCTGAGCTAGAGCTTTAGGAAGGAATCAAACATGGCTTACTTATGACAGGAAGTGACTTTCTGTATGCATATATATATCTTTAATGATTGAATCTCATTTAAATCACACATGAATCATTGGCAGAAAGCTGCCCTAAATTTCAGTGCAGAAAATGTTTTGATATAATTTTATTTCTTTCAAATGAACAAGCATTATGGCTATGCTAAGCACAAATGTTATTTTAATGAACATAGACTTTTAAAAGTACACAAAACACAACATTCTATACTGAAAGACTTTACTTTAACCTTATGCAGGTTTGCACTGAAAGTAGATTGCAATTCAAAGCATGTAGTACACTTGAAATCATGTCTTTTTATATTAAAATTTGAATCTTGATGTAATTGTCTTCATATAGAATTGTGAATCATGAAATCTGCCTTTTATAGAAATACAAATAATGACTTCTATTTCTATGAAGACATGAAATCTTGATTTGTATTTCTATAGGCATTTAAGTGTATCGTGAAAAGAAATCTTCCTACAATGAACACAAATAAAGCTGAAGACAAGTTAACTGATCTCACCACGGATCCAACGAAAAACTGATTTTGAACCCCGAACCGTAGAACTTTTATTTCCATAATACAGAATGGTCCAGGGGATGCTTCAACCTAAAAGCCATATTTATCTCCTTCCTGAATTTACATTTCTCAGGACATGAAACCGTTTATAAAGATATCAAACGAAGGAATGAAACATATGCTGTATAAAAAGCACAAATCTGGCAGTGTAAAGCAGATGGCTAGCACTACCTACAAATGAAAATTACTACCTACAGAGAAAAAAAACTTCAAGCCGAAATTGCCAGCTGGTAAGTTTTGGATCTTGTACATAAACAATCATTTTAAAATAATAATATGTAGCTCGTCAACAAAGCTTGTGTTGCAGCCAGCCGTCCAGATACAAGACGAGCACCGAAATGGCGTAAACACTTCCTGGCGACGGAAAACCAACATGGCTGCTTTCAAAGCCAGACATCCTCCTCCGGGATTGCATCACTCAAATGGCAGAACATGACGTGTGTCACCCAGCGCCTCTACATACCTTCAGACAGCTAGGTCCGAACCATTCAATATACTTCCATAGTCTGGGATTCAGTGTAAGTGTAGGCATGATTAGTTTAATTTAGCATAGTTTTATTCCAAAGACACTGGTTTACAAAATGTAATCACATGTAGATAAAGTGCTAATGTAAAACATAAATTTAGCAGATTTTATAGGAGACAAAAATCTCCATAAAAAAATGTTTATGAAGGGGAAAAAAGTCATCAATCCAGCCCGAAATTTAATGAATTCAAATTAGTAATGCTGAACATGTGCCCATAGATTAACAGTGTATTAAACACCTATATCAACCTTGAATATTGTGCCCTGTCATTGCACACTTGGTTTTTATGTTTGGTTTGTTTGTATGTTACGTACGCGTCCTATTAACAGCTCTGGTCATTTAAGGACCTTCAAAGTTTTAATGATGGGGGGAGGGGGAGCTGGAGTACCAGGTGACTGTCCATCGTAGGCCTCCAACAAAACTACCCAACGTAGGCCTCCAACACAGGCTTTGAACAAAACTGTCCAACGTAGGCCTCAAACACAGGCCTCCAACAAACCTGTCTAACGTAGGCCTCAAACACAGGCCTCCAACAAACCTGTCTAACGTAGGCCTCAAATACAGGCCTCCAACAAACCTGTCTAACGTAGGCCTCAAACACAGGCCTCCAACAAACCTGTCTAACGTAGGCCTCAAACACAGGCCTCCAACAAACCTGTCTAACGTAGGCCAACAAAACTTTCCATTGTAGGCCTCCAACAAAACTGCCCAACGAAGGCCTCTAACATAGGCTTCCAACACACCCGACCCAGTGGTGGAGGGCTAGAGATCATAGACCATCAGATGCCTTAACCACTTGACCACGATTGCATACACTTATATTGCATGTAGCTATGGAAACTCAAGACTGAACAATCTGAGATTTGGACCAATCAAGGACTCCAACCAATCTGGGGAACTTGTTTTCTGGATCCCTTTATTCATGTACTGAATTTCTTTATGCCAGATAGATTTTGAAGTGTCAAGATTTAACTGACCACCAGCATGACATGGTCGTTGAGACCTTAACTAACCAGGGGCCATGGATCGTACCTTCGACTCAACCTGTGATTTATAGACATCATGTTTTAGTATCTCCACTCATCACCTGTAGTAAAACAATCGTAAAGTTTCTACCAATCCTCCTCGGACATCACATCTCCCGTCAACACTGACTGGTTTATGTATGGGGTTGAACTTTGAACTATGGACAGACTCTTTAACATTCTTGGATCCAGACCAATCAGGGACTGAAAATACAGGCCATTCTGTAAGTCTTCCTCCCTAAAGGAGAACATGGTCAAAAATGTAGCCTGATGTAGCTGGATGGACCTTCACAGTCATGTCCTTTTGCATGGATATTTACAAACTGCCCAATCATATATTCTTTATAACACCAATCACCATTGCTCTAGAATTATTTCTTTTTTAATCCTGACATTTTAAAGAGAAGTTTCATAGATTTATACATTATATCTCAGATTTGCTCCAGAATAGTTCAAAAACTATATACTGAACTGATGAATGACATTTTTTTTACATTATAACTCGTAACCATAAACAACCATCACATATACTAAACTGGTCACCGATAGATTCTTACTAGCTCAGAATAGTTCCTGAATCATTTCACAGCCATATATATACACCAAACTGATCACTGATAAATTTAGGGCTGAATATTGCTCCTTATTATTACACAATCATATCCACCTGACTAATTATCACCTGCATGATCCGACATCATCAACCAACCTAAATTGACATCCTAATTGATCACATTAACCACACTGACCCTTGATAGACTGACCATCCTGCTTCCAATCAAATGCCAGTCCATTATCACCTGTAATGATAGCAGATAACTCAATAATGCTGTGGTCGGACTTCTTCCATCCATCCCCATTATAAGATTATGAGTTCTGCCACCATCACCAGTGGGCCTTGTGTGTCGGCTTGTCAGGTTGAGAGCTAGAACTGGTCAATGGGGAATTGACATCTTCTCCACTTCATCTGACCAGTACATATCTCGGACAACTCAGAGTATCATCAGGCATCTGGCTACAACCAAATAGCCAATGCTAGCAATGGTCTGGGATACTTTGTATCTGGCCCATTCACCTCACGACTAGAGAGTCTAAAGTACTGTATCTCCATTCCAACTTACAACATTACATTTTGATCAGAAGGTACTCTGGTCTCAAGGTAATACCAAATTATCCAAATACACTGGGGCCCTTATAATACAGACCCTCGATCCTGCTACACTTGGCCCTATATACAAGCCATCTAGCTACACTAGAGCCCTTTAAAAGCCCCTCCTTCTACACTGAACCCTACACAGGCCCTCCTGCTACACCGAGCCATATACAAGCTCCTTTTGCTACACTGTGCCCTATAAAAGCCACTCCTTTTACACTGGGCCCTGTGCAGCCCTTCCTGCTGCACAAACCCTCCTGCTAAACTGTACAGCCCCTTCTGCAACACTGTACCCTATATATATATATACTAGCCCCTTTTGCAGTATCGCTCCCCCCCCCCCCCCCCCCCCCCTTCTTCCTGAAAGATAACCTTGGTGGATGATTGTATATCAGCTGGTCCTGACAACTCAAGGCAGTAGCATCATAACCTGTACCATTAAGAGCCTATTTAGCCTACAATCTGGCTAGCTTAATACTAGTACCACAAACAACTTATCCTCCTACCTAATTTTACACTTTTTTGAAATGTTAGAATTATAGCACACGTTATGGGTTTTTGGACTCTAAAATAGAAATCTTCTTTAAGATGTTGCTTACATTGAACATTTGCTAAGAACTTTATGTTTAGTTTCTTCTTATAAGCTAATCAGGCTTTGAATTATAAAAGTTAGGACTACATCACATGAGGCCAGCCTCCACAACATTCCAATAGCCATACCACATCAGACTTCCCCTTCCTTCAATAAAGAAGTGCCATAGATCTTTAATCAGGACACTGCAGCCTCCTGACACACTCACGCACCATAGCACAGTGCAGGCCTCCCAGTACAAGCTCAGACCAGGGCTCAGACACCTCACACAGAGCTCAGCCTCCCAACACATTTATATAGAGCTCAGCCTCCTGACACACTCACGCACCATAGCACAGAGCAGGGCTCCCAGTACACTTGTACAAACAAGCTTAGATAATTAGGGCTCAGCTTAACACCATACTTATACACAAGCTCAGACAAGGGCTTAGGCACCTCACACAGAGCTCAGCGTCCTGACACACTTACATAGTCAGAGCTCAGCCTCCTGACACACTTACATAGTCAGAGCTCAGCCTCCTGGCACACTAACATAGTCAGAGCTCAGCCTCCTGACACCCTTACATAGTCAGAGCTCAGCCTCCTGACACACTTAAATAGTCAGAGCTCAGCCTCCTGACACACTTACATAGTCAGAACTCAGCCTCCTGACACACTTGCAACCTCAGACCAGGGCTTAGCTATCCAATACACTTATATCGACCAGAGCTCTACCAGCAGACACGGAGCTCAGCCTCCAAATACACTTACAAAGTCAGAGCTCAGCCTTGGGATAAATTTACTTATAAAAAAGACCAAGGCTTAGCAATCCAACACACTTACACAGCCAGAGCCAAGTCTATTGACACACTTACTATCAAAGATCATTGTCAACCCTCTTATACAGTTGTACTTTACACACATGCAATTATTGAACCAGTGCATGCAGATTATGTGGTATGAATAACAATTATTTTGAAATATTCTTTTTTCTTTCCTTATCAGACCCTAAATAATGGAGATTTCAGTTGTTCATGTTAAGTAAATATTCTAGAATGAAATGGAAGATAAACAGAACCTGGACTAATCTTCAGACTTTCCATCAGACATTTCAAGTTTGATTTTCTCATCCTTTTCAGACTGAACTTTACAGCTTTCTGTTTTTTCTTCGAAATATTAAAACCTACTAGAGACTTTAAATTCCCAACAGCACAATTTTAAATAAAGATTAAGAAAATGCAGTGTATTGGGTTTGAGAAGTCAATAACTGATGCAGGAATACACCAGATAGAAGCTCATAGCAATGTTACGTAATCCCGAGAATAAACCATTTATTTAAAACAGGTTTTGAAATGTAATTGCAACTACTTTCTTCTTAGCTTTTGGATACTTAACAATCTGGTTCAATATTGTACAAAGCTATCACAAGTTATCTTGATCAAATATAGTCAATTTGCTCATATGAGCACCTCTTTTACTAGACTACCTGTGTTAAAGAGACCCCTTTTAATGTTTCCCATTGTAGTAATTTTACTGTAAACAGAAGATGTATCAACTCTTTCATCAATGAAGACAAATTTGAACTGTTCCCATTCAAATGCTGGTATAGTTCATTATGAAATTTCAGGGGTGAATGAGATAAAAGACCACTTGTGTAAAGAGGCCACTTTCATCAAGAGACCATCTGATTTAAAAGACCATCTCCATTATGAGACCACATGTGTTAGGAAATTACTTTCATTTAGAGACTACCTGTGTTAAAAGATCACTTTTATTTAGAGATAACTTTCATAAGAGACCATCTGGGTTAAGAGACCATTTCCATGAAGAGACCACCTGTGTTAAGAGACCACCTGTGTTAAGAGACCACCTGTGTTAAGAGACCATCTGTGTTAAGAGACCATTTTCATTAAGAGACCATCTGTGTTAAGAGCCACATGTGTTAAGAGACCACCTGTGTTAAGAGACCATTTTCATTAAGAGACCACCTGTGTATAGAGACCATTTTATTATCATCAATTGCATCTATATCACTATGGACCGAACCTGTTTTAAGAGACCACTTTTGGGACTCCAAGGGTGGTTCCTTAAAACAGGTTTGACTGTAAATTTCAATAATAGTCTTACTCTACCTATACAAATTTGTTTCACTACCTTTAGATGGCAATATTTTGGTACTGAAATACACAACAGGTACTGCGTTTTGTCTATCCAATCATGTGCTTAAGGTTTTTTTATTCTGTAATTTTCGTAGTAATCTGTCTAGCACTTGAATTCACCTAGCCTGCTCCAAGATTAAACGAACAATTTCCTTCTTATTTTTTTTATTACTGAGCTCATAAAATCAATTCTGTACTAAGATTGAAGAGTCATACAAATTAACACAAAATGTTATAGAATAACCTTCAAGGAATATTGGGAAGAAGGTTGGGCAGTAATTGAAGAAAGATTTCATCAAAATACTTTTGTTTTAAGTACACAGTTTAATTACACAGTTCAAATCTTCCAATGGCTTCCGACCATGACTTAGAATAAAAGTATTTATATTTCCAGGATTTTGTTTCTAATTACAGTTTTGTACCAAAAGCAATGCAAGACTTTCTCTTTGATGCAAGTAATTCCAAGACCTTCTCATAAGTTCTTAAAGTTCTTTTGTCATCTTCCTAGACAGGACTGCAATTTCAAAATTTTCAATTACATAATTTGTCATTGTAGCTGGTGATTATTTCCGTCATGCAAGTTTTCAATTTCATCACAACCCAAACTTTTAATGAATATGACTTATCTAATTTCCCACCTGGTGATTTAAAAGTTGCAATTCCACCTGATCGACCCCAAATTCCAAAATGGACTCTTCCCACCTTTGAAGTACACCATATAATTCTACTATCAGGGAAGATAGGTGCTAATTGATTTGTTAAACCCCAGAACAATATTGTTTACTAACACTGCCAGTGTAATAACGTGATGTCTCTAACTGAAAAATCTTAACTTTTTTTCCCCCAGCCTAATATCTGTGATTCACAGCAAAAATGTCAGATTTTCTTGTACCATTTATCAAAATTAATTATTTTCATTTTTTTTTGTTCATGTTGTCTTTATTCAATGCCTCTTCATTAGTGAAAAAACATGTCTTATTCGCCATTCAAGACTACAATAGTATACATGTATGCCTATAATTTGTGATTTCTGCAAAAAAAAAAAAAAATACTGTCAATCATAAAGTTGAGAAAGTAAAGTCACATTTTGAGAGGGATTTTCATAACAAATATACCAATGTTCGACTTTAAAAACCATCTGATCATTCATTTTGGGTCAAAATTTTAGAAATATCATCAGGGAATTCAGTTCTTTTAGACTTTCAGCTCTCTGAACAATAGGGTCTGTTTCGAAATGTTAAATATTAGGAAGATGATTGTATCACTACATGCGATATGACACGAAGAAATATGTAATATAAGAGAATCGTCAGGTTGGATGATATTTAGAGGAAGGTCATACACGACAGAAGCCGCTGCATGGAATATGCATGAAATATTAAATGTCCCATTGGTTTAAGTATTTATCCATGACTTCTGACAGGGGAGAAAGATATTTCATTTTATTCATCAGGAAACATAGCAAATATGTCATATTCTTTTCCATTTATTTATTTTTAGTGAGATCTCTCCCCCATAAAGCTAGCATTTTTCCACACAAGTCCCTGGGTTGGGTATAGCAGAAGATTCAAGTCCTTAGATGCATTGTTATGTATTGTCTTCAAAGGTGGAAAATACGGCCAGACATCTAAACATCTGTTATAAAAACCAATGTATAAGTCATTCACAGACACTGAACCTTCTCCAGACCGATTCATTTGGGGGGAGGCCCTATACTTGGCACGTTTACTGTATGTTAGACTCCCAAACTGTACACTATGACAACATCTTTAGATTTTTCAAACACAGTTTCGAAAATTAAAGCAAATTATCTGATCAATACAGAATATTACTGTGTACAAAGATCGTCTGTGTACCCCTTAAATAACCTCTTCATAAGAAATAGCCCAAAACTGTTGATTTCGGGACACAACTGATTCCACAGCCAGAAGTAGGTTCTCAATAGACCCGACAACATAAACACAAACTGATGTACCCAACCAGAGTTAAGTGTCTGGCAGGTTTCCTTTTCACGAATGAAGTCTTCCTGGTCCCTGGTGATTTTTTTCCTATTTCACATGGCACTAGGTTTTTATAATGTTTTTCCTATGGTAATAGAGTTTAGCATGGCTCTGATAAATAGGTCAAACAAAATTTTCAGTGTGGTAAAACGTATATAAACATTTACACATCAATATTGAATTAACTTTTTTTCCAAGAATTCAATCTCAAAATTTAAGAAAAAATCTTTGAAAATCTGTAACATTCTAATCTGATTTGGCTGGCCAAGAGGTATTTCAATCTATCTCTGAGTAAAACCCATTTGGGGCCAGACGTTTGACTGTGCAAATAGTGATGAATCTGTATCAGAACTCGTCCGCGCCTGCGGGGAGATCGGGACGCGTTGTTTATTAAATAAGGAGACAAATGTGTTGTAGGGACAGCGTCTAGGGAGGGTTTCTGGGGAAGGAGGGGTTCTTCGTGTGATTATCGTCTCTACAGAAATGATGCCGCTCCCTGATTCCGATCTCACGACATAACTAATTCATTAGCGCTGGTAATATAGTATGCGCAAGCCACTGTGCAACACCATTTGTAGACGGCTGTACACAGTGGAATCGGGAGGCATTTTAAATCGTGCTATATATTCCATTTTAAATCGTGCCATATATTCTGGTGAGTGCATAACATTTGAAGATTATACGACGAATACCTCTTCGTAACAATACCGAAAGTAGCCACAATCTGGTATGTAAACTTGTCCAAACTTTCATAGTTTACAAGTATGTCCATAACATTTCCTACCACCAACAAAACCAGACTTGTCCTAAATGACCCTGCATAGCTGTAAGTAGGGTGTCAAGCACACACACAAAAAAACCCATAAAATTACAGATATGTAAATGCTATCTTACCTATTCAAAGAGTTATCTCCCTTAAAACTATCCATCTAGTGTACCTTCCGAAGGGGTCACCAGTTAATCACTTTGCTTAGATTGAATGAGTTCAATTTGCACTAACATGAACAACATCAATTTGCACTAACATGAACAACGTCAATTTGCACTATTAGTAACATTATTTTGTCAAATAAAACTCATTTTCAGTAAATTTTAAGCTTTTTTGTTATACATTGCTACACAATACATGGTTCTTCCCCAGTTTAAAAAATATGAAAGGTTGGCAAGTTACAAGTTTCTCATCATGCAACGCTCTTAGAAAGTTGATGTAGACATCACAGTAAAGTGTCATATATCCTTAATTAAAACAAGCATCCTTCTTTCCACAAATGTGAAAGTGAAATGGCCTAGTACAAGCACATGATGTTCCATCACTTCAAAAGTCCTGGTGATATGATCTCAATATTCCTATCCTCCTCCCATGGTTAGAGAGTTCCACTTCCTGTCAACATAGGGTCATGGTTCAACAACTATATTTGAACCAATCAGGACTAGACCTTTAAAACAGCTTTCACCTATGATATTGAACCTGTCAATAGTTACACAGCAGTTGGCCCGGCTAGACAGAATTTACTACGGGTAAGATGAATGCATGGTGATCGACAAAAAAGTAAAACCAGTTAATAATTCTTAAATCATTAAATGACGAGCTTTTGTACATTCCTTATATTTATATGACAACAATAAAAAATATTTTTGCCTTTTTTAAAATTTAGTAATAATTTAAACTTGTAACCCATTCCCCCATAAAGTCACATACTTTGAACCTGACCAAATCAAAGAGTGGGCAAGTCCAGTTTAAATATGTAGGGGTGAACAAGTTAATATTCTAAACTCAAACCTCTCATGAACCACTTTTGCTAACCTTCTCTCTATAGCAACAAAAAAGGCCGTGAGCTTGGTCTATAGTATCTACAACCAATTCCATCCTCTTTGATGGGAAGTCCAGCATTGCTGTGGTGCCCGTCTGCCCTGACAAATCTAAACTGACACTTCCCTGTCCAGGGCTGCTACACCTCCCCTCTGCACATCACACATTTTTCACAGTTCATTGCAAACTGTGGGTTCACTAATGAACAAGTCATCACTGAAACAACATCGGGAATGTCACTAGTACAGTCAGCAACCAAGTCTTTCGACTCTCTCCGTAGTCTTTTGACTCTCTCCGTAGTCTTTCCACTCTCTCCATAGTCTTTCCACTCTCTCTGTAGTCTTTTAACTATCTCCGTAGTCTTTCCACTCTCTCCGTAGTCTTTCCACTCTCTCAGTAGTCTTTCCACTCTCTCCGTTGTATTTCAACTCTCTCTGTAGTCTTTCCACTCTCACCATAATATTTCCACTCTCTCAGTAGTCTTTCCACTCTCTCCGTTGTATTTCCACTCTCTCTGTAGTCTTTCCACTCTCTCCGTAGTCTTTCCACTCTCTCAGTAGTCTTTCCACTCTCTCCGTTGTATTTCAACTCTCTCTGTAGTCTTTCCACTCTCACCATAATATTTCCACTCTCTCAGTAGTCTTTCCACTCTCTCCGTTGTATTTCCACTCTCTCTGTAGTCTTTCCACTCTCTCCGTAGTCTTTCCACTCTCTCAGTAGTCTTTCCACTCTCTCCGTTGTATTTCCACTCTCTCTGTAGTCTTTCCACTCTCTCTGTAGTCTTTTCACTCTCTCTGTAGTCTTTCCACTCTCTCTGTAGTCTTTCCACTCTCTCTGTAGTCTTTCCACTCTCTCTGTAGTATTTCCACTCTCTCTGTAGTCTTTCGACTCTCTCTGTAGTATTTCCACTCTCTCTGTAGTATTTCCACTCTCTCCGTAGTCTTTCCACTCTCTCTGTAGTCTTTCCACTCTCTCCGTATTCTCTCCGTAGTCTTTCCACTCTCTCTGTAGTATTTCCACTCTCTCTGTAGTATTTCCACTCTCTCTGTAGTCTTTCCACTCTCTCTGTAGTATTTCTACTCTCTGTAGTATTTCCACTCTCTCTGTAGTCTTTCCACTCTCTGTAGTCTTTCCACTCTCTCTGTAGTCTTTCCACTCTCTCTGTAGACTTTCCATTCTCTCTGTAGTCTTTCCACTCTCTGTAGTCTTTCCACTCTCTCTGTAGTCTTTCCACTCTTTCTGTAGACTTTCCACTCTCTCTGTAGTCTTTCCACTCTCTCCATAGTCTTTCCACTCTCTCTGTAGTCTTTCCACTCTCTCTGTAGTTTTTCGACTCTCTCTTTGGTATTTCCACTCTCTCCGTAGTCTTTCCACTCTCTCTGTAGTCTTTCCACTCTCTCTGTAGTATTTCCACTCTCCCTGTAGTCTTTCCACTCTCTCCGTATTCTCTCTGTAGTCTTTCCACTCTCTCTGTAGTATTTCCACTCTCTCTGTAGTCTTTCCACTCTCTCTGTACTCTCTCCGTAGTCTTTCCACTCTCTCTGTAGTCTTTCCACTCTCTCTGCAGTCTTTACACTCTCTCCATAGACTTTCCACTCTGTCTGTAGTCTTTACACTCTCTCCGTAGACTTTCCACTCTCTTTGTAGTCTTTACACTCTCTCGGTTGACTTTCCACTCTCTCTGTAGTCTTTCCACTCTCTCCGTAGTCTTTCAACTCTGTCCGGAGTCTTTCCACTCTGCTCTCTCCAACTTGTATGTGTAGCTCAGAAATCCTTTTCTAGTTATAATCATGGAGGTATTTTGTTGATCTGAATATCAACAATTAATTGAATTGAGGATTAATTGAATTAACATGAAATCTACAATACTATCAGGCAACTTAAGAAAATAAAGATAATTTAAAGATAATTTTAATTAGGTAATAAAGGATGATATATTTTTAGAACAAACATATAGCAGTATATATACCTTCTTTCAAAAATGTATACAGACTACCTGCCATACTGATAATCAGAAAGAAAACGAAAGAAAAATAAAAAAAAATTCCCCTCACCACTCCCCCAAAAAAATATAAAAAAATACATAAAATGATTTCATATCACACAGATGGTTTGAGGTGGCCATGCTTCAACCAAACAGCTCAAATCCCTGGCAGAAAATCATAAATTACATAGACTAGTGAAGTTAATGCAAGTCTACATCTGGTGTCCATTAAACACACTAGTCTAATGTGGGTCCCACTTATGTAGTTAGCTGTTCGCTCAGTTATAGAAGTGTCTCAACACATGCAAACCACCATTGAGCAGTGTTTTATAGACATCGCAACTTGTCCAGACCGGAGGAACATCAGGAAATTTGGAAGAAAACATTTATGTTGATTAGACAATTTCGTTTCTGGATTCATTTATTTTTTAAATTTAGTTCTCCTGACTTCAAACTAATTTGTAAGTTAAATTCAATAAAAAAAATAATTTTTGAAAATGTGTTTTGACATTAACTGTGCAATGGTGTTTCCTAAAATGAAACCATACTTTTCCATAGCAATTTACTCAAACCCCTGAAAATGAAATATCCATCATAATTCTGAGAATTTAAAGTTTGTGACGGAACTAAAAGCGTAAAATACCGACAGTTATCACAGTGTACTAATCAAATCTTCTATCTATTTCTACAAAGAAAATATTTTCATAATTATTTTTTTATTTGAAACCAATTAAGTAAGCAAGCCAATTGAATCCAAGTCTGAACTTCAACCAGAGAAAATCTATCAAAAACATTCTATATGCAGTTCTGTATATATAGAGAGATTTCATATCAGATCTTCTCAAATTAGCACCGGCACAGGTCACTGGAATGGGAACAGGAACCTGACCCAGCCGATAGACCCAGATAAACCACAAGCTCCATGTTATGTGGTACTGTGATAAACACCAATAAAAACCTATACAAATTGCCAGCTTCCTTAAAACACACACACACGCACACTCAAAACTAACCCATTACAATGCCAGTTGTGTGATAATCGCCATTCCCCATTTTTTCCTGTCTTTTTTTCAAACCAAAGCACCTTAAATCTAACCTGCATCTCCTTAGTCCAATCCTCATCCTACCTTTCCCCTCATTTCCTCACATTAATATCAATTTTGGGTTTGAAACTGACAATGAGGATTGATAACAAGTCTGCTGATGCTCTTAATCAAGATTTTTACAAAGTCTTTCTAGTTTGTGCCTTCATAAGATCTATGGGGTAACAAAATGTTCTACTTTTTGGAACCTTTATTTTTTTACTTCACCACATATTAGTGCAATATCATCAGACTTTACGTTCACCCTGACACATTAGGACAATGTTATCAGTCATGACCTTCACCTTTCTCCCACAAGTTGGGACAGTGTCATCGGTCTCGACCTTCCTCTCCACAAAACATTGAGACAGTGTCATCAGTCTCGACCATCACCTCTCCACAAAAAATTGAGACAGTGTCATCAGTCTCGACCATCACCTCTCCACAAAAAATTGAGACAGTGTCATCAGACTCGACCATCACCTCTCCACAAAAAATTGAGACAGTGTCATCAGTCTCGACCATCACCTCTCCACAAAAAATTGAGACAGTGTCATCAGACTCGACCATCACCTCTCCACAAAAAATTGAGACAGTGTCATCAGTCTCGACCATCACCTCTCCACAAAAAATTGAGACAGTGTCATCAGACTCGACCATCACCTCTCCACAAAAAATTGAGACAGTGTCATCAGTCTCGACCTTCACCTCTCCACAAAAAATTGAGACAGTGTCATCAGTCTCGACCTTCACCTCTCCACCACACATTGGGACAGTGTCATCAGGTTCGACCTTCACCTCTCCACCACACATTGGGACAGTGTCATCAGTCTCGACCTTCACCTCTCCACCACACATTAGGACAGTGTCATCAGTCTCGACCTTCACCTCTCCACCACACATTAGGACTTTGTCATCAGTCTCAACCTTCACCTCTCCACCACACATTGGGACAGTGTCATCAGTCTCGACCTTCACCTCTCCACCACACATTGGGACAGCGTCATCAGTCTCGACCTTCACCTCTCGACCACACATTAGGAGTGTCATCAGTCTCGACCATCACCTCTCAACCACACATTAGGACAGTGTCATCAGTCTCGACCATCACCTCTCAACCACACATTGGGACAGTATCATCAGTCTCGACCATCACCTCTCCACCACACATTAGGACAGTGTCATCAGTCTCGACCTTCACCTCTCCACCACACATTGGGACAGTGTCATCAGTCTGGACCTTCACCTCTCCACCACACATTAGGACAGTGTCATCAGTCTCGACCTTCACCTCTCCACCACACATTGGGACAGTGTCATCAGTCTCGACCTTCACCTCTCCACCACACATTAGGACAGTGTCATCAGTCTCGACCTTCACCTCTCAACCACACATTAGGACAGTGTCATCAGTCTCGACCTTCACCTCTCCACCACACATTAGGACAGTGTCATCAGTCTCGACCTTCACCTCTCCACCACACATTAGGACAGTGTCATCAGTCTCGACCTTCACCTCTCCACCACACATTAGGACAGTGTCATCAGTCTCGACCTTCACCTCTCCACCACACATTAGGACAGTGTCATCAGTCTCGACCTTCACCTCTCCACCACACATTAGGACAGTGTCATCAGTCTCGACCTTCACCTCTCCACCACACATTAGGACAGTGTCATCAGTCTCGACCTTCACCTCTCCACCACACATTGGGACAGTGTCATCAGTCTCGACCTTCACCTCTCCACCACACATTGGGACAGTGACATCAGTCTCGACCATCACCTCTCCACCACACATTGAGACAGTGTCATCAGTCTTTACCTTCACCTCTCCACCACACATTGGGACAGTGTCATCAGTCTCGACCTTCACCTCTTTACCACAAATTGGAACAGTGTAGTAAATCTTTGACTTCTCTTTATACAGATGAGGTAGAATATGTTAAGAGAAACTATGTCAAGCACACCACAGATTGGGACAGTGTTATTCCCTCCCTAGCACATTGGAACTATAACAGTATGGACCTCCACACATTGAGACAGTATATAATCAGTCTTGACCTTCACCTCTCCCCCACACATCGGGACAGTGTAATCTGGATGGACTTCCACCCCCTGGGGACTTGTTATCATTCAATTATACAATAAAGATAGGCAGGGCAGACCTAAGATAAGGGAGACCCTCCTGACCTCCTGTTACACCTCCAGAAATCACTGCCTGTTGCATGTGCTGGTCGGAAGCTTCCAAAATGTTGTATTTGTGGGGAGTCACCCACTATATATGACCTATGGCCTACATTCTGATCATCCTGATCATTGTGGAATTGGTAGTTGGTTGGATGGGTAGTGAAAGGTATGTCTCGAAGGGTATCTGTTCCTATAGCTTCTATATTCAGACAATACTTTATCTTATATATATATATAGTTACATATTGTTTTACAAAAAAGTCATCTGATGTGTTTTCATCTTATTAATTTTCAGAAATATAATTCTAGGTAACTGTATCTGGCTGTGAAATGTGATCATCAACAACAATCATTACCTAATCATAGAAAACATAATGCTTGGGGTTTATTTTTCGAATTGTTGTTTTGTCATTCAGCAAATCTCCATAGAGTATTAATATAATTTGAC
Source organism: Mizuhopecten yessoensis (assembly GCF_002113885.1). Taxonomy (NCBI): domain Eukaryota; kingdom Metazoa; phylum Mollusca; class Bivalvia; order Pectinida; family Pectinidae; genus Mizuhopecten; species Mizuhopecten yessoensis. Next base: position 2,327,324 of record NW_018485984.1, on the reverse strand, counting down.
ATAGTTAATAACATATCGTTGGAACCATAGAGTATTAATATAATTTGACATAGTTAATGGCATATCATTGGAACCATAGAGTATTTATATAATTTGACATAGTTAATTGCATATCATTGGAACCATAGAGTATTAATATAATTTGACATAGTTAATGGCATATCATTGGGACAGACTCTGCAGCATATTCCATTAAATTGTGAAAATACATTTCTTGTCACAGAACACAAAACAATCAGCAATTCAATATATTTCCTACATTTATCAGCACTTTAAAGCTTAATGACTTACATTATCTAATATCAGAACAGATTATAAAATTCCACTGTGTGTATTATGGTAAAAACACAATCAAGATCCAATTTTTTTACATCTTTTTAACAATCGACTTTCTTCAAATTATAATATTTTGTTGATCATTCCAGTTGGGGAAAAAACAGCTTACATTTTACATCAGAAAAGGCCTTATTTCCTAACAAAATGATGATAAGTCCAGTATAGAAAGATTTATGAAGGATTAGCTTGTTATAGTCGGCTAATGTTTTCCTTCAAAAAAAGGAAATAGCATTGTGATTGGACCATCCTGGTTGATAATGAACAGCCATGGTGTTCAAATATCTCTCAGATTTTCAAACCAGACCTGACAGTTTATGAATCTCCCTTGGATTGAAATTGCATCAGGCAACCTCTTCAGAAGGCTGTTAAATCTGCTCCGTGGTGTAGAATAGTGTTACATTATCGGAAAATTATCCCTTGCAATTTTTATTTCAATTTTCCATAAGCCATGCTCAGCAGAGCGTTAAGTAACATCCTGTGAATCGAAGTCGAAAATTTCCATTAAATGAGTCTCTCTGGAACTCTTCAGGGCGTGAAAGTAGGGTTTGATTACGTTGGTCCCCACAAATCAGACGCCCGAGTGTACATTTGTGCGCGACACAATTGCCGATGCTATTCATTTTGCAAAATATACAGGAATTTATTGCACATCTTGCCGCATCGATGTCAATGTCGTGAAATGGCATTGTGAAAAAGCATTCACTTGTTCAGCTCGTCAGTATTGGTGAAATAACTGGCACCTATCACTGCTTTTAACATCAAACAAGAGATATTAGAACACGATCTTCAACTCAATGAATCAAAAATCACGGCAGTTGTAGGGAAGGGACAAAGGAGAATGAATCTTCAGAAATAAAACATCCAGGGCGATAACATTCCTCAGAAAAAAAAGAATACAATTTCCATGCATTTTATTGAAAAAAGTATTTCTGTGTTTTGGAAGAGAAAATCAATATTCTGTCCATTATAAACAATTTAATCTTTTCGTCTTGGTCTGCTCTTCTCGTGTCTCAATGTACGAGATAAAACGTCTGATACCCTGCACGACAACTTGACAGCTTTCGTTTTTACGTAGCGGTATACATGTGTTCACAGCATTGTAGATGCCAAACACGCTCCATGTCGTAGGAGTCTGGTACAATGCGACTTTAGGGAGTCCTGACAAGTGAAGTAGTCTACCATCTTACGCAGCCCTCAACTGTCAAACTCTTGATCTCATTGGAGGAAGGATCTGGAGCTTGTGGAGCTGCACACAACTTGCACTTCCTGCACCAACACAGCACGAGGTCTCCTGCGTCATTAAGTGTGCACATGCAACTTGTTGCTTTATTTTCATGATGAGCTCCATTCCCTGATGACCTGCTTTTACACAGGAATGGATTTTCTAAACATCCTTTAATTATTGCCTGCAGCATTTATTACATTTTCAAGTGTTATCAACAGTAATTACAAAAAAAAAAATCTGAATTTGGAACAACACATATCATGGAAAACATCAAAAAGAATATAGATTACATAAAAAATCTTATAGATATTTCTAATGAACTGTATCTACTTTAAAACACTTAAGTTTTTAGAACATCCTGTATTTTTTCCTATAGAAATCCAAAGCAACAGCAGTGTCAGAATCCTATTAGCTGTTACTTTATTACCTAAAAACTCCGATCCGTGAACAGCATTAAAGATGTATGTGCATCCGATAAGATTTAATCGTTTTTCAGGACAATAAGAACGAAATGCAAGACTGAAAACATTCATTACATTGAGTAGGTGTTAGTCGTGATACAAAGATTAAAGGATTTGCATTTGTAACAAAATGGCAAGAAAAAAGAAGAGAGAGGCGAATCTTACGTAGAAAACGCCCAGAATGTGACAGGTTCTTGTCTAACGACTGCTATCAGTCCCAGAACACAACGGGTTTTAAGGATATCCACCCACCCCTTCAGATATAATATCCAATTCCGTATCAGTCAACGAGAGGCCGGCTGTAATTTATCAGGAAACCACTGGTAAGAATTGTATCAAGTTCTCCCCTTGATTCGTTTGCACAGCCGATTTGATTGCTCTTGAATTGATATACAATCGACTGGCATCGTGGTTTATCAAGAAATAATGATCGATAAGTAAATCCTTCAAGTCTGTCGAAGAGAGATAGCAATTTTACACGGACTAAAAACATAGTATAAACCAGACTTTAATTGCTAGGTAATCTTCCTGGGCTAGGGGAGACAAGTATGAATCAGAAACCAGCAGCATCAGGACACGTCCAGAATCAGGATATTATCTCTGTTCCGGATAGGAATACATTGAAAAATGTTGACTGAGGACCCTCTGGTCACAATATCTCCTTCCACAAATATTGACATATGCCAAGTCAGCAAATACAATGGAGATGTAAAATGTACATAGAAGCGTTTCGAGGGCTTTTGACTCTGTAAACGTCAGAACAGCAAACAGAATACTGATGTAAAATTTAGATAAAATGCTTTTCAAGAGCTTGACAGCGATTTGTAGGGCCAGCATCTACCAGCGTGGTTCTAATTGACAGAACAACACACCGCAATAACGACACAAAAGTGACCAGTATTTGCCGATAATAACACTAGCTGTATTGACTCAATCTCACAATAGCCCCACTGTAGCTCCGAAGGTATGAATAATTCAACTGTGATGGTACAATCATTAGTTCAGACTAAATCAACACACATTTTTGATTTTCAATTTCTACTGCAATTTGAGACAAAACAAACCAAGTTAAAGCCACACAAATTATAGCCATTCAAACGTTTCCATTGAACCAACACCATTATTGATTAAAATTCTACGTGATACACGGATTACATCCAAAAATTTCAAGTAAAGCAACAAAATATCAACACAGAAGTTAAGTTCTTTACATTATTCATAGAATTTAAACGGCTTATCGTTTATTTATTTTATATTTTAGTATGACTGTCACAATACAATTTGGTGTTTATATAATTACCTGACAGTTTTCACATTAATCGTAAATTGCTAGATTTTACACGATTTGTAGAATTTCAATCTTCATATCAAATACATGCATGAAATCAAGATGGATTATATTTTTAATAAGATTTCAACTTTTACCTGATTTTGTAACAGGCCACTTTTCATTAAAGCAATATGTATACCTTAAGTCATTTTATTTTGAGAGACAATGTCGCCTGAAGTAGCAGTGCAAGTATCTGACAATGTAACCAAGTAGCATTGGAAGTTTCTGACAATGTAGCCATTTAGCAATGCAACTATCTGACAATGTAGCCATTTGCAATGCAACTATCTGACAATGTAACCATTAAGCAATGCAACTATCTGACAATGTAGCCATTTAGCAATGCAACTATCTGACAATGTAGCCAAGAGACACTGAAGCTTAGTCAGTGGATGGAATAGGGTAGGATTGTTTAACCCTTTGTCTGGCAACTGTAGAAAAAAAGGCAGGTTTATTTAACCCCTTGTCTTGACAGTTGAAAGAAAATATGGGTGGGTTTATTTCACTTGTTCTCTTGTCAGTCAGTAGGATGATGGGGTTAATTATTGGTCAGCCAGCCTGCTTTTCAGTTGAAATACTTTCAGTGCAGAAAGTTCATGTAACCCTAATGTGGCCTAAATGGAGGAAGCTTTCATCAGTACACATACTTTGTACAATTTCACCGTTTTATCCCTGTTACAGATGGTCCCCCACTTATGAACAACGCCTCAGGTTTCACCCTCGAAGCATTTACATATCTGGGGATTCTAAACAATGTGGATGGTAGTTCCATCCCGCTGTATGGAAACAAGAATCTCTCCTTTACGCAAAGAAATTGTAAAACTTACCTGAAGTCCCCAAAACACTGCCTCCTTGATCCTATACAAAACCAAGATGATACAGAGCTGCAACGAAAAACAAAGCAGTGATAACATCAGAAAAATTACTGCAAGTACATAATGTTGGTTATAGTTTGTAGGTCAAATATCAATGGTTTCATCAAATCTATTTATTGGTAATAGCTGCAATGGTTTTGATGAAGCAATCAGCAATGGTCCAGTCAAGTTCGACATTCAAAGTTATGTCCTCGGAATGAATACAATTATAATGAGCTGACAACCTTGTATTTTTTTTAAAGAACATTGACCAATTCCTTAAGCTACCTCTAATTGCTTTTTATTTTAATTCATTTCACACACACACTTTCAACACTAAATTACATTTAAATACAATTGATAAAAATCGTTGGAGGGCTGCCAAAAATCTATAATATACAATCATTCTAAGACCCCCTTTAACAGGTTCAACACAAGTTTCCCTCAATACCAGAAGTTGAACCTGTACTATCAGCACACAATCGAGAGCTGGACATGGCACTATATATTCTACACCATAGACCATTAAAGTTTTACATTACAAATCTGATCTAATAAAAAGTTATAAACATTTTTGAACTTTGGGAGATAAGGCACTTGTGTTTCATTTACCATAAAAGCGATATATTAATTTTTTAAATGGAAAATAATGTTCCATATATATATAAATATTCATATAACACTTCAATTTGACAGCAAAATCAATAGATGAAATAAAGAGAAAAACAGAACTAGAAAATAAAACCTCAGATTTCCACAGTTTTATGCTTTTATCAATTAATTTGTTTCATTTCGACCGTATCTTAAGAATTGCTAATGAAAGCTAAAAGTTGACTATTTTCACAGACTGTAAATTCAACATTCTTCTATTTACACATTTCGACGCCAATTTTCAAGATACACCTGCCATGTTTTTAGCATTACATTAACATGAATATCTAGCATGCAGAAATATTTTGTCAAGAAGTTATCATAATTATATGCTTTCAAATTGACACAAAAAAAATCTCAATTAGGTACATTTGCAGTAACTGCCCTGGTCCAAGACGGTAAAGTCCAGCGCTTTTAAAGAAAACTAACATTTTCAAGACTTTATTTAAATTCTTAAATCTTCTAAAACCTATGTCACATTATTTTTGTATCTGCAGTGCTCTCAGAAGGACATGAACAAGATAAAGATTCCTGGTCATTAGGAACAAAAATACAAAATTAGGAGCAAATTACTTGGTAATCAATAAGGAACATGGTGTCTTGTTTCTCATTTTGTACTACACAAGCTAACATATGTTAATTGGGATCTGGAAACTCCACCAGGCAGGAAGCTTCTCCAGCCGGGAATAGCTCTGCCCTAGCTCTGGGGCAGCCGCACACCAAACAGGCATCCCAAAACATGTGCACTTTTAAAACCTAATCCAACATGACATTTGAGCCTGTCGCTGTTGCTCCTTTCCCAACACTGTTGCCAGATCGTGTTTGTAAAGGAATGCCTCGTCAGTCACCACGAAACATGTGCCATAACCTATGTTACATACACATGACCCATCTGTTCAGCTTTCTCTACAACCTTGTTTTTTTTTTAATATATGAAGCTTCGCTACAAATACCTTAGTTGTAGTCATCAAAAATCTCTTCAGTGCTTTTTAATCATCAGACACTTTTTCAAATAGATTTCGATTCTTTTCCGTGATTACCTCGACTCCTCAATATCCTCTGAACTCTTCCTACAAATGTATTTGTGATATTTTGACATTTTTTTTACATATGGCATCCATTATCCCTCCCTCTTTGGTTCTCTTCTGATTCTGTTAGAAGCGCCATCATTTCCCCTGATGTCATTCTGATTCTGTTAGAAGCGCCTTCATTTCCCCCGATGTCATTCTGATTCTGTTAGAAGAGCCTTCATTTCCCCCGATGTCATTCTGATTCTGTTAGAAGCGCCTTCATTTCCCCCGATGTCATTCTGATTCTGTTAGAAGCGCCTTCATTTCCCCCGATGTCATTCATGCTTTTAATTATAACAGCCACGTAAATGTTGTACCGATTCATTTTCTTATTTGAACTTTATTTCACTTCAATTATAATCTTCTTCATCTACTTATGTTTTTCTCCTGACATATTGCTATAATTGTACCTTTAATGCCTCCATGTTTTCTTCATGTAAATCAATCTTTGTAACCTGAAAATTAACAAGAGGCCCATGGGCCTAAACGGTCACCTGAGTCTACAGTATTTATTTTTGTTGTTGAAATATGTACCAATTTGAGTAAAAAATAGTATAATGTTAACTTAACTTTGTCAGGACCATAAGCTGATCATTCCTAGACCAATTTTAAGTGAGATCGGCCTATTAGAACTTAGTAGCAAAATAGCGGCCATGGCAGCCAAATTGTATTTCTGATTGACCCCAAAAATAACAACACTTTGTCAGGACAATGATTCGATCATTCCTACAAAGTTTCAGTTCAATTGGCCAAGTAGAACTTTACTTTAAGTTTGAAATAGTTTTTCAAAATGGCAGCCGTGGTGGCCATATTGGATTACTGAACGACCCGAAAAATAACAACACTTTGTCAGGACCATGAGGCGATCATTCCTACCAACTTTCAGTTCAATCGGCCCAGCAGAACTTGATTTTAAGTTTGAAATGTAAAATGTTAACGGACGACGGACGACGGACGACGACGGACGAAAACGGATAGCAATAGGTCACTGGAGCGAAAGCTCAGGTGACCTAAAAACCTTTCTAATCTTAACATTCTTCCATTTAAAATCTTTAAAATCTGAAAATCTTGCTATTCAGAACCTTTAAGGTATGGAAATTTCCTTATCTGAACCTTTTGTTACCAGAAACTTAAACTATATGGACATCATGCTATTAAAAGTCTTATATTCTTGATATTCTGCTACCAATACTTCCTCACCAAGACTAGCTTGTTATTAAAACCTTTATAATCTGAACACTTTTCAATCTGAAACCTCTAAAAATCTTAACACAATCTTTCTTTCTACAACCTGTATAATCTGAAAACTTTTCTATCCAAACCTTCCTTAACTGAACATCTTGTAATGGAAAACCCTATAATCTCGGCATCTTACAACTTAAATCATTCACCCCTGCAATTTTAAACTGGAATTGCCTAGTCTTTGATTTGGCAAGGTTCAAATGCGACTTTAGGGGCGAAATGTTTAAACTTTTTGTAAAATTAACATCATTCCATCTAAAGCCCTCTGAAACATGTGTGTTTTTTACTTCTGGAAGCATACTGATACTGTTTACGTCTCTGCACATATTGATGACTAGTGTCAGGAAACTGGCAGGATTTGCATTTCCAATTCGTCTTAATCTGTTAGGAAATTGTATTCTGCCCAACATTCCCACCAGTCCATGTCATTCTAGCACTTCCCATGAACGTGGACAAAAAATCAATTAAACTTTCCAAAGATTATCAACAAAGAGTAAAAAGAAATAAGGAAGACACAACAAGAATTATCTCCATAGAAACAAAGGTAATTTGTCCAAAATGACTTTCCTCCGACTGTTTTTTTACGTAGGATCACTAATCAGTCATCAGCAATTTGTTTCACTTCCCCAAGGTTCTAATTCATTTCTTGGATACATGCCGCAGCACTCATCACAAAATGATCTACCATACTGACACTAGCCTCCCTAACAGATGATGCGCATCTTATAAATACCTTGAAGCTAGCCTTAAAAAAAACTTTTCATATGGCCACTAGTCAGCTACTGGAGGGTCTGCAGCTAAATTACATCACGGAACAAAAGCCGAAAAACAATGCAGGCCAATTTGTCGAGGAATAAATTGATGTCCTCCATCATCTAGCAGTAATTACAGTTCTCATAAAGCGTCAGAATGAAACAAACAATTCGGAGTCGGCTCCCAATTAAGACAATTAAAGAAGAATGGCTGTTGCAATGACCTTGGAGATGAAAATTAAAGGTTTCAGTAATTGTTTTTTCTTTAAGAACCAGTGCCTAAGAACCCACCACAGTTATGTAATGGTTTTGTATAGGAAGGTATTTCCATACTAAATCTGTACTAGTGTTTCATGTCATTTTGACAGAAATGTCTTTCTTGTTGTGATCAACCTTGCCAACAAAAGAACATTAACATTAACTACTCATCAGGTTGTACAAATATTCAATCGTTGGGCTGCCTCCAAACACCAAAACAACTGGCAAGAATACAATGCTAACATGATTCTAAGTATATAAAGCAGACTGACATAGTGATTTGTTTAATTGTAAAACAGTGTGTGTGATACTATGACATTATTGATGGAATATATAAAAACAAATTTTATAATTCATAAGTCTCAAAAGATTTCTTTTCAGAAAAAATAATAATTAAAAGCATCACGACCAAACAATAACATTTACATTCTCACAAATACTTTTTTGAGATTTTTTTTTTGAGATTTTATATCATCATTAGGAAATAGAATTTTCTGTAGACAAGCACTAAATCACATTTTGAAACTGAACTTTGTTTAAGGCAAAGGGTACCACTGCATAACTTCTATTCATGAAGAAGAGTTCCACTTTAAACCTGTCTTTATGCCTGGAGTATTTATAGAATTTGTAGAATATAAGGCATATAAAAGGAACTAGTTATAGCTCAAAGTTACTTCCCTTAGCAAGATACTCATCTTTCCTTTTAATACATTGCCATTCTAATTCCAGGTAAGCAACACTGGTTAAGTGTATAGGACTGCTGGTGCATGGTTCTGAAGGTTGTTACCTGGAAATCAGGTTTTTCATTCCTAATTTTGTTTCGTTTTCAATTTTTTCTTTGATTTATTTTTCTCAAAAACTCAAACTAAACACAAATATTAATATCCTGTAAAGCATCACAAGATGTGTTTATATGTTTGAAATGCATCTGCAGAAAATGACCTAAACAAATATTTTATAACAATGCCATTTACTTTATAATCTCATTTTTCTTCCATAATGTTTTAGGAGATTCCTGATTTTCATCCTCATGTTTGGTTTGCTCAAATTCAATATTTCGTTGAACAGATCAGCTTAAACTTTGGCATTTTATGCTATTATTTCGACAAGTAGGGATTCTTTTTGGACATTTTGAGAGATTGCCATGTGGTTCTTTCTCCATGAAAAAATGGCAAAGTTGGACAAAACTGGGTTTTTTCCTGGGTTTACATTGTCTTGTAAAATTGTACAAGATATATTCTTTGGAGAAGAATTGACAAAGAATTGGATCAAACTAAACTTTTGTAAAGAAAGTACCAGTCAGATAAAACAAACTGTCTACAATAGCCTTCAAGCATTTATCTGTATTCCTTCTATATAAGCTTCCTTTGCTTGTACAACCTTCAAATTGCTGAAGGGGAGTTGCAGGATTGAAAGTCTTTTCTGAAGCCGTGACAACGGAATAACAGGATGAAGACTAATTAAACAGTCTATATATTTTATATAGCTTTCTTTGGAGTTGGCGGAACATCATGAAAAATTCATCAAACTAGATGAGCAATTCATCAAAATGTGAGCGACCACAAAATTTAAGACTTCCTTTGAGTGTGCTGGTATGTTCTACAGCTTCCTTTATACTCCTCAATGGCGATACAATGTTAAGTTTTACTATTTTGAATTAAGTTTGTGCGCTTGCTATTTTATGGTGATTGCTTAACTTTCTATCAGCTATAAGTAAGATTTTAAGGATTAACTGTGTCTGACTGGTCTTTGCTATGAAACAAGTTACAGTTTTTGTCACAAGCTATTTCCTATTCTACCAACATTGTACATGTACAGTAAAGCATGGCTACTTTTTCTCTATAAAAATTACAATGGTTTTCAGCTGTTCTTTGGATTCTTTTGCTCAGAAGGGGTAAAACAGTTAAACGTTTCCCTCCAATGTACTCCGCAACAAGTAACAACATCACAATTTCCTAGACATTTTTCTAGCTTGTTGCTCGGGAAATAGATGATTTGTTTAATGGCTGTTTTAGAAACTTTTGTCCTTCGATCATTACTGGGAAAAACCTTGAGAACTGTTGCCCTCACATTGACAGCTTCAGATCATATTTCTCCAGGTCCTCCCCAGCAATCTTTTGGACAACAATTTTGACTGTTTTTAAAACAGCCATGAAACAACTGCATACTACTAAAGATATCAAGACTTTTAACTCAACACTCGTGAAACAGCAAATTCAGGAAAGTAAAGATTCTACTGATAATCCCAATTTCATTGTAAGAATGCCTTTACTGCAAGATTTCAACTGGTCATTTCCCCTTAAAATGATAAAGTGTCCTTCAGTGCAACTTTGATGATCGTAAAGTTCTTAAGCGCAACACTCTGCCTAAGTAATCAATGTTGAGACCCTATAAAGTGTGTATTATGCTAAACTTGTTAGATCAACAATTTGTTGTTACACAGGTTTGGGGCATGTTGATCTACTAAACAATCCTGTTTGGACAAGATTATGTGTCCAACAGGTGAACAGATTACTATACAGGTAAAACCATCTGCCAACAGGCCACGTTACACAACAGTGTTGATAGTGCTAAGTACCGGGTCCACCCTTCCTCATATCTACCTCCAGCGTGTGAACATGATCTAGGGTAGAACTAGAAACCCTGATATGCCCTGTTTTGATAAACTCTCCGTTTATTTCCGCCTGATATGTTATCACAACAGTTTCCATCTCTGCCTAAGCTACTACATGGCATGACTGTTGGTAATTCTGAGAAGATGGCATTATCTATTTTTTTTCACAATTGTTATTTTGTTCTTACAACATGGCCATCACTCAGGGAAACGGTATATGTTACTTCCATCTGTACAAATGTACTTGATGACCTTTCTAAATCTTCTAACTAGGAACAATTCAAATGTTTCAAGCTAACGGAAGCCAATCGTACAATCACGGTTGGTATTAAGATCTGATCGCCGTTTCTCATCCATTTATCCATTGTACAGACTGAACCTAATTTTCAGGTCAAATGGATATGGAATCCTAGATTTGATCCAATTGAAAACATGTCAACAACAAATTAGAATTTTTTCAAAATGTGTGTCTGTCTCTTTCAAAACTGAGTCTAAAAAAACAAAATGTGATTTTTGCAAAATCCTGTCTTCAAATTCTTGTCCAACACCCTTAAACTTGAGGTATTATATAAAGTAAAATTTTGTTGTACGACCAGCATTTGTAATGGTGATATCTTGGATAGTTACAGGATTTGACAAAACATTGATGGAAAGGCAAGAACGAATTACATAGGCAATGAGGGAGGTGGCAAACGAATGATGGGCAGTATATACATAGAGGTTTAACTGTAGACTCTCTGACAAGTTGGAGGAAATAATGCTAATTGCTATCATCTTCAAATACACACACATCCCTCTCAATTCCGAAGACAATTCACGGTCTTAGGAGATGATCAATGTACCTCCAATCTTCTATACCACCAGACAAAGACAACTGTCAATTCAGTTCATCATATACACGCTTACATATCTCACTTTATACAAAAGATGGTGGGTGTTTGTACATCGTATTTTGAACAATTCTTAAGAGCTTTAATTTTGTGTCAAGAAGAAAATAAAGTGTTTTTGTACATGGTGGAATATTGCTTTAATTCACTCCGAAGACATTAGATTCTATATCAAATTCTTCGCTATATTACGTGGCACAAATATGATTTAAATTGATTTCAATTTTATTAACAAAGTTTCAGATACAATCTGGTAACATCATTTATCTCAAATTACATTTACAAAAGAATTTTAAACACCACTTTCTTTTTTTACAGTTCGCCTTGAATAACTGCACACAATATAGCACCAGGTGAATTACACCCTTCTAGTATCAAGTATGTACCATATAAATTATCTCCCCATTATCTGCCCCGCCCCTTTCTATTGTCCCTGATCAGTTTAAACGTCCCCTAAGACACCCCTTTCCATTCTATCATGATCTCAAGATGTTAATGGAACAAACATCACACCCTCCTCATGATAATAGACAAGCATACAATCTTGACTCCAGATGTGTTTGACCTATGTTTATAAGTCAATAAAGATACACCCCAGTCGTAATATGGTTCAATGCTTGTCGTACCTGGAGTAAAGACAACTATAAAGGTCTCCAGGCCTAGGATATTAACTACATAATGACCACTCAAGTTAATTATACCTGTCCTGCCCAACCTGTGTACTCTGGTTCCAACATGTTATATCAACATCTTAAATAGAAAGTAAACAGTCTCAGGTAGGGTAACAGTTTACTTTATTGACCTCTCGAGGTTTATTACAATTGACATACAATACGTGGTACAATGTCTGAAGTGTGCGTTTTCCTGTCTTTAGTGTAGAAGTTCCACACGATGCTGTCAAAGTCATCACCAGTTTTTTGTATTGTGTACCCCGTTTGTTCCGTCACGTATCATACTTCGGAATTTCCATGCCACCATTTCCAATCCCAGAAAGAAAACATTCCGTCATTATATCTTCATGAGAAAAATCAACGTGGCGGGGTTAATGATTATGGAGTTAATAGATAAACCACACACGTACGAACTCAACCAAGGTTCAAAGGATTCCTTCTACAAATGTTGACATCTCAATGGCAAACAAACGTTTCGTTTTTCATTCTATTCTAGTAATTTTCACAACAAAGGGCCAATAAATGTCATTGTATATTAAAGAAAAATATGAGTCAATGGGCCGCAACCAAATTTTATGTTATACTAACAGAATCTATAGCTTCTCCTGTGTATAACAGGTACTGGAAACACATTTTTAGAGTGATTCTACAGGAACAGAACAGGCCAATCAGAATGACATTGAATATCCACTTCCTCACGTACTATTCACAGAAACCATGGATAAGAAAACCATTGAAAACATACTTTAAATGTACTGTACGTATTTTAGCAGTAATCGTATTCAATCACCGTCACGCATAAAATTTGCAATGAATTATGATTGGCTAATGTCAGATTTTGTACCTTGTTTTTTCTATTACATCATATTATGGATGTGCTTATTCAACGTGATAATCTTTCCAAAATTAGCTTATGTGTTAAAAATTTGAATGTTCTAAAATAACCATGTTTAGAGTATTACTTTAAGCTCTGAGACCATTAGCCAAGATGAAACTGAATATCCAATTCCTTTGTTATCGCTCCAAGAAACCATGTTAAAAGCAAATTAATGTCTTGTTACCACTTTAAATTTTGAAAAGGAAATAAATTTCATTTTTTCACTTCTTTTAGGATAAAAAAATACTACTGTATACACAAGGATGCTGAGAAACCTTAACACTATACAATTTTTCCCAATTTTTGAAGTATGAAACACGCATAAATCATTCTGATAAGACAATAAAGATCAAGCAAATACATTATTCTAGACTTTAATTTTATTCTAACTGCTGATCATAAAGCAAATTTTAGGTTAAATTATTCATCCACCTTTTCCAACTTTCTATAGCCTGCCTTACAGTAAGTGAGTAAAGTTTTGGGCCCAAACAAACACTCCAACTCTTAATCATTGTTTCAAATGTCAAGAGTGTTATAATCTATGCGTCTTATTCCCAGTGTTATAGTCCGTACTCTGTCCCCAGTACAGACCGATCCCTAATCTGATACCACTAGGACACCTGCCGAGTCCCTAATCGCTGGACTATAGACCTTCCCTAACCGGACCCTCAATGCTCTTATCACAAGGACTTCCCTAGTAGGAGAAGCTAGCTATAGCTGATCAAGTAGTTAGCTGATCGTCTTCAAATATCCAGCGACCAAAATAATAAACAAGGTCAAGTCAGAGTTTTACATAAAGAAGTCATGTGAATGTTCGTCATCTGTTTTGATTGTGTGTCATGATAAATACAGACTTGCAATGGTCCCTATATATCACCACTAAATCGTGATGTTCATTTTTCTGTTTACTTTTCAACGGTAAAATTGTTTAGTTTTGTGAGATTGTTTTTTATTCTGAAACAAATAAAAGGTCAAATTTAAGTTAAATCGAAGTATAGAAGTCAATCACAACAACTTCAGGATAAGTTGTTTTTTTATTAGTTATGGTTGTCTACCGGTTTCGCCCGAACAGTGGGCTTCTTCAGGACGATACCTAAACAAAGTAAAATCAAATATCAACATGCCACTTACCAGTCATTTGGACAGTCAGCTTCATAACACTTTTCCTTGGCTTGATAATTGGATGTATCATATTGTAGCATGTTATAATTGTTTAATATAGGAAAGAAGGATGACACCGAGAAAGAAATGATTGATGTTGAAGCGAAATTATGATATAAATATTGTTTTTCAGCATTTGCCCTGTTACAAGCAGTCAAAAACAATATGAGCGAAAACAGTCCTAGAAATAATGTTGCATGGTTGTAAACTCAACACTCAACTTGATGAACAGAGCCCTGTCTTACTCCTAGAATTAAAATGAAAGTGTGTAGTAGTTATAAAACAACAACCTCGTCTCTATCATTTTATTTCAAAAGGTAAAGCAAGCAACATACAAGAAAATGAATAAGATGCTGTACTTATCGTTCACAGAATATCAAAGTCTTGCTGTGTTAATCTTTCACAGAATATCAAAGCCTTGCTGTGTTAATATTTCACATAATATCAAAGTCTTGCTGCGTTAATCTTTCACAGAATATCAAAGTCGTGCTGTGTTAATCTTTCACAGAATATCAAAGTGTTGCTGTGTTAATCTTTCACAGAATATCAAAGTGTTTCTGTGTTAATCTTTCACAGAATATCAAAGTCGTGCTGTGTTAATCTTTCATGGAATATCAAAAGTGTTTCTTCGTTAATCTTTCACAGAATATCAAAGTCGTGCTGTGTTAATCTTTCACGGAATATCAAAAGTGTTTCTGTGTTAATCTTTCACTGAATATCAAAGTGTTTCTGTGTAATCTTTCACAGAATATCAAAGTGTTGATATTGAAACAGGTTCATGCCCCAAACTTGTTTCCAGTACGTATACCTGTCAGTTATATAAATGATTGGTGCAAAAAGTTCCAACGTTGATATATTAATATCCTGATATAGCTGGTCATTCCTTGGACAGGTGTCACCTATGGCATCTCTTTATTGCCCTGGCAACAGGTCGATAAAGATCATCTAATGACACTGGACCAACTCTGACCAATACACCGCCTGGACATGTGACTATTGCTGACAGCTTTCTATTTACTATGGTTGCCTTTCCCTGCATATATTGATTTAGATATTGGCTCAGGAGAGACCCGACTCCAGGCTCAGGGTCACAAAACATCTGACAAGACAGGGTGACAAACAAACGCAGACATGACTGTGAATATTGCTTCCACCACAGTCAGGCGACAACAACACGAAGCCTTCTCCCTACAACAGTTAGGCAAACCATGATCTTGAATGTTTTGCTACAAGAGATAGGCAACATCATCCCTCCAAGACATGACAGTGAATGCGACAGTGGTGATATATCCTTACTCAATATGAACTTACATTTACCTCCACCATGATTTAACACAGAGGATATGACAATGAATTTTAAATTCCTTCTAACATTTCCCAGGAGTTCCAGATGTTTGTACCCAGGTGTCGTTCCTTCACCAGAACACTAGGCAAAACTTCCTATTATCTTGCCACAAGTACTCCCCTTAATCCATTTTCATTACGTTTGTTTTTAAGCTGAAATAAGACGTGTTTACAGACAATCAGGCACCAGAATCAAACAACTTCATAATGTCTCTGACCTAAATATTCTTTCACTCATTTACCCCTGAAATTTAATAATTAACTTTTCCAACCTTTGAATTGGAAGAGTTCAAATGTGTCTTCAGGGGTGAATGATTTAATTTCACATTTCTTAACATTTTAGAGTTAAATTCTTTACAGTTCAACCACGGTTTCAAATTCTTAAATTCATAAATATTATATTATTTCAATTAATGTTTAAGAAAAATACCCTTTCAAGTATACTTTTATTTTTCAATAATTGGGAATGCTGTTGAATAAAGCATTTAAAATCTAATTAACAAAAATCACTTGATCACCAGTTTTAGAGTTATAAGTAATACAAAATTTTCCAGACAAAATGGTCAAAATTGAATAATTTCTGACTATTGATCAATATAGATTTTTTTCTCATTGACATTTAAAGTATGTTGCTTGCAGCCAGGAAATTTACCACAGCTTGCGCTATCTTTATCGTCATCAAGTGTCGAAGTACTTATCAATACTATTGTATTTAATATGTTTTGCTTGGCATTCTGGACCCCCCCTGTTATTCAACGATTGTACTATGATCGATGACAAGTTTTAATCGCATGTTATTACCACTACACTACAGATCCCTACGTGTGTCCGTTGTGAGAGTATCCACGGCCAGGACTGACTGGGTTCTGTGGAAACTGTGTCCGTCATCAACAATAATTGGTTACCGTGAGGTTATTACACGCTTGGGCGATGATGCAGTGCCTAATTCGCGAGAGAAAGTGATTGGCACCTGCCCCGAGGGCCAGGTACGCGATGATGGCGGCTTAACGAGCCACACTTGTTAGGTAGTTAGCCTAATCCATCACCGCTCAGGTGGGCTTCGCAAGTTTCCATGACATAAACCTTTTACAGTGGTCAGTCTACAAAACACAATGGTGACACCAAATGAACCGGTCAAGTGATATTTTATCCAAGTAGTACCCATCCCCAACAATGTCTTGCAGTGAGATTTAGCTCACTCATACATCTGTAAACTGGACGCTGAACGAGATGTCCAGCTACCAGTATAAATACAGAACATCTGTATTCCAAGTATATTTTTGTTTCAGTCGAAAAAACCAAATTCAATAAGTGCCAAATCCACTACATGATAAACTGTATAAACCCTATTTATTAAACAACAATGATAGAGGAAACCGGACTAGAGTAAGGACCCAATTAAGACTACATGGTCGGGCAGGTAACGCAATACCTTTAAATGTTCCATCAGGGAATCGAACGCTGACCATCTCAGTGAAAGGCTACAGCACTATCCATTGTACCACCTAACCATTTTATGACTTATTTGTCTGTTGATATAAACTGTCATTCTCATATTAGTGTTAGATATAAATGAACATTTGATCATCTTGTTTTCTAGTTATGACGACAACCACAAATAAGATAGAGGTTACACGACCTTGCAAACACAGGAACATTTGATTTTATAAAAATTATTCCTCTGTACCCCCAGTTATATAAATGGGTACAGCATAGAAGTAAGCCTCAAGTAGAAGAGTGACGGACTGGTGTCATGTTTGTTACAATTTCCCATGGCGGAATGTTGCATTATCTTATTTATCTCTAGGATGCACAATATATGTGTGCAATTCTGAAATTCATCAGCATTTTAACAAATTTCAATCAAAACAGGATGCAATATTCCCCACCGAGGAGATTTATCTAATCATTCTGCCTTTAACTAGAATAGCCGTAGGACCCACTGATTTATAGGGGTATCAACCAACATTTTTAAAATTAAATGTTTTAGCACCAAGCTAAGCCTTCATTATACCAAATTTCCTTCCAAATATTTTTACTCTGTCAATATTTTCCCTCTATTCATAGTCATCAATTCAGCTGAATATCTTCTCAAGTTGAAAGCGAATTTGCTTTCCTTTAACAACCAGGCTAATTTCCCCTAAGCCCCCTTGAAGAAACCTTACTATAAACTGTAAGCAGGCAAATCTGTGAAATTCTTCCATAAATCCCCTACTCTTCCACATAAAGCACACTGTGCCTCAATTTGAATGGCATTAGAAAAATCCCATTGAAAACCCTCAACAGGGACTTAGTACGTCCCTCCGAACACACAACAGCCTTAAAAGGCAGCCATGTTGTTACTTGTACTGTCTTGAGTGTAGACAAAAGTGAAAGTGCACAGGCACCCACCTCACACCTAATTCTCCGCCTCTTTAACAATCCCCTTTCTCTTGTATCTGATAAGATCTTTTCCATCTTTCCAACCATTTTCCTTCATCTTCTCTGATAATCTATGTTCTCCATTTCCAAAGAAATTTCCCTTCCACCTTTGTGAAAGTCTGTGCTCCTCATCTCTGAGAATTTTCCCTTCCACCTTTTCGACAATAATCCTTTCATCATTATATATAATCAGCCTTCCCCTTTGAAAATCTACCTTCAAGACCTTTCAAATATACATATGCTTCTTTCCAACATTCTGTCTTCCTTTATCTGATCCTCTTCACTATCTCCCTTCCCTCTCTCAGTTAACTTTACCTTTCCTACAATTAACCCCTCTACAATAATGTTTGATCTTCTTTCACTTTCCTCTAACCCTTGTCTGAGACTCATCATATTCCAGTC
The DNA here is from genome assembly GCF_002113885.1 of Mizuhopecten yessoensis. NCBI lineage: Eukaryota > Metazoa > Mollusca > Bivalvia > Pectinida > Pectinidae > Mizuhopecten > Mizuhopecten yessoensis. The sequence goes on along the minus strand of NW_018485984.1, from coordinate 2,308,768 downwards.
TTTCCTTACAACATTCCCTTCTCTATCCCATTCTTCCACACTATTTTATCTTTCATTTTTCTTCCATCCTTTCCTCTACACTTCTGCCATATTGAGGAAACTTTTTCCTTTCGGTATTGGAGCTACATGTAGTTTCTTTGCTCAAATTACTCAGGAACACTGTAAATGACTCGGGAACACTGTAAATCCCTAACATTTTGTGTGAAATTTGAGGTATAATTGTCCAAGTCTTTAATATTGATCAGTCAAATTTGAAAAATACAAACCTCAAATTCAATTAATCCTTTTTTGAATTTAGTCTTCACACCTTTATGAACATCCTTTGTTATCTTTCTTACATTTAATTGAGCAAATTATGTTTTATTTAAAAAAAAAATATATTTAATAATGGGAAACCCTTTACAACGAGCTTTAATCATACAATATAACTACAATCTTACCAAGCCGAGACAACAGAATCTGTCTCACTAACAAGCTTGGATATAAAACTAGAAATGCAGTGGCCGATATATTATTTATAAAACTGCAATGGTATCCAACATGTATTTTATAAGGTTTCACATGAAACTGCCATTGTTATTGCAAATTAGCAGCAGACACTACAACAATAGCACCAGTGGTTCTATTTGATAGTTTTATTGCATTCTGAATAAACCATTTGTTATCAATGTCGTCCTCTTCAACATGTTAATCACTGTTCACATGAGAACAGACCATCCCGTGCCAGGGGTCAGTCATTTAATTAGGTTCAAAGCAATTACTAGTTTGAATGCTGCTTGTGAACTTTCATGGTTAAAAATAAACAACTGTATTCCAAATTTGAAACAAGGTAACCCGAACTATCCACCAGACAAGTACGTTTGTTTAAGGCGAAGACATCATTAATTTTTCAACAACATTTCCTGAACAAGCCTGATCAGTTTCTTCACTTGTCGTTATCTTACCTGTAATTAATTAACACCATACCTTCATCAAAATAGACACACGTTAGCTTCACCAGTTGCAAAGACCAAGTGGATGATCAAGTAGATGATCTTGTGGAAACATCTCTCTGCTAGCTCGTGATGGCTATCGTGACCACGTATTTTGTATAGCCGAAGTTCCCCACCCAATCCTCCACACTATTGATCTTTCTAATCAGTCAAAATGCAATTGGATTTTCAGTAATTCTGTTTAAATCAAAAGTTTGAAATTATGCTTCTAGTATTTACGTAAATGTTGCGAAAGAGACTACCTCTGTCTAGTAAACACGCCATCTTTGATTTTTCTACAGTCGTGCTGTGCACACAGTAAGAACTGTCTGGATAAACAACTTGCCTTGCAGTACAATTTATAAATGTCAAAGGTGTTCCAATATCTCTTTTTTCTCTGACAATGAAAGACCACTGTTCTTATACAAAACTTAATGCCAGAAGGTAACATCATTAAGGAAATGTTCCACTGTATACGTAACAGATACTGTAAGTCTACCTGTCATAAACAAGTACCTAGCTACTGGCTACTACCTGCATGGAAATATTACCTCTGGTCAACAAAATGTAGTTCATTATGGAGATATATAAAGCTTACTCCGAATGTTATCAACTTTGATTGACACAAAGCTAAGACTTATACTTAATGATCACAGCAAATAGATGTTTAGAAGAATACATGTGTTACATTGACCACTTTGACCTTTATCAACTTTGACCTCACATCACTATATGTGTACAATAATAGATTTGTATGACCTTGACTTGATAATTTGACCTCACATCACAGCATAAGTTCACAGTAAGTACTAGATATAATGCCTCTCTTTTCATCTGCAACGTACCTTTCTTACTGTACACACACAAGGTCCTGTTTTCCTAATCCCTTATATATAACAGTGAAACCATGGTATAATGGCCCTCGTGCCTTTTCCTTTTCCTGTTTTTCTTAATTTTTTAATGTTTCTCTTTATTTATCTCCAATTAAACCCTTTCATAATGCCAACACCTGTCCGGACAATTGGTGGCAGTATAATGAGGTTTTATTGTATTGGCAAATCAGTTTATAATGCCACAACTGTGCTGCATAAATGGCAGCAGTATAACAAAGCATTACTGTATATTTAATGCAAAACTGGTCAGAGGGACCACAATGACTCAGTCCTAGACACCGAGGACATTCTACCACATAAACATACATCTTCATGCTGTCTTTAACGACAGAAAACTAATACAACACCAGTAAGTGGAAACTAGACATATGTTATTCTGTTTCATTATACAGAAAAGGAAAGCTTTAATCAGCCGTTCCTTAGAATAGATTTATACACGGATGGCCCTGTGATGTACTGTTATAGAGCGGTGACCAGGACATTTCAAAAGCTTTATGCCTTTTCAATTAAACATTGGACAAAAACCAAAAATGTTATCAACATTCTATCAGGATAAAATTTGTGATTTATCTAAAATGCGCTTTTGAAGAACTAAATAATGAAACAAAGATGATGTTTCGGACTTTTGAAGATTCTGCACAGCTAAGATTAACATTTCCATCTCCCTTAAATTAACATTATCAGGCAGGTTCAGTACAGAAACTTTCATCAGCTTCCTGTGCAAGTGAGCGTGCATGATATAATGGAGATGTATTATCGCCCATCAGTCCAGATCAAAGGGGACGATCTTCTGTAGATTTAATGGTCTGGGAGGGTGACACTATCTTCCTGTACTTCCTCAATCAATACACTATCACCAGGTATCTTTCATTAAGGACAGGCAGTGCCTTATCATTAATTAATTGGATATGTGCATGCCTATAAATGGTTAAACGAAAATTATATGCCAATTATTTTCAGTTTTTTCATTTAATTTGCTATAAATATATTTTTGGACACAATAATTTATTCTTTGATATTTCAATTTTCATATCAGCAAGAAAATTATAAACACTTGGCTTAAATATAATAATACCAAAAGACAAAGTTTTCATTGCAAAATCAATTATTAATGTATCTCCCTTTTTGAAATACATAACAATACCTCTGATGCATCTTTTACGAAAGGCATGTGAACTTGTATACAAAAAATGTGCACTTTAATGAAACTAACCCCCTTTTGAAATATCAGATAAAAATAACTTTACAAAAATCAAGGGAGACAACCTGAACATAAATCACAGGTGTAATACAATAAAGGTAGCATATAACCTTAACTCTAACACAAAACAGTTGGTGTGTATGGATATATCTTTAAGGTCTGAGTTATTGAGTTATTTATGATGCATTTACATGTATTAGACTTCAGGGTCAGAAAAAAAGCAGGGTTTTATTTGCTATCTGTCAATGAAGATCATGACATTTATCAACATCAAGAGACATGATGTATATATCCTATCAGGTTCTTAAAGAGACATCTGTTGGAGTGACTTGGCCATCAATATACAGAGCCATATGTGTACACAGACAGATGATAGATTTTAATTGTGGACAATCCTGAGAATAACTTCACAGCTCTTCTTTCCTTGGAGCCAACCATAGCAAACTCGGTAGTATTGATTCTGTCACAGAAACTTCACAGCCTCGATTCAATCCCTGGAGTTTAAATTTGCCTACCTCGTAAATCTAATATCTTCTTTTATCAATAATTATCAATTTCTGCAAAGAGTATTCCCAACAACAGCTGTCTGTAGACAAAAAATAGGAGATCGTTGTTTGCAAGCTATTCATTCTAATCCTTTCCTCGACAGCTTAGCTTTATCAATATTTCTGAAGGTTTGACACAACTACCACAAACAATCTTTTATCATTTTGAGAAAAAATTTCATCAGAACACTATTTATTCAGAAGACAAAAATCAATGTAACAAGTTCCCCCCCCCCCCCCCCCCCCCCCCCCCCCCCCCCCCNCAGTAAGCCTCCTTCAACCACCTCACTACACCATAGACCCACTACATTGCTCCTATTTAGGACCAGCTACTGGGTACACAACCATAAATATTTAACAAAATTAATCCACAGAGAAAAGACTAATACAATATTCAATTAATCGACTATATAATTTTGTTCTCCCAGTCACGCTTTTACCTATGTTGTCGGACAAACACTAAATTCTTGCATTCTCCAAATCTTCGGGAAAAAAATACAACACTTTTTTTTCTCCGAGAAAAATACATTGTTTGAGCTCTAGTCGCATAATCGATGGTATCACATGATCAATCGTTTGCGAGTACACGTGTAGAACACACTGATACCTTGTTGTACATGATACTGCAGCGGGCACAATCTCTGTCTAAAATCTGACTCCACTGTCCACAGGGGAATGCCTAAGTGTGCAATACTGCCATGTATGCAAATGTGTACAGGGACTCCCATCATAACTCTGGCCATTACTCTCCTACTGAAGCAAGCAGTCATGGCCTCCTGATGGTGGTTGATGCCAAGGATCACACAATGTTGTAACCCAACAGGGATTTCCCTCTCGCAAACCGTAACATTAAAACCAATGTCGCACTTGGTTTTGTTCAATCATCTATTCTCGACAAACTACCTCCAACTTCCAACTCATCTCCCTCTGCATCCCTGTCTACATAGAACAGTCAAATCTGTATTGAGAGACCACCCGAAGGAAAGCTCAAAAGTGGTCTCATGACAAAGGTGACCCTTTATAGGGTACTAATATTTACTTAACTGCTTTGATGGGATAAGATTTGGCTCTTGGGCAACAGGATTGCTTAAAGCTTCGATTTTTCAGTAGAATTAAGAAATAATCATTTGGCTTTGCATCTAAAACCTCGATTGTGTTACAATATTCGTGCAATTATACTTTTTTAAACAAACTAAAACGGTAATACAAAGGTACCATTTAACACGATCATTTAGCTTCAAAGAACATCTTACATTATCAGTTAGTTCCTAGGGATACCTTGAAAACTCAAAGAAAAGATTTCATGGCAAATGACAGATCAATGGGTCTTTTTTTCAAACTTTTGAAAACATTGATTAGAGAACTCAGAAGCGACTGAGCGAAGATTGAAGCTACACTGTATACAAACTGTCAAGCAGAGTTCTAATTAGTGTTGAACTTCCCCAGGGGTACCTGTGCTTGTTCTGTTTTGAGAGGAGAAAGGAATAGTCCAACACAATTTGTTCCTACAATCATACCTGATTAATCATCAATGATTGTAAAGATCCCCACGGTAATCACAGGTAGACATCATACTGGCCACCCCGGGACATTATATACAACTGCAACGGTAATCACAGGTAGACATCATACGGGCCACCCCGGGACATTATATACAACAGCCACGGTAATCACAGGTAGACATCATACTGGCCGTCCCGGGACATTATATACAACTGCACTGATTGGGTCACTTGTTCATAAGTATTGCAGTTTTGTCGATAAGCTGTTGGTGCCTAATACATTAATGAGTTGAATACACCTATCTTACACAAGCTATTTGGCACTTATTTTTTATCTTTAGTTAACAAAGTTTAAAACTCTGGAAAATATATAATTTTATCTGTTCTCTGTTGCTCTATTTCAATCAATCTAACTGTAAGTGATAATGCAATTAACTTTCACAACTGTTTGACATAAACATTCAGGTTTTTTTGTTTTCTCCATTTAAGGTTCTCAAAAAAATACCCTGTTGACAGCCTTTAACACTGGACATCTTTAACAAAACTATCATCAACCAACTTTTTTAGAAGAACTTTATGCTTCAATCTTTTCAATTTTTTTTTTAGTGAAAATCAAGAAAAATGCCAAATGCTAGATGAGCAAATGACATTGTCTACAGAACTATCTTCATAAAGTTACCCCGAGTATTTTATTTAGATTCACACATTTAGTTTCTGTATATACTTAAGGAAGACAGTCCCATTGCTCTGTGTTGGATCACTTATGAAGAGTTCCAATATATTCAGGATTTTTCTGACATGGAGCAATTGCTACAGCAGAGACTTGCATGAAAGAAAACAAATATTAAACCTTCTTTTTTTCACTACAAGGATTCAATCCCTGAATCTGTTCATTATGAAGAAGGGAGATTATCAACAGCCCTACTGGTCATGAATTTTGTTTCTTAACACTTTCTGCAACATTACGTGGAATAACTTTAAAATGTTTAATTTAGAATCGTCTTGGTATGAATATAGAAGATCTGTACAGTAGAAGTGTAACTGTCTTCGTTAAAATAAACTAATAGAATCCCCTCTTGGGAGCCTCCTAAGTAGGACCCCAGCTTAGTACATGGTGTATTCATTATGATATCGTGTTGAAAAGAAGAATTTTTCACTTGTATTTCTAATGCCCTTTGGTGCAGTCCAACGATGCCATTTCCCATCAGCTCCAGTGCACATGCAGTCATTTCTACGGAAATGTTACCATAGAAATGTGCTTTTCTACCGGTAATGGGATGAAAATAGCCTGCAATTATAATCTGGTTTGTGGCAGGAGCAGAAAGTGTGTTGTCCACCATAGTCCTCAACGTAAATTAAACCAAGTTGAGTTTTAAACCTGTCCACTATTAGAGGAGTGTTTATACCTGTAAGTTACTACAGTTATAGAAATAGGACTCTTTATCAGTCTATAAGTACTCCGGCCTTTTTCTGAAATGAAGTACCTGGTTATTTGGTTTACTATTTTACTTTAGGAACACACAATATTGTTTTTATTGCAATCACACAATATGAATTTGGCATCTTGGTAAATGCTTTAGCTGTAGTGCTGCTAGGATTACAAAATAAATAATCGGTTTTAACCTTCAAGACAATTTTTGTTCTGGGTATATTGAACTAAATACAAAAATGGTGTTGGATATGGACATATTAAAATTTGTAAACAAAAACAACCAAGTTGGTGCTTCTTTCTCAACCATAACAACAAAAAATAGCATGAAATCTCCCTTCTTCTATTACAAATAATGTTTCCCAAAATATTTCAGAACTTTTATTGATTCTGCTGTTTTCTAGCTATATAAAGCATAGTCTGATCAAGACAATAATTATCTGACTAAACTACTTCTGGCTCTATATATATATACTAAGCACAGATTTTTCCATCCAATTTTTCAATCAGACATTTTGAAATTTTATTATTGAGACACTGGTGAAATAGACACCAAACTAAAAATAGCTCGCGCAAATTACAACTCTTCCTGCATGGAAATGCCAGCCATAACTAGTCTGAGATGTCTCTTCTGCCTTCCAGACTTGGAAAGAATTGTCTTTTGGGATTGCAGAATTGTGCAAATAGGAATTACAGTCGAATGCTATTACAATCCTGATCACCTCATTATTTCTGTCGTCATTTGCGGAACTCTTCAATGCAAACCTAACCGCATCAAAGACGCACACTTGAAAGAATGACTCCAAGAATTTTTTAATAAATCGTTCTTACTTGGTGAAAAAATTCCAAACATTGTCAGCCATAATTAATCACCTGTGAGCCATTCGAAGGCAATAATCGTGAGAAAATTATGTGGTAATGGGGAGGACAATAGAACAGAAGAGCGGGTAGACATCAGATGTGACAGGGAGGGTGATAACACGCTAGAAGAGCAGGCAGTCTGTATAATCAAAGTAGCTATATATAAAGCTGTGTTATAATCAGAAAACAGAAGAGCAAAAGAAAGACTCGGAAGAGTTAGCAGTTGGGGCAACAAGAAGATAGAAGAGCAAGCTTAAATTGGCAACATCAACATATTGTGCATAACTATAATTTGTAAACTGTCCTAAAAACATCAAGTAGCTGATGTTTGAAGATGGTAGTCCTTTTCAATGGACATCAATTAACATCAATGACATAATTTTTCGTTCCTTTGGTGGGATTTTAAAGTCTTTGTTTATATATTTCTGTTAACCTTCTGCTCACATTGCTTCCGAATACAACGTGAGCAGTCCATCAGTGAAACATAACAAGCCCTTTTGAAATGTTAAAAGGGGCTATAGAATATTTTTTTAATACTGCTCAATTATTTCGACAAATTATTCTAACTTGAAAAACTATGAAGACTTGATTTGGAGTTTAAACTGTCACCAAAATCTTATATAAATAATACTTTGTGATATAAGAGTTTATAATAATCATTTGTAAATAGACATAACAACAGACAACAAATATTTTGATGTCACCTCCACTTGGTCAGTTTAAGTTCCCAAATTTCAATTTATAAATAATATCAATAAGGAATTGAAGCAAAAATAACCCCCTAACAAAATACAGCAATTTGTTTTGATGCTTCCAGTAAATGCACATCTCAACCTTCACTATACAAACAATAGGCAGCCATAAGTACAAGCTACAGAACCAGGGTTAAAACCTGAAGGACACTGAAGGTACAGAACAATTGATTCAAATCTGTCACAATAGATTGAAACTATTTGAGTAATAAAAATGTGCAGAACAATTGAATTAGATAACCATTGATGAATCTACAGGACCATCTAAACAAATACATGGCATGGTTTAGCTACAGATCATGGTTTAAAACCATTGCTTAACCTACAGGTACCGATTAAAAGTTAAAACCTTGGTAAACCCTAAACCCTTACCGTGGGTTTAACTTTGAACCTGTACAGTTGACCATNGAAATTCTTCATCATTAAATCTTAGGGGCTGTCTACTCTAAAGATTCTAAGGTTCAGACCATAGGGCTAAACTCATTGATGAAACTATACTGGCCCAAAACCAACGTTACAACCATTTACAAATCTACAGGTACAAAAACTAGTGTTAAACAAGTGATGACTCTACAGGTAAAGAACAACTAGATTGAAACTATTTGAGTAATAAAAATGTGCAGAACAATTGAATAAAATAACCCTTGATGAATCTACAGGACCATATAAACAGATACATAGCATGGTTTAGCTACAGATCATGGTTTAAAACGATTGCTTCACCTACAGGTACCGATCAAAAGTTAAAACCGTGGTAAACCCTAAACCCTTACCATGGGTTTAACTTTGGACCTGTACCTGTTAAGTTGACCATGGGTTTAACTTTGGACCTGTACCTGTCAGGTTTACCATGGTTTTAAACCATGTTCTGTATCTAAACCATGCTGTGAATCTTTAGATGGTGAAGCTTTAGGGTTATGATGTTGAATTAACGGTTGATGCTGCTCAAGAGAACCTCTTTAGCACTTCTCTTTCTGAAAGAGACCACCATTTTCCTATCCCCTCAAATCAATTCAGTACTTACTATTTAAAACTTTGTTAAGAGACCACTAGGAGCCTTCCCTAATTGGGTGGTCATATAATACAGAACTGACTCTACCTGAACACGGCTATTATTAGATCATGAACACGGGGATACAGAACTAAAAACATTAATGAGATACTCCTAGCTCCGTGAGTCACTTCACCACGTTTTGGAATAATTCCCGATCACCAACACGAGACGTTCAGTCAGTGGAATGCATTAATATCTACCCACATCCAGCACTTTAAAAATTCTGTTTGGACGGCAAAAAACACTTGGCTTTAATTTTACAGTACAGTGTTTGGAGAAAAAGAAAACCTGAATTAAACCCATTTAGAACACAGTGCCGTGGTTCATGCATTTTACATGATTGTTTAACCAGCCAAAGTATTTTTGTTAGGTACAGCAAAGAACAGATACTACAAGACCAACATGCAGTAGAGCACTGATAGTGGTGCCTCTATACCAAACCCTACGAAAACAACTCTAAGTACTAATTTATACAAAAACAATCCATATACGATTGAATTTACTAAAAGTGAATTTATACCTAGACTGAATATCACAATTTTCTACATCCAAGGGACAGCTATACGACATGTCAACTTACGATGAATGTACCGCCTTGTAGGTCAGTATTTAGATAAAGTATCCGGGAGGATATGGACTAAATCAGTATATTTTTTCAACAGCAATTTTTCATGGTAATTGAGGTCAATACTGCCAAAAATAGACTAAAAATTTGTTCTAATTTTTTTGTTAATGAGTAAAAAATTGAATGTACCTTTAGAACCTTGATTTTTGTTTTTTAATTTACATCATTTATCAATGATATGATTATTTTTTAAATCAGTTAGGTGTAAAATTGCTCACTGAAACCTTGAACATTTTGATCCAATCAGTTGGCCATTATTTCACCAAGAAGGTCCCTTGGGCACTAACTGACTATTTCAGTATTAATATATTTATAACTGGACCTTCATAACGTGTCTATGAAGTTGATTGTCTATATGGAAGTTTCACAGCAAGATGTGACTTGGTATTCATTATACATTAAGTATTTTGAAAATAAAAAAGTCAAGAAAGTTATCAACGTATCATAGTAATAAATTACTGGCGGTATTGTGTTTTCTTGTAGAGAAGTGTTTCATATGAAGTACCGTCTATCACTTATATCTTCACTGAATTGTTTGTTGTGACATGCGGGAGTACCTTCTCTATTTTATTACATATTTCAATATAGAAATAGGGAAAACATATCTTGACTTAAACAGTGCCTATCTAAAATTATCTCTTAAAATTTGAGGATAAGTTGTCAAAAGAGTGGTCTACAGGAAAGCAAGAAACTCATTTTTGTCTATAATCAACATTGCATTCTTGACTACCTTTCAAATATGTCATTAATTGATTAAACAAACATTCTTAACGATATATGTAACAAGTTGTTTTAAGAGTGAAACTTTTTTTCAAAGAAGATACATTTATAACGGCAATGTATTATATTCCTGTCTTAATGATCTTAAACCTGTCAACTTCTCCTGTATAAGGTAAAACTTTCCCTTTTCGTCCCCCCACCTAAGTAGAACACAATGTTTGCATTTCCTATTACCCTTCAATTCTCTGTGAAGTTCAGAGATTTTAAATTCCATAAAGAGCTAACATAATACCCTACTCTTGATGGCAAAACCCTTAATCTGGACGACGCCAGATTAAATAGTCATTTCAAAATGATTCATCCAACCTTTTACGCACAATCTTCTGATTCGCTTAAGGACAAAGTTCTAGTTTCTTCTTAGCCATATTACCAAAATATTTATAGATATGCATCTTGTACCATTATCATGAATGGAACTTGTTGGAACCAGAGGTTGCATTTATTGAAAAATATATTTTCACAAAATTTATAGTTATCTTTATTCAAAAACTAAATTTCTGACATGATCCTCAAATGGTCAGATGTGTTAACTGATTTACTGTTTGTCTAGTTTCTTTGACTTCTCATACTTTTAAGAGTAAGAATTTCGGATTTGTTTACATCATCATATATTTTACCCATGAGAAATATACTTCTTCATGGCTGATCATTACTTTCAAAGACCTTATTTACTTCAGCCAGCACTGTAAATCAGTCACAGCAGTTACAGTGGACACCGGTTCATCACTGGGTCACTTCCCTGCAAAAGCCAGTAGTCATTTACATAACTGTGCAGACTATAAAAAGCCCTCATGGAGTCTGGTTTAGTCTTGGGACGTACCACTGACCACCAGTAAAATTTGAAATTGTTTTGTGGTCAACATGGTATCAGTCAATACAGACGTTATTCTTCATATATTTCAGGTGTACTTACAATTTTTATTCTCCCAGACTTATAAAAGGTAATTCAATATCGTTCTAGCCTCTCTATAACCCAAAAAAGATCAGTCATACATTGAATTGACAGGAAAAGATAGCAGCCATAATCTTCACTTTTTAATTTAGATTTCAGGTAATTCTCACGTGTCCCGACAAAAGGACCCCCACCCCCTAGGTTTATTACACCTGAGCTCAGTCCAGGTATCCTCGCCTTGTATTCGACATCTCGCTATAGGGTTCTAGTGAGTCCGATAGGGCAGCCTACCTGAGTTTTAGATGTATATGTTGTACCTGTGTCATGATCAGCTATCTGTGGGACCTTATCAGTGTATTTACTGGCTAATATAACTTATCTATCTAGCTTTGTTGACACAGAGCCTCTCTAATGCTACAATGTTTGAAATATTTCTCGGCCAGCGCTATAGTATAAGCATTACAAGTTGATGTCCGTCACATTGTGTCCGGCCTCCTGTACTTAACACATTGTACCTACTTATATACATATATAGCTATGTTAATCACGCTTTATTCCTTGTTTGTAACAATGAATCGCATTGAAAAAGGGGAAATAATACATGATTTTTTCCCCTTTCCACTTCAACTAAAACAATGTGGAAAATGAGTCATAATCTTGACATCCTTTCAAAAATTTAGCATATAACTTTTCAAATACGTTAACAAAGCCGTTACCGAATCACAAATACTGATGAGGAGCACCCAATAGGGATAATTGACAGTCGATCCGAGGCTCAAGTATTCAGCTTTTAAAACTGTCAAGTGAATACCAGTCATTTTAAAATAAATACATTTCGGTCTCAAGGGACATGTCAACCAGGCCTTCTGAGGGAAAAGGTGAATTTTTCATTCCAAATTTTTGTTTGATTGTCCAAAACAATGTCTTGTTGGTTTATAATTTGTTAATCAAATGTTACATCAACATATGGAAGTAGTTCATTTGCTATTTGGCTACAGTTAAACAGGACAAACATTCAGGGTGCCTTTAAAAGATAACACTTAAATAACCAATAAGGCAATATGTTCTTGATGGCATTAGTCTTTTATGAACAGAATTCATTTCAGGGTCATAAACAGTCCCTTATCATCTGTAATTCTTTCCTAAATTCCTTTCCCTATTAACCTAATGGTAGTGACTTGCTGACATACATTAGGAAGGTATGTTGTACCCAGGCTTGTCTCCTTCACACTTGAACCGGTGTACCACGCAAACTGACAATATAACCTTACGCACACATCAAATACACTTGCTAATTTGCCTGGCCGATAGACTATTCATGTATGCAGATTGTAGCATTAAGGCTTTACCAGGCATGATCCTCTATGCCAATGTGTGAATAATGACCATAACCCTGTCCAAGCAAACTGGGGATCACTGGTTTGATCTCCACACAACTGTTCTACAGCCTGGAGGTCAGTTCAAGATACCACAAAGCTACTACTATACAAGTAAATGCGTGGAAGCTAACCCAGCTGTGTGTATAGTATTACAATATGCTCTTTCCAATTGATGATTTTTCTGTGTTGAAACAAATTTAAAAAAATTGTCCATACTGACAATTTAGAATCTAAACTTGTCTGATATTGTGAGAGAAAAATTAGGAAAAATGTTGTACCAAATCTATGCTACACAGGAAAAAGAAGCTTATGCTACACAGGAAAAAGAAGCTTATGCTACACAGGAAAAAGAAGCTAACGACTTTAGCATCATGGGGTTAGGTTTGTACTGATCTAAACCCAATAATAGAAACAGAACACACACCTACACATTCTACAGCAGCTCCCATATTGCCTTACTCAAAGCCACTGCGCATGCATGAAACACATTTCTAAAATAATATACAAATGTGCTGTTTGTAAAGTCGCCATATATATCGGAATCATGGATTATGTGCAGATTTTTTCTGTCTGAAAGCATAACTGAGAATTATGGAGCATTATATAACTAGCATTCGTACCATTAGACAAACATGATCAATTCACAGACAAATTATCCAGATACAATTTTTTTAATAGTTGGATACATATTCATAACTTTGAAACATGATGTACCTGTGATGATTTTTCTGTGATCCTAGGAAAGCAAAATGTTATCCATCCTGAAACAATGTATACCCTAAACAAAATGCTACCCCTGGTGAAGTATATCTTACTATAATGAGATGGGTCAAAGAAGTAATATAGACGGTAAAATCCCATATAACACTGGATCCTAATGGAGGTATGTCCGTAGGATACGAATTACTTAAAATAGTATATGGGGTAAAGAAGTAATTCCAACAGTGTGGACAAGTTTAGGTTGTCAAATTTTCGGAGCGATCCGCTCCTTTATCAAGACACAGTGAAACAGAACAGTTACATGTACATATTACTATAATGAGATATACAGTTCCCCTACCTGGTTTTCTTGTCTAAATGTCCCATCCCTTCAAAATTTACTGACTTAATTGAAAAACGTTTATCACAGCTATCTTTTAAACTTTTTGAAGTCTGTGTCAACTTCTACGTTATCTGTTTGTAGGTGATGAAAAATATATATACCGGAATAGGATGGACACATTTGTACAATAGCCTCTGTTCTTTTCAAGCAACAAAAGTTTGTCCAATTAAAAAATACAGATCCGGAATTATCAGTAAGTATATAACATAAAGGTTTTGGTCATTAATGGACTGGTGATTGAAAGACAACATTCACCATCTAACACAATATTTATCTTTATTGCGCCCTGGTCCAAATAGATTCAGTATAAAAGACATTAGCCATGTATGTATATTCTATTACATGTTGTCTAGAATACTCCCAGCCGTCCCTCACAAAACCTGCCCTTTGATGGGTCGGACATCTGTGATCAGCCTACAATGATCATGAACACATTCATCATTTACCTGTACTGTTATTTGTGTAAACCCTGACTGAACATTTTATTCTACAAGTTAACTGAACAGCCTTGCTCTTGTCACACACTTCAAGAAACATTTGACAGAAATATCTGTCATTGTAAAATTAAAATGAGTTGAGGAAAGAACCAAAATAAACCTTTTTCTTTCACTTTGACAAAAAAACTTACTATATCGTAGATTCTTAAGGACAAAAACGAAACATTTACTGACTATATCGTAGATTTTGAAGGACAAAAACGAAACATTTACTCACTATATCGTAGATTCTGAAGGACAAAAACGAAACATTTATTCACTATATCATAGATTCTGAAGGACAAAAACGAAACATTTACTCACTATATCGTAGATTCTGAAGGACAAAAAACGAAACTTTTACCCACTATATTGTAGATTCTGAAGGACAAAAACGAAACATTTACTCACTATATCGTAGATTCTGAAGGACAAAAACGAAACATTTACTCACTATATCGTAGATTCTGAAGGACAAAAACGAAACATTTACTCACTATATCGTAGATTCTGAAGGACAAAAACGAAACATTTACTCACTATATCGTAGATTCTGAAGGACAAAAACGAAACATTTACTCACTATATCGTAGATTCTGAAGGACAAAAACGAAACATTTACTCACTATATCGTAGATTCTGAAGGACAAAAACGAAACATTTCCGTTTATAATTCAGTTATGACATTGATACATACTTGTTTACTAGATCATCAATATAGAAGTACGGAGCAAAAACCAGCAAAATGTTCCTATTTTAAGGTCTACTATACTGACACAAGGTGTAATGTGTTTTAACTTTGATAATGATAATAAATAAGTCAATTGCTTTTTTATGTTGAAAATATAATGCACGTAAAAAAAAAGATTTTCTGTAAAAACCACCATCACACACAACCTTGAAGTCTATGACATGTGGGTGTCAAAAAACAAACTGCACATGTAAACTGAACATTTATTTATAAGGCATTATGTAAAATTGAATTCTACACTTATCACATGAATGCGGTAGTTAATGAATCTGAATTTAATTGAATTTACCCATCGGTACCGCTTTAAATTGATCAAGTCGTATCGCAATATATAAAGCTTTTCAAGCATCTGGGTAGTCAATTTACATTACAACCGAGACATTTTACAGTCTGATCCTTTTAATTTAAAATACAGGTATGAATATTTCATGTGCTTTATTTACGTACATGTGTATGCATCTCAACGCTCTTGTTACCTGCACTGAAACCTTGATTAGACATGTTTTTGAAATGTATCTTACTAGAATACACTGGCCGAATTTTGTTTATCCTAACTTTGATATTTATCAATTTAATGAATGTTGAGGTCTATAATTGAAGCATGCACTTTTATGGGCTTAACACTTATATGACATGTACCACACATGCTTGGTACTATATATAAAACATTGTTAATCTTTTGATAAATAGTCGGACATTTGTATGTGGTGTAACAGATTAAGGTAACAGAAAGTGATTTGACAATTTTGATATATATCAAGGAAGTGATAGGTTTTTAAACTGGCTGTATAAAATTACAATCAAAGTAAGCCTGAAGGTCTGTTTAAGTGTTACCTGCGATAAAACTAGGGTTAACGGTCTGTCCCGATTTCATACGGACATAAAAATATGATTTAGAATTTGTGAAGGTTTGGTCTGGGACAGGAGAATATTGTACAGGTCATCTGTAGTCTTTCACAAGATTAAATCGTATGAAACACAAATTTTCACAGAACATACATAAATCAAATGTTCAGAGAGTAACATCAATAGTGTCTCTGACAGGGCCAAGACCAGGACAGGGTCCTTCTGTTGATACCTAGTGCGGAGGAGCAGACGACCCAGAGGAGCAGACGACCCCCTGAACGGCTTACACCACAACATAGATATGTATCATATCTGGTATTGAACTGTAGATGTGATTGTGTATTGGCCTCCACAGCTAGCTGTTGGGAATACATATTATACTTGATCATGTTTATCATAGCAAGACGTAGGACATGGGGGCTGGAGTATGCTAAAAGTCCGATCTTGGTGTTTTAATAATGATTTTTAAGAGAATGCTTTCTGACAACTTTGATAAATGATGTCAATATATAGCAGAAAATTTTAGAGTAGTCTGGAACATTTACATTTCCTATCACAGATCATAAATCAAGATATCACACAGAGGTGAAATTATGTATCAAAAAAACGTACAAAAACGATCAATACTGAATCCGACACAATTTACGTTCTGATCAGCAGATTATCTAGATTTACCATATACACAAAAATAAAATATCTACAAATTCTACAAATTTCGTAGGAAATAATAAAATGATATATGCAAAATTTCAAATTTATGGTCTCCATTACATATTTTGTGTACGACAGGTGTGTATTTGATATGTGGTGAACTCAAGGGAAGTGTTGTGCCATTCAAAATTGTTTTCCCTCATAAATGTTCTCGTACTGCAAATGTATCATTCACCTAATAATTAAAAAACATACATGTCAGCAATTACCACACTTGTCATTAAAGCCCTCCCAAAAACCGTCATTGATCATTATCAAACTGACAAACATTGTTCTATACACCATAATTCATCACACGATTGAACCACAGCTGTTATCAAACACACATTCCCTGTGCGTATGTATACATACAAGTAGTGGGGTGCAAATATTTGTTTAAGCTTTACTTTCAACTTTTTCAATCTTAATTCTTTACACATCGTTCAATTAAGAAATTGATAGTTTTTTTCAAGAGATTTAAATAATCCAAGAACTGTCTTAAAAAACGATTTCATGTCAATAAATCTAATGAAATGGGTACAAAAAATTGGTGTAGCCAAAAGGAATTGTTCTGTTGCAGTTGGATGGTTTTTGTAAGTGATCTGTTAGGGTGACGACCCTGGAGCGATACAATCGGGGCTAAAGATGGCTATCTGTAGTTTACACCACGCCACGACAATGGAGGCTTGCTGATCCGTGAAAGCACCATTCAATTTAGAACACCTAATACAGTTGTCAAATAATACAAATTTGTACTCTTATAAGAAGAGGAGAAATGGATAAATCTTAAGCTTGAAAGTTACATAACGATCATGACGACCCAAGATTATCAAGTCCGAAGTTGCCAAGAATAATAGAATCTTGAATAATAAGCGTCATTAAATACTGCTTTACTGACCTTAATTTCTAATGCGGTCTTTTGAACTGTATTTAATTCCGTATAAAATATATTTAAATGCAAATTAAGGAAAGAACTTTTAAAAGATTAACATTTATTTCTGGCTTCCAGCAAATCTATACATTGAAGCATGAAAGGAAAAGTTCTAAATTTATAAACATACTACAGATATAACCGCTTGGGCCAAGTGCTATGATTTTCTTTACAATATGCACAGCATGAAACACATTAGCTTTATTCAAACATGAGATGTTCCAAATTCAATTTTTTGCCCCAACTTGAATTATGTTGTCTGTGCTAGGTGAAATGACGTATTCCGACTAGAACAGGCTAATATCTTACAGCTGTATATTTTTACACCAAAATTGAGATGAAGCCATTCAAAATGTTTTTTCTAGTGGAATTCCCGTTATTAGAAATTGAAACAGGCTCTGATGCGTAGCTCTACGTTGCTTAATGCAAATGTTGTATGCGAACAGAATGAAATGCTTCAAAAGCCAAGCTCTTTGACAGCAATATACTAAGCTTCTGTACTGCTTTCAGAAATATTGATTTTAGGTTTCTGATTTCAGTCATCCAGTCCGATAATCAAGTATTGACTTTCTTGACACTGTATGCTTCATGTTTGATTGGAGAAATCACAAAAATACCAACCTTCATTTTTTTGTCCCTTTATTCCATTCATCCCAAGAAGTATAATTACACAAAATGAATCAATTTCAATATAATTTAAAATCCATCCAACTTTGAAATTCAATCCAGAGGCAGTCATTTTCAGCATTAGCAATAGCATTATCCTTTGGAAGCCATGTACAATAAAATCCATTTCCGAGTCCTACTTCTTTTGATCAATAACATGTCCTGCCTCTGTTTCTATTATTTGCAGAATCTGATAAAGTGACATTTAAACTTTAACATCACAATACTCAGCATCACAGTTACAAGAATTCCATTGGCACAACACAGAAAAGAGAACCACAGTTTCTTTTCTCATTTATATACATTCTAGCACTTCGAAAATCCACATACAACACGGAACATGACAAGAGTTGTTGTCTGTTTCACAAGATTCCCGTGATAGAATCCATGGAGGTGTAGTTCCTCATCCTCAGGCTAGTCTTTGTTGCTTCCTATACATCCACTTTGAGCAGAATCCCTTCACAGCTAAGTAACTAACACAAGTACAGAGAAGCATGGATTTGGTGTGCAGTAAAGAGTATATACATGGTTCCGGGGGTTAGTATAAACATACAGAGAGAATGGAGGCCAAGATACAGCGGTGATCTTCCATGCAAAGGATAGTTCATCTTCATACATATTCTTTTCCTCTTCTTAAAATTCCATCATGCAAAAACGAGTCGGATTTCGGGTATATGTTTCGTGGGGAGAGAGTGTTCAGGATCAAGAGGATGAATGTAAGTGAGGCATAAACAAAAGTAAAAAAATAACCGAGGGAATATAGGGTAATTTTGCTACGGGAACATAATGTAAAGAACAGTAAAGGGCATATAGATGGGGTAAATGTGATACAATGGATGGGGACGGTTATTCATGTCTGACGGTGTGTATAGGGGAGTACAGTTATGGTAAGTATTACGGATATCTCATTCACCAATGTTTTTTTAACGGTTTTATTTCTAAATTAAATTATTATTACTGACAACTTGAACATGCATTAGCAAAAGCAGTATAGGCACATATTAAACAAAAACCAGGGAGTGATTGTCATTTTTTTCTGTTCTCCCTAGCCCCCTCTGAAATTTGCACGAGCGAGTGTGATTTCTCTCCACAGCGTGAAACGTACGGTTTTCAATGGAGAAAAAGAGAGGCAGTCGGAACACTAAAAATAAAATATGGTTAAAATAGAAAAGGTGAATAAGCTACCTGGAAAAAGTGAAGAAAACGTACCTGGGTTTACTAGCAAGGATTCTGGATAAAAATTAGAGCGGGTATCAATACACACACAGGATAGCAGCCACAAGGACAGGATGCATGGAAAGGTGCTCAAGCGGTAGGGTTATGAATACCGTGTCAGAAACCGACCTAACAACACAGCGGATCACTCCGCGGTGTAAAACATAGTGCGTAAATACATCTTAAGAAATAAACACGCATTTCGTAGTAATGCAGAACTCCCGTGATGTTAGTTGTTAACCATGATGAATTTTACTATTTTCAAATGTAGTTTGTTTCAATTTATTATGTTAATTTTGGCGTAGGGATACCATGAACTTTGCGAAGTTCAGGTCATGACCTAAATCATGTGACAGATTATCTGTACAACATGGCAGCTTCCATGAGGTTGAAATCGATGAAATATTTCTAGTGGATCAAAAAGCTGTTTTTAATTAATTGTTATTGCAACTGGAACAGAAATCAATATGGAGATTGATGCTTCATACAACAAAGATATTGAATCAATACGTCAGAGGGAATTCCCTAACCTCAGAGGTAAACTAGCACCTGGGATTTTTCCCCGACTCGGTTTGTTTACATTTGATCAAAAGAAATGACAGACTATCTGCAACATCATAACTTGGTCCTGTCAAACGAGCTCATGGGTTGTCACGCGGAAGATAGCACAGTATAGCTGTGTGCTACACTATCGCATCATCTTAAAGCAAACCAGGGTCTGCAGAACTTTGCACCCATACATTTTGGATACCGCCCGACAAAAGTGGGCGTGGCCAATTTACAATACACAGTAAAGTAATCAATACACTCATCATGAATTACATGTCCAGGAGCAATACAGCATGCTAAAACAGTTGCGCTGGGTTAGAAGCATATGTTCATGATTGTTTTAGTCACATCTATTGACAAATATATATTTAGGGGAAATTACAAATAATTATGATAAACTCTTCTTTTATTCTAAATAAATAAACTCATTACATGTACCTTACATGATATATACCTCACAATAATATGACATGAGAAATGAAAAAAAAATCTCTCCATCATAGGTATTAAGACTTATTTTAATTACAACAGATAAGTTTATTACAGATATATACCTATATTGCTGTCTTATGTGTATATACCAATACCTTATCTTTCATTAAATGACTCCTTTTTTCTGCCTCAAACATTTATCATGGATGTCTGTCTGTCAAGGCCAAGTGTCGCTTAATTTTAACATTTTTTTTGAGAATTAAATAAATGCTGTGTCTGACTGGTTTCATGAACATCATTGCGCACTTATATGTTTTTAAAATGTATTTTTTTGTCAGTAAGTTAGTTTTGAAGATAAGTATGATATATTTTTACCAAATAAGTAGGACTTAATGCGGGTACCATCT
Source organism: Mizuhopecten yessoensis (assembly GCF_002113885.1). NCBI lineage: Eukaryota > Metazoa > Mollusca > Bivalvia > Pectinida > Pectinidae > Mizuhopecten > Mizuhopecten yessoensis. The sequence continues at coordinate 2,287,819 of NW_018485984.1, read as the reverse complement.
GTCCTAGGAGAAAACCAAGCCTTAAATGATAACTCATTTCATGCTCACAAAACAGTGGAAGTTATTTATTATTTATTTGTTGTTTCAAAGCCCCATTTATGGAACAATCTGTTCTTACTGAAGTTACTCAGCATCAAGCAATAGAACAGGTATCTGTGACCTGTGACCTCTCATTAAAGATCAGACACATGTTACAAGAGCTAAGAATTCAGGAAGGTTGTCCATTGATATAAGATTCATATAAATGATGAGCTCAATGAGAAGGCAAAAAGTTTTATATAAAAAGAGCATCTTAATTGATTTATCTATCTTGATTCCTTCGTGTGTATACATTATTATGTAAATGACAAATTAGTATGCATTTGAAAGATTTAATATGTCAAGTGATCATGTAAATGACAATCTCCCATGTTGTCTGTGACAGAAATATACTTAAGTAAGAATTATTACAAACATGAGTAAAACATTGACAAGAGATTTAGATATATATATAGAAAAATATCTCTAAAGGGGAGATAACTCCTTAATTTGGTCATGATGAATCAGTACTCTATATTGACAGCATTACTAATAGGAATGGGACATGTTGCTTCTGCTGCTTGGTCTGAACCTTTAAAATATAGAGACATTAGTTGCATTGCAGTGGTTATAGGAAATGTACATATGTAAGTATTGTTTGTTTTTTTTGTACAAATATTTTGTTCGTTCAATATGGTATGGTGTAAATAATAGTAAGACCTCTGACAATCCATTTCTAATTTCTTCCATTTTTTGTTACACTATCATTTTGTCTATTAGAAATATAAATATAAGATCTATATAAACTCTCCCACTAACATCAAGCCTACATCATTCTGTGACAATACTCATTTTTTTAATGTTTTTTGTGTGGGTGGTACAATGTATTTTTAACGATACAACTACTTCACACATAGTTGACTTGTGGGGATCAGAGTAGAGGTTGTTTTACAGTTAAGATCTTTCAACCATTAACAAGAACTGAGATTGAAAATGAATGATTTGCCTGATTTTGCTCAAAAACAACTCTGTCAACATTTATTACGACAGTTAAACCTGCAATAAAAAATGTAACATAATTAAGTATGGTCATACCTGTCACAGCCAATTGTCATTAAGACACTCGACTGAGTCTCGAATGATTGACGAGTTATAGGGGGCCCGATGTGGGTAAACTGTCTGTAAGTCTATTGACAAGATGGGGGGAAGGGGAGCATATATAGGTTAATTTTCTGTAAATGTAAATACACTACCTACACTACAAGAATGATAGGTGGTCACACATGTATTCCCTATAAGTGTAAATATATTATAGAAAGGATACAGGGGACAGATGTGGGTGACTTGCATGTAAGTCCATTGATGGGATACAGGGGGCAAGACGTGGGTGAACTGTCTGTATACCGCTATTGATGGGATACAGGGGGCCAGACATGGGTGAACCGTCTGTAGGTCAATTGATGGGATACAGGGGTCAAGACGTGGTTGAACTGTCTGTGAGTGTATTGATGGGGTACAGGGGGCAAGACGTTGGTAAACTGTCTGTAAGTCAATTGATGGGATACAGGGGTCAAGACGTGGGTGAACTGTCTGTAAGTCAATTGATGGGATACAGGGGGCAAGAAATGGTTGAACTGTCTGTAAGTGTATTGATGGGATACAGGGGGCAAGACATGGGTTAACCGTCTGTAAGTCTATTAATGGGATACAGGGGGCAAGACATGGGTTAACTGTCTGTAAGTCTATTGATGAGATACAGGGGGCAAGATGTAGGTGAACTGTCGGTAAGTCCATTACAGGGGGCAAGACGTGGGTTAACTGTCTGTATACCGCTATTGATTGGATACAGGGGGCCAGATGTGAGTGAACTGTCTGTAAGTCAATTGATTGGATACAGGGGGCCCGATGTGGGTGAACTGTCTGTAAGTCTATTGACAAGATGGGGGGAAGGGGAGCATATATAGGTTAATTTTCTGTAAATGTAAATACACTTCCTACACTACAAGAATGATAGGGGGCTACACATGTCTTACCTATAAGTGTAAATATACTATAGAAAGGATACAGGGGACAGATGTGTGTGAAGTGTCTGTATACCGCTATTGATGGGAAACAGAGGGCCAGACATGGGTGAACCGTCTGTAGGTCAATTGATGGGATACAGGGGTCAAAACGTGGTTGAACTGTCTGTAAGTCAATTGATGGGATACAGGGGGCCAGACATGGGGGACCTGTCTGTAAGTCAATTGATGGGATACAGTGATCAAGACGTGGGTGAACTGTCTGTAAGTCCATTAATGGGATACAGGGGGTAAGACATGGGTGAACTGTCTGTAAGTCCATTGATGGGATACAGAGGGCGAGACGTGGGTAAACTGTCTGTAAGTCCTTTGATGGGATACAGGGGGCAAGACAATGGGATACAGGGGGCCAGACGTAGGTGAAATGTCTGTAAGACTTTTGATGGGATACAGGGGGCCAGACATAGGTGAAATTTCTGTAAGACTTTTGATGGGATACAGGGGGCCAGGCGTAGGTGAAATTTCTGTAAGACTTTAGATGGGATACAGGGCCAGAAGTAGGTGAACTGTCTGTTAGTTTATTGATGAGATACAGTGGGTCAAACGCGGGTGAACTGTCTGTAGACTGTATACGTCTATTGATGGGATAAAGGGGGCAAGACCTGGGTGAACGGTCTGTAAGTCAATTGATGGGATACAAGGGGCGAGACGTGGGTAAACTGTCTGTAAGTCCAAGACGTAGGTGAAATTTCTGTAAGACTTTAGATGGGATACAGGGCCAGAAGTAGGTGAACTGTCTGTTAGTTTATTGATGAGATACAGTGGGTCAAACGCGGGTGAACTGTCTGTAGACTGTATACGTCTATTGATGGGATACAGGGGGCTAGACGTAGGTGAATTGTCTGTAGACTGTATACATCTATTGATGGGATAAAGGGGGCAAGACCTGGGTGAACGGTCTGTAAGTCAATTGATGGGATACAAGGGGCGAGACGTGGGTAAACTGTCTGTAAGTCTATTGATGGGATACAGGGGGCAAGACATGGGTTAACTGTCTGTTAGTCTATTGATGGGATACAGGGGGCCAGACGTAGGAGAAATTTCTGTAAGACTTTAGATGGGATACAGGGCCAGAAGTAGGTGAACTGTCTGTTAGTTTATTGATGTTAACTGTCTGTAAGTCAATTGATGGGATACATGAGGCAAGAAGTGGTTGAACTGTCTGTAAGTGTATCGATGGGATACAGGGGGCAAGACGTGGGTGAACGGTCTGTAAGTCCATTGATAGGATACAAGGGGCAAGACGTGGGTAAACTGTAAGTCCATTGATGGGATACAGGGGTCAAGACGTGGGTGAACTGTCTGTAGACTGTATACGTCTATTGATGGGATACAGGGGGCTAGACGTAGGTTAATTGTCTGTAGACTGTATACGTCTATTGATGGGATAAAGGGGGCAAGACCTGGGTGAACGGTCTGTAAGTCAATTGATGGGATACAAGGGGCGAGACGTGGGTAAACTGTCTGTAAGTCTATTGATGGGATACAGGGGGCAAGACATGGGTGAACGGTCTGTAAGTCCATTGATAGGATACAAGGGGCAAGACGTGGGTAAACTGTAAGTCCATTGATGGGATACAGGGGTCAAGACGTGGGTAAACTGTCTGTAAGTATTAATGGGATACAGGGGGCAAGACATGGGTGAACGGTCTGTAAGTCCATTGATAGGATACAAGGGGCAAGACGTGGGTAAACTGTAAGTCCATTGATGGGATACAGGGGTCAAGACGTGGGTGAACTGTCTGTAAGATGGGATACAGGGGGCAAGAAATGGTTGAACTGTCTGTAAGTGTATTGATGGGATACAGGGGGCAAGACATGGGTGAACTATCTGTAAGTCCATTGAAGGAATACAGGGGGCAAGACATGGGTTAACTGTCTGTTAGACTATTGATGGGATACAGGGGGCCAGACGTAGGTTAACTGTCTGTAAGACTGTTGATGGGATACAGGGCGCCAGACGTAGGTGAAATTTCTGTTAGATTTTTGATGGGATACAGGGGCCAGACGTAGGTGAAATTTCTGTTAGATTTTTGATGGGATACAGGGGCCAGACGTAGGTGAAATTTCTGTTAGATTTTTGATGGGATACAGGGGCCAGACGTAGGTGAAATTTCTGTTAGATTTTTGATGGGATACAGGGGCCAGACGTAGGTGAAATTTCTGTTAGATTTTTGATGGGATACAGGGGCCAGACGTAGGTGAAATTTCTGTTAGATTTTTGATGGGATACAGGGGCCAGACGTAGGTGAAATTTCTGTTAGATTTTTGATCGGATACAGGGGCCAGACGTGTGCTAACTGTAGTTGAGGTGAAATGTCTGTAGACTGTATACGTCTATTAATAGGATACAGGGGGCCAGACAAAGGTGAAATGTCTGTAAAACTTTTCATGGAATACAGGGGGCCAGACGTAGGTGAAATTTCTGTAAGAGTTTAGATGGGATACAGGGCCAGAAGTAGGTGAACTGTCTGTTAGTTTATTGATGTTAACTGTCTGTAAGTCAATTGATGGGATACATGAGGCAAGAAGTGGTTGAACTGTCTGTAAGTGTATTGATGGGATACAGGGGGCAAGACGTGGGGGAACGGTCTGTAAGTCCATTGATAGGATACAAGGGGCAAGACGTGGGTAAACTGTAAGTCCATTGATGGGATACAGGGGGCGAGACGTGGGGTAGGCTGTATACATCTATTGATGGGATAAAGGGGGCAAGACCTGGGTGAACGGTCTGTAAGTCAATTGATGGGATACAAGGGGCGAGACGTGGGTAAACTGTCTGTAAGTCTATTGATGGGATACAGGGGGCAAGACATGGGTTAACTGTCTGTTAGACTATTGATGGGATACAGGGGGCCAGACGTGTGCTAACTATGGGTGAACTGAGTGTATGTCTATTGATGAGATACAGGGGGCAAGATGTAGGTGAACTGTCGGTAAGTCCATTACAGGGGGCAAGACGTGGGTTAACTGTCTGTATACCGCTATTGATGGGATACAGGGGGCCAGACGTGGGTGAAATTTCTGTAAGACTTTAGATGGGATACAGGGCCAGAAGTAGGTGAACTGTCTGTTAGTTTATTGATGAGATACAGTGGGTCAAACGTGGGTGAACTGTCTGTAGACTGTATACGTCTATTGATGGGATACAGGGGGCAAGACATGGGTGAACTGACTGTAAGTGTATTAATGGGATACAGGGGGCAAGACATGGGTTAACTGTCTGTTAGTCTATTGATGGGATACAGGGGGCCAGACGTAGGTGAAATTTCTGTAAGACTTTAGATGGGATACAGGGCCAGAAGTAGGTGAACTGTCTGTTAGTTTATTGATGAGATACAGTGGGTCAAACGTGGGTGAACTGTCTGTAGACTGTATACGTCTATTAATAGGATACAGGGGGCCAGACAAAGGTGAAATGTCTGTAAAACTTTTCATGGAATACAGGGGGCCAGACGTAGGTGAAATTTCTGTTAGACTTTTGATGGGATACAGGGGGCTAGATGTAGGTGAAATGTCTTGTCCTTTTGATGGAATACAGGGGGCCTGACGTAGGTGAAATTTCTGTTAGATTTTTGATGGGATACATGGGGCCAGACGTAGGTGAAATTTCTGTTAGATTTTTGATGGGATACAGGGGCCAGACGTAGGTGAAATTTCTGTAAGACTTTAGATGGGATACAGGGCCAGAAGTAGGTGAACTGTCTGTTAGTTTATTGATGGGATACAGGGGGCCAGACGTAGGTGAAATGCCTGTAGACTGTATACGTCTATTAATAGGATACAGGGGGCCAGACAAAGGTGAAATGTCTGTAAAACTTTTCATGGAATACAGGGGGCCAGACGTAGGTGAAATTTCTGTTAGACTTTTGATGGGATACAGGGGGCTAGACGTAGGTGAAATGTCTTGTCCTTTTGATGGGATACAGGGGGCCAGACGTAGGTTAACTGTCTGTAAGACTTTTGATGGGATACAGGGGGCCAGACGTAGGTGAAATTTCTGTTAGATTTTTGATGGGATACAGGGGCCAGACGTGTGCTAACTGTCTGTATATCGCTATTGATAGGATACATGGGGCTAGACTTAGGTGAACTGTCTGTTAGTCTATTGATGGGATACAGGGGGCCAGAGGTAGGTGAAATGTCTGTAAGACTTTTGATGGGATACAGGGGGCCAGACGTGTGCTAACTGTCTGTATACCGCTATTGATAGGATACAGGGGGCTAGACTTAGGTGAACTGTCTGTTAGTCTATTGATTGGATACAGGGGTCAAGACGTGGGTGAACTGTCTGTAAGTCCATTGATGGGATACAGGGGGCAAGACATGGGTGAACTATTTGTAAGTCAATTGATGGGATACAGGGGGCTAGACGTAGGAGAATTGTCTGTAGACTGTATTCGTCTATTGATGGGATAAAGGGGGCAAGACATGGGGGAACTATTTGTAAGTCAATTGATGGGATCCAGGAGGCAAGAAGTGGTTGAACTGTCTGTAAGTGTATTGATGGGATACAGGGGGTAAGACATGGGTGAACTGTCTGTATACGTCTTTTGATGGGATACAGGGAGCCAGACGTAGGTAAAATGTCTGTAGACTGTATACATCTATTGATGGGATACAGAGGGCCAGACATGGGTGAACTGACTGTAAGTGTATTAATGGGATACAGGGGACAAGACATGGGTTAACTGTCTGTATGTCTATTGATGAGATACAGGGGGCAAGACATGGGTGAACTGTCTATATACGTCTATTGATGGGATACAGGGAGCCAGACGTAGGTAAAATGTCTGTTAGTCTATTGATGGGATACAGGGGGCCAGACGTAGGTAAAATGTCTGTAGACTGTATACATCTATTGATGGGATACAGGGGTCAAGACGTGGGTGAACGGTCTGTAAGTCCATTGATGGGATACAAGGGGCGAGACATGGGTAAACTGTCTGTAAGTCCATTGATGGGATACAGGGGTCAAGACGTGGGTGAACTGTCTGTAAGTCAATTGATGGGATACAGGGGGCAAGACATGGGTGAACTATCTGTAAGTCCATTGATGGAATACAGGGATCAAGACATGGGTGAACTATCTGTAAGTCAATTGATGGGATACAGGGGGCCAGAAGTAGGTGAAATGTCTGTTAGTTTATTGATGGGATACAGGGGGCAAGACATGGGTGAACTATCTGTAAGTCCATTGATGGAATACAGGGGGCAAGACGTGGGTGAACTGTCTGTAAGTCAGCTGATGGGATACAGGGGGCAAGACATTAGTTAACTGTCTGTAAGTCATTTAATGGGATACAGGGGGCAATACGTAGGTTAACTGTCTGTTAGTCCCTTAATGGGATACAGATGGTCAGACAACGGTTAACTGTCTGTATACCGCTATTGATGGGATATAGGGGGGCAGACATGGGTGAACTGAGTGTAAGTGTATTAATGGGATACAGGCATATGAGAATTTTCTTTAAAAATCATGTATTTTCACCATTTTCCTCATTTTTTTCCCACTAGGAAACCCGCCCTGGACATTTGGAAACCCCCCCAGATAGGTCTCTGGATCTGTCACTGTTCCATTAAATGCTTATATTATGTTGCAGAATATTATTTATTCAGATGGGAAAATATCAACCGTTTTTTGTTTTAGAAGTAGTAAGAATAGTTTTACATTCATTGTCAGTTGTGCTGAAAACAAATGTTTACTGTGATAGTTTAATGCAGGTTTTTATTTATAGAGGCATGGTGGCAGAAAACTGAGACAATGAAATCATTTCAATGATTAGCGAAATTTGATGGTTGATGAGTACATTGAATGTCATCCTGTTAGTTATCCATTTGAAAGAAAAGAACAGCAATTTTATTTGATAATTACAGTGATAGATAAAAGAACTCTATAAATTATTGTATAACTGTTATAATATTGAGGTTTTCTGATATCTAAAATAAATTTCTCCGTTTAGATTTTTATTGCGTGATTTCCAATTTATGTTTCATCATGTGAAGTCTTTCCACAACTTTCAGATTTGTACAGCAGGTGAATGCTGATAGCTTTTAATGAAAGTTCAAAACATCACGTTCTCCGATAAACGTTGGTTAGGGTAATCTGACTATACAGCCTGTTGTCTTTTAACAAAATATTTTGATAGTTATTGAGATTTGTTATGTTTCGTCAGATAACATTTCCATTGTAGAATTTTTTCGAGGAGAATATCAAGAAAAAATCTTTACTGGTAGCCATTATATTGTTTTATCACTTTGTCAAAATGGTGAGAATCGAGGACCAATCAGGAACCAGCTCTTATCCTACAACTGATCTTCTCCCATGACCAGTCAAGCAGAGATAGAAATTGATGACTCGGAGCCCTCACTTGATTTAAAAGGGCAAAAAAATTGTCATGTTAAGCGTTTGTCTAATCAAGCGGGTTTAGGGCTGATGGGTTTTGCGCCTACAGAATGGGCAAAAACTGAGGACGAATTGGTCGAACCACTCGCAATAATGGAGACCTATACTCTCGCTGTCGATGAATACAAATTTACGCCAATGAATAAAAATGTCTGTTAATGTACAATAAAGGTACCCTCACAAAAAACTGTGACGCTCTGACGTGATTTTTATGGGTACTTTGGACGCACAACTATGAAATACTCACCGTGATGCTCAATAGCATTAAATGTGATTGACTGTGAACTCAAAGCAGGATTAATTATTTCTGTACTTAGGATAAATCAGGTTTTTATGTCATTGTATTTAACTGTTATTGAATTAATGTTCTCTGATGTACGATTCTCTCGATTAGGCGTCAATCAGTACAACAATTTTAAGAGTTAAAGATGACTGGAATCAGTAATAGATATTCCCTCATTATAACAATAAACAACAGTTGAAGAGACTTTGTGATGTAGTGTGTGCTTGCAGTACAAAAGTAGATCAGACATTTTAGTGGCTGTTTATGTGGAGTGCAGTGAACCCTCACCGAAAGTCACAAATACATCTGATCTAAACTAAGCTTGCTATATATATTTTACAAGTACACCTCAACAACTTTCTGTATACAATTTCTGTATTTGAATATACTTTTTGATAAAAGATGAATCAGAAAGCATCGACATTTGGTGGATTCAACCTGAAATAAATTAAAGATGCTTGAAATATCAAAAACAGCGACATTTATGTTTAGTGTACACATAAGTTTTAAAATGTACAGACGGAGGATTATTCAAAGAAGACATATTAACAGGACAGGTAATTTTTCAACTTCATTGCATAAAGCAGAAAAAAGTTATCAGTTTTCAATGACATCACAAAAGAAAAAACTAAACTGTTTCATTTTGATCACTTAAATTCTGAGTGCTCTTTGATGATGTTGGAGACCTCCTTCTGATATGAAAAAAAAAGAAAATTAATTAACAAATTTATGTTAGCGTTCATGCAACAGGACCACACTGGTATTCGAAACCTGGGATCACCAAGCTTTAGTCGTTAGCTCTAATCAGTTGAGATGCCTGGTCACACGAATAGTCACCAAAACTAATTAAGGGGAGATAAGACAATATAAGAAATTACTACTGTGAAATTCTCTAATAATTTGCCTGCAATAAGACAGTGATCTTTAAGGATTTCTTATACTCAGTAGCCTCCCCTTAATTTTGTTTCAAATATAGCTATATAGTGCCAGTCACTTACCCGGACCAGGTAGCTCAGTAGGTTAGAGCAATAGTACAACAATCTGTGGTCTGGGGTTCGAATCCCTGCTACCCTGCTGAAATTTTACATTCTGAACACTTTTGCTGATTACATTTTGTTTAATTTTTCTTTGTTAATTTTTCTTAAATGTCCAACAAGGTATGGCTTTCTTTTCAGAAATGATTTATCAAAGCTACAGTTATGCTGGAAAAAACAGTTGCTAATGCATGGTAACAGTTTATTTCAGTGGTACAAGAATCCTTAGCATCAAATGAGTTGATGAAACATTTTTTTTAAGAATTCATTAATTCAATGGGTCAGGTAGTAAAATGAATTGTTAATTAAATAAACTGACAATATATCCTGTTAATACATCTGAGGAAACAAACCTAACAAGTTTTAATATTAATTTATGACAGAATCCATTTGAAATACAAATGTATAGTGCTCCCCAATGGTTTTTACATAGCAGTTTTAAGCTGAGATAGAGAAACAGAATTATAGCTTTATGATAGAGGAAATAAATGGGAATAGAATTAGAATTTATGAGAATCGGAAACATAAAGATCGCATATTCTCAATTATTTACCATTTATCAGAAGTGTCAAGAACGATCACGTTATTCCCCACATGTTTTCACTATTAACAGAATAACTCTAAAATATCACAGCTTCCATCACTAGGTTACCACTACATAATGGTGGTTCACGATCCTCAGTTGTCCCTTTGAACATTAATAACTTTGTAAGTGAAAAAACGAATTCTTGCATCTTGTGAAAATCTGTTGTAGCAATAAATCTCACTAAAAACCGCCTGGAAGCAGAAACTATAATGAATGTTTATTGTTTTACCCACTACGAAGGTTTGGCTTGACGAATTTATTTTCTTTAATTCTGAGCATTTATAAATTGAGAAAAATCTCGTCGATAGTGTGATTGTTTTTAGATCATTTATTGAAAAGGCAATATTTTATTTTGTCGAAAATGTCATTTTAAAAAGGATATCTAGCATCCAGAACAGTTTTCTATTTATATTTCTCTTTCCAAAGAGTGTATGTACTTTAATTTGAAAAGTTACACTTTGGTCAAAGAAGACCAACATTTCTTAAATTGGATGTAGTCAACCCCTGAGACTGACCTTAACTCATTCAACCCTACATTTTGAACTGGACTTGCCCAGTCTTTGATTTGGTAAGGTTCAAATGAGACTTTAGGGGTGAATGAGTTAAATTGGATGCAGTCAACCTCTGAGACTGACCTTAACTCATTCAACCCTACATTTTGAACTGGACTTACCCAGTCTTCGATTAGGTAAGGTTCAAATGCAACTTTATGGGTGAATGGGTTAAAATAGGGATGGGAGTGTGTAAGGATGCAAATTGAATTTATCAAACTTTTAGATTTTTATATATCATAAACCACCTCTTCACTGAACAATATTTAGATCTTAGCAATCAAATTATGCACCCTTAATCCTGGATATGGCAGTCCATGATTCTTTTTATCTAATGCTTTTTATATGTACATCATGCTCACTCTCATAAACTACAGGTTTGAAGTATTTGCCTACTAATATCAGATCCATACACACAAGACAAAATTTCAACTAATGGACAAAAGATAACAAAAAAAATGTTAACATTCTGTTAAATGGATGAATGCAGCTAAGTTGTATTTTATTTATTTTTTATCATTTTTGGAAAAAGATTGGGGGAGGCAATTAAGGTTAATTGGATATTATTGATTGAGAGAGAGATCGAGTGAGGGAAGTATGTAGTGATGGGGTCCTAGCTAGGGAATGACAGCCATTCAATCTCAGGCTTGTGATATGCCAAAATAATCAGCAATTTTAGGAAGATACATATATTTTGTATACCTATATCTTTCTCAACCTTAAAGCAAACATCTGGAGGTTTATTATTTTCTGCAAATGTTTCTTGTATTATGTATTTTGGCATTTTGCTCACTTGACTGAAAAAGAATGTTATACATATCTAATTTTAGGAGAAACGTATATAGAACATGTTGGGACAACTCTGTATGCCAGGAGTCAAATGGAGGCTTTCCAGCACGACCTCCTTGAAAACCTTTATGGAAATCCCCATAGCAACAGTCCGAGCAGTTGCCTAGCAACAGATGTTGTTGATCAAGTACGATACAGGTAAATCAGAGTTTAGATAAATTACATTATTTGTATTTATTTTTTTTCACCCAAAAAGACTGATTTCTGGGTGACATTCTATTGTATACAACCAGCTAACTAATAGTTCAATGAGATGTTGGTAAAGTCATTCTTCATGGTGGTTTTGAAAAGTATTTGTATTTCATTACTGATGTTTTTATGTGGAATGTCATATTTCAACACTTGCATATAAATACTAAATCAATGTTTCACTGTTTTAATCCTACTTGTCTTTTTTATACCTTCCCAAATGAACTTAACGGGGGTGGTTAAACTAGAACCACATCTATATGTATATCTGTCCATCCATCCTGTATATGTATGTCTGTCCATCCATCCTGTATACGTATGTTTGTCCATCCATCCTGTATATGTATGGCTGTCCATCCATCCTGTATGTGTATGTCTGTCCAACTGTCCTCTATATGTATGTCTGTCCATCTGTCCTCTATATGAATGTCTGTCCATCCATCCTGTATGTGTATGTCTGTCCAACTCTCCTCTATATGTATGTCTGTCCATCCATCCTGTATATGTATGTCTGTCCATCCATCATGTATATGTATATAATTATGTCCATCCATCCTGTATATGTATGTCTGTCCATCCATCCTGTATATGTATGTCTGTCCATCCATCCTGTATATGTATGTCTGTCCATCCATCCTGTATATGTATGTCTGTCCATCCATCCTGTATATGTATGTCTGTCCATCCATCCTGTATATGTATGTCTGTCCATCCATCCTGTATATGTATGTCTGTCCATCCATCCTGTATATGTATGTCTGTCCATCCATCCTGTATATGTATGTCTGTCCATCCATCCTGTATATGTATGTCTGTCCATCCATCCTGTATATGTATGTCTGTCCATCCATCCTGTATATGTATGTCTGTCCATCCATCCTGTATATGTATGTCTGTCCATCCATCCTGTATATGTATGTCTGTCCATCCATCCTGTATATGTATGTCTGTCCATCCATCCTGTATATGTATGTCTGTCCATCCATCCTGTATATGTATGTCTGTCCATCCATCCTGTATATGTATGTCTGTCCATCCATCCTGTATATGTATGTCTGTCCATCCATCCTGTATATGTATGTCTGTCCATCCATCCTGTATATGTATGTCTGTCCATCCATCCTGTATATGTATGTCTGTCCATCCATCCTGTATATGTATGTCTGTCCATCCATCCTGTATATGTATGTCTGTCCATCCATCCTGTATATGTATGTCTGTCCATCCATCCTGTATATGTATGTCTGTCCATCCATCCTGTATATGTATGTCTGTCCATCCATCCTGTATATGTATGTCTGTCCATCCATCCTGTATATGTATGTCTGTCCATCCATCCTGTATATGTATGTCTGTCCATCCATCCTGTATATGTATGTCTGTCCATCCATCCTGTATATGTATGTCTGTCCATCCATCCTGTATATGTATGTCTGTCCATCCATCCTGTATATGTATGTCTGTCCATCCATCCTGTATATGTATGTCTGTCCATCCATCCTGTATATGTATGTCTGTCCATCCATCCTGTATATGTATGTCTGTCCATCCATCCTGTATATGTATGTCTGTCCATCCATCCTGTATATGTATGTCTGTCCATCCATCCTGTATATGTATGTCTGTCCATCCATCATGTATATGTATGTCTGTCCATCCATCCTGTATATGTATGTCTGTCCATCCATCCTGTATATGTATGTCTGTCCATCCATCCTGTATATGTATGTCTGTCCATCCATCCTGTATATGTATGTCTGTCCATCCATCCTGTATATGTATGTCTGTCCATCCATCCTGTATATGTATGTCTGTCCATCCATCCTGTATATGTATGTCTGTCCATCCATCCTGTATATGTATGTCTGTCCATCCATCCTGTATATGTATGTCTGTCCATCCATCCTGTATATGTATGTCTGTCCATCCATCCTGTATATGTATGTCTGTCCATCCATCCTGTATATGTATGTCTGTCCATCCATCCTGTATATGTATGTCTGTCCATCCATCCTGTATATGTATGTCTGTCCATCCATCCTGTATATGTATGTCTGTCCATCCATCCTGTATATGTATGTCTGTCCATCCATCCTGTATATGTATGTCTGTCCATCCATCCTCTATATGTATGTCTGTCCATCCATCCTCTATATGTATGTCTGTCCATCCATCCTCTATATGTATGTCTGTCCATCCATCCTCTATATGTATGTCTGTCCATCCATCCTCTATATGTATGTCTGTCCATCCATCCTCTATATGTATGTCTGTCCATCCATCCTCTATATGTATGTCTGTCCATCCATCCTCTATATGTATGTCTGTCCATCCATCCTCTATATGTATGTCTGTCCATCCATCCTCTATATGTATGTCTGTCCATCCATCCTGTACATGTATGTCTGTCCATCCATCCTCTATATGTATGTCTGTCCATCCATCCTCTATATGTATGTCTGTCCATCCATCCTCTATATGTATGTCTGTCCATCCATCCTCTATATGTATGTCTGTCCATCCATCCTCTATATGTATGTCTGTCCATCCATCCTCTATATGTATGTCTGTCCATCCATCCTCTATATGTATGTCTGTCCATCCATCCTCTATATGTATGTCTGTCCATCCATCCTCTATATGTATGTCTGTCCATCCATCCTCTATATGTATGTCTGTCCATCCATCCTCTATATGTATGTCTGTCCATCCATCCTCTATATGTATGTCTGTCCATCCATCCTCTATATGTATGTCTGTCCATCCATCCTCTATATGTATGTCTGTCCATCCATCCTCTATATGTATGTCTGTCCATCCATCCTCTATATGTATGTCTGTCCATCCATCCTCTATATGTATGTCTGTCCATCCATCCTCTATATGTATGTCTGTCCATCCATCCTCTATATGTATGTCTGTCCATCCATCCTCTATATGTATGTCTGTCCATCCATCCTCTATATGTATGTCTGTCCATCCATCCTCTATATGTATGTCTGTCCATCCATCCTCTATATGTATGTCTGTCCATCCATCCTCTATATGTATTTCTGTCCATCCATCCTCTATATGTATGTCTGTCCATCTGTCCTCTTTATGTATGTCTGTCCATCCATCCATCTGCCCAAAGACAAGATTGTGTAAAGACTTCTTCTCTTAAAGTACTGCACACATTTCAATGGGACTTTGCACACATTGTAAAAACTTGTTCATATTTGATTGATACCGTATATTGTTTCCATTACATATCAATACAATTTTTGATCCTTCATTTATTTAGGGAAACAAAGCCTAGTCTGGTCTGCTACTTGAAACAATTTTCAAGAATTACAGCCCTTGATGAAATTATCTTACATAAGAATGCACATCATCCTGCAAATTAATTGTTGTGTCATTCAATTTCATTCGGTCCAAATTGACAGGAAAGAACCACTCCAGCAATAAATTTTTAATAATGTCTTCAAGCTTCAAAATTAATTAGGGAGAATTAGGCATTATTGGTAGCAACTATTATGGTTTTCATGTCACATGGGTTGGATGGATGAGGAGTGGGCACTGGTGGTGGTGGTGGTGGTGGTGGTGGTGGGGGGGGGGACAATTTCTTTCATCTGCTCATATAGGGGGTGTCATGTTTGAAAGCAAACTATTGGCACACAAGACAACAACCAGAGCAAACACAAATGCATCAATTCATACATAAAAAANTTTGGTTACTTAATTGTTAATAAATTGTAACTTCAGGATACTTCAGCACTTTAATACAAGCCAGGAGGAATACAGTGTTGTTTTTACATCTGGATGTACCGGGGCTTTAAAACTACTGGCAGAGACATTCACCTTTGACCCCTTCTCCAGTAGCAACCAAAATAACAGTATTTCACTTAATTCCGAAAATCCTAAAAGAGTTATGGGCTCCTTCATTTACTTGTTGGACAATCACACTTCAGTGCAAGGCATGCGCGAAACCATGGCAACCAGGACAGGGGTCATTTATTGTCTTGACACATCCATGCTTGATTGTGATCTCGACATCAAAAAAGAAAACAAAGGTCTCATTTATAAGACAGAACATTGTGAACCCGGAGGAAACAATCTGTTTGCGTTTCCTGCACAGTCCAATTTCTCTGGCACTAAATATCCACTTGCCTGGTTAGGTAAGGCACATTGTGGTCAGTTCTGTTTCCAAAAACAACTCACTGGTCAGTGGTACACTGTCCTGGATGCTGCATCCTTAGTTTGTACATCTAGCCTTGACCTTGGGATTTACAAACCAGACTTTGTGACCATATCCTTCTACAAAATGTTTGGGTTTCCGACAGGAATTGGTAAGTCTTGATATTATATCAGTCAGTCTCTCTTCTCTATCAAATTGATATACCCTATTTAACATTATAATGAGGTTGCCTGCTTTAATAACAGCAGTGCTGTAGATTTTGAAAATATCACTTCAAAGCTTATTGTAAAATTTTGGAATTTTTGTTCTTGATTTTAAACCTTCTGAAAGATGCCCAATTGAATTTGTTAGTTAGACAACTTCTGCCACCAAAATGGTGCTGCATCAGTTCAAACTAGTAATTGAACAAAATCAAAGCTCAATCTTTCACAATGATAGACCATTTTATTAATGGAATTTCAAGTTGGGAATAGGATAATGACACCTTCGCATCTTTGCTGCCATCCTCGATGCTCCAGGGGTTACGTTCACTTTCGCTCTCTACACCCCTGGAATATGTCATAGCAAAATTGAAGGCACGCAGCTAGCTATTTGATTGATCTCAGGTATAAAGAAAAAAAGACGAATCAAAGCCAGTAAAATTTAATGTTATGCGACCACAAGATTCTTTTGATGTACATCAAATTATCAAACTAGTCTTCTTGTCTCATCCACAAGGTGTGGCGCACACTGAGCCTTCGTTTTTGCTATGGCATATTGCAGGGGTGTAGAGTTCGAAAGTGAGCATAACCCCTGGATATCGAGGTTGCTCTGCTACTGTTTTATAGTGTAGTCAAATTAAAAGGTATGGTAATTGAGGAAAAGCGTGTCTAAATGTTCTATTTCAGAGAATATATAAAATTATAAGTCAGGGTTTACTTACTTTTCATTAAAAATGTCTAACAATGGAAGCCTTTCGAAGAAGAATGTGAGCGACATATTTTATGTTGATGTTTATAATGCATCCAAGGTTTCTTTGTGATCAATTTGGCAGAGGTTTGTTCAGCTTCCTAATAACTCGTTATTAATGAGAACTTCATGAATAAGATATGTAATGATTTGTTACTCCTACACACCCTGCACTCCAGAGATCAAATACAGACAGCGTTATTTATGATTTAGTCATCACTAAGTGAGCCCAAGCCTTCTATATAATATCATGGATTAAATTATGTAGTACAGAGCAAAGATTTACCATGTATTTATTGACAAAAAAACTGTAAACATTTTACCTCACAATTGATACCTTATAAATAGTATACAGTGTGGAGAGAATGGTAATAGATTTATAAATTTTGTCGCCATGCAGAGTCTAGTAGATTTTTTTAAATTTGAAGTGAATTTTTGCGATTACATGTAGTGATAAAAGAGACACATCTTTGAATCTACATTTACTTGCTCTAGAACTCTTAAGTGCCACCTTATTAATTAATATGCAGTGATTTTTGTAGATTTTTTTTCTTCTTTTTTATATATATATTTTGATGACAAGCTTAAGTCAATAACTCAAATGTCTGAGTCCCCAAAATCACTGATATGTATGAGTTACTCTACTCCTAAGCACATTCGTGACCGGTTGGAATACTGTGCTGGGTGCCTTCGGCATGGTATTTCAGTGAGGTAGCACTCCAAAGTTGGTGTCAGATAAGCGATATCGCAAGGAGGCAAATACACCAACATTTCCTGTCTCCGGCACACCTACACACAAGTATGCATACGCGACACTCATGTAGGTACATATACGTTCTTAAATGACCTTAGCTGTTAATAGGATGTTAAACAAACCAAACCAAACCCAGCCCACTACGTTTTAATTCTTAGACCTGTAGATACATGTAGATGCTCTTAACATAACTGACCTATCTTGTCATTGGTAGTCATTTGGCCTAGCACTGCACACTTTACTCTCTCTCTCTCTTTTTCGCCCCCAGAAAAAACCAGTTTAATGTACAACCCATGTTTGGTTATCCCCTTCCCAAACACGTACATTGTCAAAAGTACAAAAGAAGAATACAATGGAGCTAGATTGGAAATCGAAGCCAGAAGTTTCCAAATCTGGATGAGACAAATACTAATCACAAATAAGGAGATTTTTATTAAAAGCCTAGAAAAGTCTGTACATTATAGGTTTGATAAATTCTTGCAATTCTTTTTTTGTAATAATCAAGTTCACACCAATTCAACGGAAATGTATGGTACAAAAACATCGATAAACAAAGAGTTATATAAGCACTTAAATGACTTACGAAATTAGGAATGAATTTCCTGATAAGATGTTTAAGCCCTGAACTGCCGACTTAGTTAATATGCCTTTGTAGTGTAATATGTAACATTCAGACCAACCTACAGACTACTTAACTTATTTCATCTCGCTCCACGATTACGGCATGAAAGAAAAAAATATTATAAATCAAGATATGAAACAGACATGTCTGCTACTTCTTATCAAACGTAGATAAAACAAAAAAGTATAATAAAAGTTATTTTCCGAATCATTGCTTTAGTAGAGTTACATACACACAGAGGGCGACCGTGTTTAACTCCCCAATATGTTGTCCATTATGAAATTAGCGTGCTCTCCGTATTGCAATTATCACTACAATTTTGCCTCTCAAGTTTTCGTTTTCAATTTTTATTTTGACTCTAACCTTAATGAAAATAGGGGGGTGTTTTTTATACAAGCCACTGAAATACAATGCCGAGGCACCCAGCACAGTATTTCACCCGGTCACAAATAGGCTTTGGACCAATTTTTTTCAATGGTTTAACAACATTTATGACAATGTGATAATTTTAAATTGGTTTATTGTATATGCTTACTTAGTTTCTCAAAGCTGATAACTGTTAGATCATTTCTTTTTCTTCAAACCGTTTATCTTTCACATGTACACATTTACATTGATTGTTCGTGATCATGAAAACCATTTGTATAGGCCTACCCTTGCAATGTGCTTCAAAATGGTTTAATTATGAGAATATGAAGTAATGAAATGAACAAACAGTATAATATTTAATTAATGTTTAAATGTTCCCCAATAATTTTTTACAAGATTTCTGTATTCGCAATCACCACTTTCACAAGTAGACATAAAGAAATGTATATCTTGCAGAAAATTATAAATACTTTCATACTAGAAGCTGATGGTTAAAATAGGAACGAAATTTGATGTAAGTCAGCATTCATCAATGAATGTTGACAACCATTAGGTCGTGTTTTTGTAACTAGCATTACAAAACATAAGTTGTCAGTTATCATGTTCCTAAATAATGATTGTCTTTTCCAGGTTTATGTTATTTGTTGATATCAGTTTGTCTTTTGCTCTGAATCATTAAACCTGATTTCTGCTGACCATTTTTATATATGATATTTGTAACTTCATTATTAGCTGTAGAGGCATTATTTATTTCCTTTGGCAGAATCCCCACAAAATTTTACGTTCAAGGTTGTAGCTGGTTTCATTGATAAATTGAATCGGAAGATAATTTTTTGCTCGCGCTATATCTCGATCACCAGAAAAATCTGCAGAACCACAAAGTTTATAACCACAATGGGAGACGTTTCTACCACGCTATGTTATAGGGAGCTGTAATTCAAGAACACAGAGAAAACTCATTAGCTTAGCAACAGGAACTTTTTTTTATTATTTCTTGATAACTTTCTCCTGTTGAGGCATCGCCATGACGAAGTAGAAAAGGCTGTGGGACATCTTTGACTGTTCACATCTGGTAGTCATGTTTTTCTCAGCAAGAAATTATCAAAAGCCCTCTAGTTTTACCTCATAAACCCCAGGAAAAGTCTGGAAAGGAAGAGGAGCATTCATTTGGCATACAGTAAAAAACTGTAAAATGTAAAATGTGGGAGCTATTTGGTTGGAAGTCGTTGACCAGTGTAGCTTCACAGAGAGTAATGTTCTTTCTTGTAAACACTGCCCTGACTTGATGAAGGGCACCTGCCTCTGGTTCCCCCTGGATTACACCATGGAAGACATTTATTGTGTGTCGTCTGCCATGCTCAATGAGCATAAAAAAGCAAGAACATCCTTATGTTGCTAAGAATGCAACAAATATTGGACAAATCTGTACTCTCTCATGCAGATGTGTATATCGAAGGAGTACAAGGTCTGCCAACGTCTACACAGGAACACAAGACATTTACGTGTTTCTGCCAGAGTGTATACAAGTTTTGCGGTGTAAGAATATATGCAATATTAATGACATATTGTATACTGTTTTACCATAAACTTTAGCACGTGCTCAGACAGCGATGAGTTTTCTCTGTCCGTTTTTTCATTCCTGCAGGAAGTGCTCCACATGCCATAGTTAGGAAGGAGAAACACCCTCGCTAACTACGCACAAATAAACTACAATTAATTCCTATGTCACACTGGGCCAACAAATCTGAAACATAATTATCACCAGTGTGTATAAACAGCGGGAAGAATCTTCCTCCGTGATTCGGACACTTAGAGCCGATCCCTGAGAGGAAGAAATAAATCATAACAAATCTATTCTCTCGTAATTACTAAAGCTCTGTTTGTTCTGGAACTCTTCTCTGTTTATTTATTGCCGTAGGGGTCCAATTTTCTCAAAGAGTGAGGTCAAGCATATACCTAAGCAACAAAAACGAAATAAGGAGTCGATGTTAATGATACATACAAGATGTAGATTTCTTATATGTTATTTCTCCCATTAAACATCAAGACATAGGTTTCTAAACTAAGACAGGTCTATTCCGTCTTTTCGTATTGCAGAGTTATCTGCTCTTGTGAGCAGGTATTGATTGTTACCTCATTTGTTTATGATAAGTAACGTCATCAATTTTTGAGAAAACGACGTAATTTTCTCACACAAACCAATGACATAACAATCAATACCTGCTCACAAGAGCAGATAACTCTGCAATACGAGAAGACGGAATAGACCTGTCTTAGTTTATGATATGATATGATATCCGCAGTACTTTTTCATGAACCAGAAAATATCACCAAAAATCAATCATTGTTCGTTCCATGCAGCCATATAATTGTAAATACAAAGAATTGTTTGGTTAAAAAAGTGAGGACATTGTTTTGGGATTGAATGATACCATATATCAAGTTATTTGAGTTTGATGGAAATGTTTCGTAAATTAGTTTGATATCAAACTGTGTTTTACTTTTTACATTTTTATCTCCATGCTCATACTATCACCTAAGTGCATGGTAATTTTCTGTATGTGATGAAAAGCTCTAATTCCCCTTTTGCAATTTTACCTTTTTGGGAATAAAGCAGGAAATTTGATACTTCACAAAAAAATCCTGATATACAGCAGTCTAATTCCATGACAACACCACGAAGCTGTCTGAAATGAACACCCTTCTGTTGTGTTTTTACCAGATTCTTATTTCATACAATAAACAACCTGCATAATTAATAGCAAGTTAATTCATGCTTACAGGAACACAAAGTGCCAAGGCCCCTACAGACCCGAAATCCAAGAAAAACAGAT
The DNA here is from genome assembly GCF_002113885.1 of Mizuhopecten yessoensis. NCBI lineage: Eukaryota > Metazoa > Mollusca > Bivalvia > Pectinida > Pectinidae > Mizuhopecten > Mizuhopecten yessoensis. The sequence goes on along the minus strand of NW_018485984.1, from coordinate 2,266,118 downwards.
CCCACAAAATTTAAGCAATTCTATGAAAATAAGTATTTTAAATTATTACCCTGGAAAAGTCATTGTTTTCTACATTCAGTCGATCATAAACTTGAGCTTTTGGCCATATAGTTGAAGGTCTGCCTATAATTTAAAAAAATTGTCAATTCTGAGAGCACATTTTTCAAGTGGGGAGGGGTATGGAAGGATTTGTACAGTTTTCCAGATAAAACATGGTCCAATATAAGCAAATTTTAGTGTAATCTACTACATTGTACTAAATAATGGAAATGCAGTTTTTAGCTCACCTGCCCGAAGTGCAAGTGAGCTTATGTTATGGTGCCGCATCCGTCATCCGTCCGTCCGTCAGTCAGTCCGTCCGTCCGTCGTACCGTCCGTCCGTCCGTCTGTCCGGCTTCAAATTTTTGCTTTAAACAACTTCTTTTCGGTAACCAAAAGGCCTAGGAAGATGATATTTGGCCAGTAGCATGCTGAAATCAAGGGCTACCAAGTTTGTTCAAATAAATGACCTTGACCCACTTTCAAGGTCACAGGGGTCAAATATGTTAAAATCTTCAAGCGACTTCTTCTCAATAAGCAAAAGGGCCAGGGTACTGAAATTCGGCCTGTAGCATGCTGGGATGAAGGAGTACCAAGTTAGTTCAAATGAATGACCTTGACCAACTTTCAAAGGTCAAAAGGGTCAAATGTCATAAAATCTTCAAACGACTTCTTTTCAATAACCAAAAGGCCCAGGGTACTGATATTGGGCCTGTAGCATTCTGGGATGAAGGGCTACCAAGTTTGTTCAAATAAATTACCTTGACCCACTTTCAAGGTCACTGGGGTCAGATGTCTTAAATCTTCAAACAATTTCTTCTCAATAACCAAAAGGCCAAGGGTACTGATATTAGGCCTGTAGCATGCTGGGATGAAGGGCTACCAAGTTTGTTTAAATGAATGATCTTGACCCACTTTCAAGGTCACAGGGATCAAATGTCTTAAAATCTTCAAACAACTTCTCAATAACCAAAAGGCCCAGGGTACTGATATTGGGCCTGTAGCATGCTGGGATGAAGGACTATCAAGTTTGTTCAACTGAATGACCTTGACCAACTTTCAAGGTCACAGGGGTCAAATGTTGTAAAATCTCCAAGCGACTTCTTTTCAATAAGCAAAAGGGCCAGGGTACTGAAATTCGGCCTGTAGCATACTGGGATGAAGGACTACCATGTTAGTTCAAATGAATGACCTTGATCCACTTTCAACCTATGTTTAAATCTTTTAATAGGTTCTTATGAAATCTTAAGAATACAAGTGTTAGATTAATAACAGGTGAGCGATGCAGGCCCATTGGGCCTCTTGTTCCTCTTGCTCTACCTGTGAGGAGATGGTGAAAGTTACAAGGGTACACTTTAATCAACGACAGAAGTATATATCAATATCTAATTTTTAAAAAAAAAAAAAAAGTTAATGAATGAAAGTGAAGAATGTGTTGCATGAAAACTGTCTATTTTGTCTATTTCAGGTGCTTTACTGGTTCGGAACCAATCAGCACACGTGTTACAAAAGCAATACTTTGGTGGAGGGACAGTAGAAGTTAGTACAGCTCAGGAAAACTTCAGGGTTTTCCGAAAAAACCTCTCCGACAGGTAAGCCACGGACAGCATGTTTGTAATTTTCCATTGCGTTTAAAGGGCATTCATTGAGATTTTCACAACAGGTACAAAAGGTTTCATTTGATCTGTGCTATATTTGCTGATGAAATCGCATATTTGCATAATTTTAAAAAAAAAATCTCACCTCTCTTTTAATAAGATTCATTTCAAGGATTTTATTTCTTAAAACATGAATTGAAAAACATTGTAGTGAAATATTTATGAATTTATTTGAAAAAGATTTGAATAAAGAGTTTGAGAGGAGTTGTGAATTTTCTGAATACATGTATTTGAATTAAGAACACTTATTCCATCTTTGCGTATTGCAGAGTTATCTTCTCCTGGGAGCAGGTATTGATTGTTACGTCACTTGTTTGTGAGAGTAACGTCATCAATTTTTGAGAAAACGACGTCATTTTCTCACACAAACCAATGACATAACAATCAATACCTGCTCCCAAGAGAAGATACCTCTGCAATACGGAATATATAGTTAAGTAATCTTGGGATTCTGGGGCTTGGTCAGCAGATATCAGATGTTTTCCCCCACTCAGTAGTCAGTCCTAATTTATACAAGCTACTGTTAGATATATGCCTTGGCAAATTCCTGTAGATGTTGGATGTTTCCTTGTTTATGTATATTATTTTCGTGAAATGTTAAACTGTTTGCCCCTTTGTGGGCCCATTATTTAGTTAATAAATTTGAATTAAAAATAAAAAAAAATACAATGGGCCCAGACTAAGATTTGAACCCTGCCGGACACCTGATCATTATATATTGCTACCTGTTCAACTGTAATACCCTGACCCAAGGCCTGTTTGTTTATGCAGATCATCTGGTTTGTCTGTTTTCAAATGTAACATGTTCGGGTATAAATCCTGCAGGACCTGCAAATGCATATTGCAGGCCTTGCACGGCTTTGTCAAGGCTTGCCTGAAAGCAGCATCAGATTACTAAGTACGGCCTTATTTCATAAACGAAAAACTCTTCAACCATTTGGATCGTGATAAATGAAAGCGACCACAGTCACACTACAGTAATATCCAAAATAAAATTAAGGGGAGGTTACTCTACTTTTTATGTGTTTTGCCTAGAGTGGGATGAGGAAGATCCACAAGCATGCTTCATGTTTATGTGTCTTAACATTCATTTGAGGACTTAAATGCATATTACTGACATTCTTGACATTATGAAACCCAGTTGCTTAGAAACAGTTTCCAAGATGCATGATAAAGACTGCACATCTTTACATAATTTGTAAAATACAATACGTCATTTAGGGGAGCTATTTTTAACAGTACACATTTTATTTCAAACTTCAATAGCATGAAAGAAAATGAAAATCAGACTTGGGATTTTTTTTTAAAAATCACTCTAAAAGTACTGGAAGCAAATGACAGAACCAATGTAACCAAGGGTCTTAAATATTAATTATGATAAGACTCACAACCAGTGCAGATTTTTAACAGAAACAAAAGAAAACTGCCAAATACATGGAGCTGATAGCAGATAAACAAAAGTTCAACTTAAGGATCCCTGTGCCACTGCACTGTGGTTGTTCATAAATACAGTAACCTCCCTTAGCTTCTGTTTGGATATAACTGTAGCATAGTTTAGGCCAGAACACTTCCGTTGACCAGGTAGCTTAATTTGTTAGAGCAATAGTAAAATACTCTGAAGTCTTAGGTTCAAATTCTGGTGTAGCCCCACTGAATTTTTCCACTCAGAACGCTGTTGTTGATAATATTTTGTTAATTTCATCTTTATTACTTCTCATAAATGTCCCACAAGGTGTACTTTTCATTTTAGAAATGATTTATCAAATTTATAGTCATGTTGGAAAAAACTGTGTCCAACGCTTAGTTACAGTTTTTGACAGTGGTACAGGGATCCTTAAGATGTGATGTGAAAATCACACCACCGTTTCAATATGTCTGAAACTATCTCAAGCACATGACTCTTCATAACGTATCTTGTTTATCAAAATCTGACAACATTAAATCCAAGGGACATAACTCTTCAAAGTGCAACTGTTTTAGTTTAAAATTGTTTAGTCTTGCACAATTGGCTCAGCAAATAAAGTCGATATCACAAAGAGCAATATTGTTTATGTCACTTATTTTTAACCCCTAAAAATATTCTATGATATTTTTATATTTTATTAGGTTACCTGACCATAGGTCATGGTAACCTATTGTGATAGCCTTTTGTCCGTCGACGTCCGTAGTACGTTAACTTTTCTTTTGAACACGATTACTTCAGTAAATGTTAACCGAGTTTAATGAAACTTTGTATGCAGCCATATATTAATAAGATCTCGGACAAGTTCGAAAATGGGAATTATTCGACGGTAACCTACAGAGTTATTGCCCTTTGTAATAATATTGTTATTGGACCTTGTGAACACGAGAACTTGAGTAAATGTTAACAGAGTTTGATGAAACTTTGTATGAAGCCATATATCAAAAAGATCTCGAACGAGTTCGAAAATGGGAATTATTCGACAGCAACTTACAGAGATATTGCATGTGGTAATAATATTATTATTGGACCTTGTGAACACAATAACTTGAGTAAATGTTAACCGAGTTTAATGAAACTTTGTATGCGGCCTTATATCAATAAGATCTCGGACGAGTTCGAAAATGGGAATTATTTGACAGTAACTTACAGAGTTATTAACCTTTGTAATATTATTATTATTGGACCTTGTAAACACGATAACTTGAATAAATGTTGACGGAGTTCAATGAAATTTTGTCCGGTAATTATTTGACGGTAACCTGCAGAGTTATTGCCCTTTGTCATTATATTATTATTTGTCCCTGTGATGTTGATTGACATTACACAAGAATAGATGTAAATTCATGTGGTACACCTGGGTTTTTTTTCATGACGCATTTTTGCTACTAACAAGGTGCTATTAAAAAAAATTGCCTTATTTAATAAATCATTGATTTACTTTTTTACTTGTTTCTTTTAACCAAGAACAGAAGACATACAGTTCCCAAGTTTGTTCAAAACAGACTCCTTGGGTCAAAATTGGAGTCACACCCATTTATTTCATTTATTTCAGTTATCGTGTTCACAGGGTCCAACAAAAGGTGAATTACCATGGTCAAATTGGTCCGGTATTCAAACTCATACAAGACCTCATTGTTACAAAGCTGCATACAAAGTGTCATGAGAATCGGTTCATATTTCCTGAAGTTATTGTGTTCACAAAGAAAAATTAATGGACGATGCAGCAAGGTCACTCCGACCGATGAAAAGTATGAATTGGCCCCTGGATGACAGTCCTAATTTGAATCGGATGTCAGGTGACTGTTAAGGCCCATGGGCCTCTTGTATTTAGTTTGAACGTATGTTGATTGCTAGACAAGATAAATTACTCTTGGTAACCCATTATTTGACCTTTCCAGATAGTATTCTTGCACTTTAAAAATGACGTAATGGTGCAAAATAGTTAACAATTTGTTGCAGAAGAAAGAGATAATTGTGGATCATAGGAAATGTTACTTTGAAATGTATCAGATGTGCTACTTATTGTATGTATCTCTTGTTAAAGAAGCTGAGCTAATGGCAATTAGGATAAATACTCAGGTATGTGAGCAGGTTTTACAGGTAATCAATAATACCTGAGTTTTTTGTGATGGAGGGAGCCTGCATGATTGTACTTTAGTGTAACAGTTCAAGAGATGCAGATATCATAACAAAAGATGTGATTAGGATCAATATGTATAACGATACATCACAAGAGGGGATATTAACATCACTGTAGGGGAATAACAACATCACTATAGGGGTATATGAACAACACTAGAGGGGGATATGGACATCACTATAAGGGGAATAACAACATCACTGTAGGGAGATATCAACATTACTGTAGGAGGATATGGACATCAATATAGAGGAATATGGACATAACTGTAGGGGGATATGGACATCACTATAAGGGGAATAACAGTATCACTGTAGGGAGATATCAACATTACTGTAGGAGGATATGGACATCAATATAGAGGAATATGGACATAACTGTAGGGGGATATGAACAACACTATAGGGGGAATAACAACATCACTGTAGGGGAATAACAACATCACTGTAGGGGAATAACAACATCACTATAGGGGTATATGAACAACACTAGAGGGGGATATGGACATCACTATAAGAGGAATAACAACATCACTGTAGGGGGATATCAACATTATTGTAGGAGGATATGGACATCAATATAGGGGAATATGGACATTACTATAGGGGGGATATGGACATCACTATAGGGGGATATGGACATTACTATAGGGGGATATGGACATTACTATAGGGGGATATGGACATCACTATAGGGGGATATGGACATCACTATAGGGGGATATAGACATCACTATAGGGGGATATAGACATTACTATAGGGGATATGGACATCACTATAGGGGGATATAGACATCACTATAGGGGGATATGGACATCACTATAGGGGGGTATGGACATCACTATAGGGGATATGGACATTACTATAGGGGGATATGGACATCACTATAGGAGGATATGGACATTATTATAGGGGGATATGGACATCACTATAGGAGGATATGGACATTATTATAGGGGGATATGGACATCACTATAGGAGGATATGGACATTACTATAGGGGGATATGAACAACACTATAGGGGGATATGGACATTACTATAGGGGGATATTGACATCACTATAGGGAGATATTGACATTACTATAGGGGGGATATGGACATCACTATAGGGGGAATAACAACATCACTGTAGGGAGATATCAACATTACTGTAGGAGGATATGGACATCAATATAGAGGAATATGGACATAACTGTAGGGGGATATGGACATCACTTTAGGGGGATATGGACATTCCTATAGGGGGATATGGACATCACTATAGGGGGATATGGATATCACTATAGGGGGGATATGGACATTACTATAGGGGGGATATGGACATTACTATTGGGGGATATGGACATCACTATAGGGGGATATGGACATAACTATAGGGGGATATGGACATTACTATAGGGGGATATGGACATAACTATAGGGGGGTATGGACATCACTATAGGGGATATGGACATTACTATAGGGTGATATGGACATCACTATAGGGGGATATGGACATTACTATAATGGGGATATGGACATTACTATAGGAGGATATGGACATCACTATAGGGAGATATGGACATTACTATAGGGGGGATATGGACATCACTATACTATAGGGGGATATGGACATCAATATAGGAGGATATGGACATCACTTTAGGGGGATATGGACATTCCTATAGGGGGATATGGACATCACTATAGGGGGATATGGATATCACTATAGGAGGATATGGACATTACTATAGGGGGATATGGACATCCCTTTAGGGGGATATGGACATTACTATAGGGGGATATTGACATCACTATAGGGAGATATTGACATTACTATAGGGGGGATATGGACATCACTATACTATAGGGGGATATGGACATCAATATAGGAGGATATGGACATCACTTTAGGGGGATATGGACATTACTATACGGGGATATGGACATCACTATAGGGGGATATGGACAAGAGGATATTTAGTGTAATTGACATTAATGCAGGGTTTACTATAGGGGGATATGGACATCACTTTAGGGAGATATGGACATTACTATAGGGGGATATGGACATAACTATAGGGGGATATAGACATTACTAAAGGGGGATTTGGACATCACTATAGGAGGATATGGACATTACTATAGGGGGATATGAACAACACTATAGGGGGATATGGACATCACTATAAGGGGATATAAACATTACTATAGGACAGATATGGACATCACTATAGGGGGATATGGACAAGAGGATATTTAGTGTAATTGACATTAATGCAGGGTTTACTATAGGGGGATATGGACATCACTTTAGGGAGATATGGACATTACTATAGGGGGATATGGACATCCCTTTAGGGGGATATGGACATTACTATAGGGGGATATGGAAATCACTTTAGGGGGATATGGACATTCCTATAGGGGGATATGGACATCACTATAGGGGGATATGGACAAGAGGATATTTAGTGTAATTGACATTAATGCAGGGTTTACTATAGGGGGATATGGACATCACTTTAGGGGGATATGGACATTCCTATAGGGGGATATGGACATCACTATAGGGGGATATGGACATTACTATAGGGGGATATAGACATTACTAAAGGGGGATATGGACATCACTATAGGGGGATATAGACATCACTATAGGGGGATATGGACATAACTATAGGGGGATATAGACATTACTAAAGGGGGATATGGACATCACTATAGGAGGATATGGACATTACTATAGGGGGATATGAACAACACTATAGGGGGATATGGACATTACTATAGGGGGATATAGACATTACTATAGGGCGATATGGACATTACTATTGGGGGATATGGACATCACTATAGGGGGATATGGACATGACTATAGGGGGATATGGACATTACTATAGGGGGATATAGACATCACTATAGGGGGATATGGACATCACTATAGGGGGGTATGGACATCACTATAGGGGGATATGGACATTACGATAGGGGGGATATGGACATTACTATAGGGGGATATGGATATCACTATAGGAGGATATGGACATTACTATAGGGGGATATGGACATGACTATAGGGGGATATGGACATTACTATAGAGGGATATGGACATTACTATAGGGGATATGGACATCACTATAGGAGGATATGGACATTATTATAGGGGGATATGGACATCACTATAGGAGGATATGGACATTATTATAGGGGGATATGGACATCACTATAGGAGGATATGGACATTATTATAGGGGGATATGGACATCACTATAGGAGGATATGGACATTACTATAGGGGGATATGGACATCACTATAGGAGGATATGGACATTATTATAGGGGGATATGGACATCACTATAGGAGGATATGGACATTATTATAGGGGGATATGGACATCACTATAGGAGGATATGGACATTATTATAGGGGGATATGGACATCACTATAGGAGGATATGGACATTACTATAGGGGGATATGGACATAACTATAGGGGGATATAGACATTACTAAAGGGGGATTTGGACATCACTATAGGAGGATATGGACATTACTATAGGGGGATATGGACATCACTATAGGGGGATATGGACAAGAGGATATTTAGTGTAATTGACATTAATGCAGGGTGTGGTCATCATTGGGGTTTTAAAAACACAATGAAATGTCTTGATACGAAAATCAGTTTTATGCAAAATGAACTAACTATCCTATTTACATGGAAAATTTTGTTTATAAATGAATGTCTATCAAAGGAGGAAATATACCCGTAGAATTCCTTCAACACCTTCATACCTACTAGCAGTACAATCCCAGGAAAATCCTATTGTACTATTCTCAAGTAGTATAGGTTTTTGCTTCTCTTTGGCTTCACCGGTAAGTCATTAACATTAAGATCTGCAACTCTCTGGAGTTTTTCATGCAACTAATGTTTAGTGAATGCTATAAAAATCTCTACTCTATTCCGTTCAACATTTATGGGTGGCTTTTTGAGGACGTTTATGTACCGCAGAATCGGAAATTATAACATAATGGTTACATTTGCACACATTTTAGGAGAGGTTTTGTGTTAGGCTGTTGAGGAAACAACCGTCATATGTTGTTTTCAGAGTAGAATCACTTGTCAGTTGTGTATGTGGGAAGTTTGGTATTCCAACTCCCAAGTGTCACTTCCCAGGAAATCAGGAAATTTTATAATCCATAGGAACATTGTGACGTCTGATTATTCCACCGGGAGATTTTCCTTGGTTAATGTAGAGGCATACCCCTTTATTATAAAAAAAAACCAAGAAAACAAAAAAACTCACTATTGAATTACAACATATAGAGAAGTGCTTTTTCAGGCATCTTTGATTATTTTGATAATTATTATGTTTTAGTCAATTGCAAAGTGAAATAGAAAGAAATTATATTGTTTGGGTAAGGAATGGTGAATGGTGTCAAAAACAACATTGAGTTTTAAAAACATGTTTTAATATTTCAAATTCAATGTTTTTGTTGATCTGAGTTTAACTCAAAGAAATTGTAATGATATTAAATTTCTTGAAAGTCATTGAAATAAATCAATAAAAATTTGAATTTTCACAATGTCTTGAATTTGTTTTATTAATGTTTACATTAGCTTATCTATCTGTAATAAAAGATATTTAATGGTCAATAAATATTTTTTAAAACTAACAGCAGTTAAAACAATATGTAAAAACACTTGTGTGCGGTTTCTGACTGCGTATCAGCAAGCAGGTACTACTCAGTAGATATACCTTTTATGAAAGATGTGAATTTTTAGCCATTTCCATAGAGATTTACCAACCTTACACTGCGATAAATTTGGCTTACTTCTGATCGATTTACCAGTACCTTTATACTGGATGTATACATGTCCCACTTAATGTACCGCATGTAAATCATGTGACTTTTGTTCGGAAATTTGTATCTCGGAAACAATGTATAAGCCCACCCCTAGTGCTGAGTAAGAGATCAATGTTGTTGCCCCTGGAGTTACTGTAGAGAAAATACGGTTATTGTCATTCCTGGTGTTCTAACTTTACTCAAATAAATTGGTTTCTACTGATTTTGTATCTCTGTTCTCCGTCAGTATTCCGATCAGCACTGATTATAAGTAATGAATTAAATCAGTTCAGAATAAATTCCAGCACACTGTATACTACGAAACATTCGCCCAGTTAAAAATATTTGCCCATCATAGGTAAAATTCATCCTATACACATAATTTCTATATATTTGCATGCTGTGCAGTAATATCCGAGATCATGATCCCTTTCATTTCAGAGATAAAAATAGACAAAAGTAAAACGTTGACAAACATCGTCTGCACTAATGCAATTGCTCCTGTTTTTTTCGTTTTTTTCTTTATGTCTTGGATGAGAAGGCAAGTACTGCTAAAGATACATTGAAAATTGAAAATTGGGTGAATTTGTTTAAAAGGACAAAATTTTGGCGAGGCTAAAATATCAGGCTTTAAATTATTTTGGGATCAAGGTTGATGTTTTGGATACCAGAACACTTTCTGGGGATACCAGATTGTTATCCGAGATACCAAATTTTAAAACATTGGTATACGTATGGAATGCCAGGATTTTGTTCTTGTTTAGCTAGACACACATTTCATGCGGTAAGCACATATTGAAATGCTTTCAAAATACTCTTAAATTCTCAAAGAAATATCCGATGGAAAAGATAAAGGAATAAAAGTTATTTTACATTACATAGTCAGATTTTTACTCTAGGTATGGAATGGGCATGCTGTTTCTAAAATTACCATCTCCTTACATACACGGAATGTTCCACATTTCCAGCTAGGCGGTGCGATTGAATCAGCCATACTTGTTATGACTTGTCAAAGTACTTCCTGTCAGTGAAACACGTCAAGTCTACCGTCTGTTTTATAGACATACAGAATAAAAATTCTTCCTAAATTCACTATTTGGCAAATATGCAAGATGTGTCTTTTGTTTGGAAGGTGCTTCCAGGCAACTCTCCTTCTGTGAATTCCTCGTATCAATGTGTCGTCTGTTTAGACCTTTCTTGACAAAATGAGAAAGACGTTTGTTTTGTTGTTTTTGGTGCCAGACATGACTCAGCCCCAAAGGTTTCCTCGATGCTCGTAGATGTAGTTCAAGCTCCCTGGTATAAAATGTCAGTTAAGGCCTTTACATGTTGTCATGGTTACAGCTGAATTATGGGTGCTGGTATATATAGCCGGACACCAGGTGTCGTTAAGTTTAAACTGCTTTATTTGGCATCATAACTACCAGTTTCATATCATTTATGAATTTTTTATGATGCTCAAAAACATATATATGGTGATCCAGCACTCTGTAAATTAACGATGTGGTAACATTCTAAGAATTTTTCTGATTTTAGTGTTATTTCGTTACTGACTAAAATGCAAGTCATTGATTTAAACTGCAAACTGAATTATCAAGACCAATTGATAATAGAAAATTGGTTTAGAAAAACAATAGCACCATCAATTTGTGGCGACTGTTATCAAATATTCTGTCTGTTAGTTGTACCTTTTACAGCATGAACAACTATAGATACATGATGTGTAGTGTGGTCATAGATCAAAAGTTGTATATCTAAGATGGCACACATTTGTGAACATTTGTATTCGCAATTAAGCCCCCTCCCTACTTTTGGTCTTTTTTTTCTCTCACTAGAGGTGGGGCTTATTTGCGGTCAAATACGGTAAGCATAATGTACCATTATCACACAGGGTGTCATACATTAGTTTCAAGGCTGTATCTCTCCAATGCATATTACATGTATGTTCCATTTGCAGTACTCTTGTTTCATCTGACCATTTTGACATATTGTGGTACTACTCTCTAAGCCTGTCTCACAAGTAAAATATTTAAGGGTATTTGTGTAGAACCGACTTCAGAATTATATTTTATCTCAATGTTCTTGTGTGAAACAAAAGATTGTAACACAATAGAAAGTTAGTTATTACTTACTGATGCAAAAGTGACTTTTATGTTGGTCACAAGCTATGCCAGTGCTGTGTAGTGTAACAGGACTGGGTCGATCGTTGGCGCCCAGGTAGCTCAATTGGTTAGAGTGTTCGTCTAGAGTTTGGAGGGTCCCGGTTCGAACCCTGGTCTGGCCGTGCATTTGTCCTCTCCTGTAACAGCTGTTTCCAAATCTAACTTATAACTGTAGTTTAGGTTCACCACAGTGCATCATTTACATCTTAAGTGAGGTTTTTGCCTCATTTTACAGCTGAAAACAGGCTGTTTCCCCTGCCAATTTTTTTTTATCTTCCCAAAATGAGATAAAAATGAGGACTATCAAATTTCAATAAATATATCACTATATTTTTCTAATTCATGTAGGCACTGGCCATGAACTCATTCTGAGAATATATCAAACAAATAATTTTCTAGGTATATACATGTGTATTAGCATTTCTGTTTGTTACTGGGCCAATTAAAGTGCTAGCGCTGGTGTTGATATAATGATATAATAAAGGTCACTTCATAATTTCCTCATTCTATCCCTACTGGGGTGAGGTGCTATGAAGTTTATTCAAATGAATGACCTTGACTTACATCTATGGTCACAGGGCAATGTGTTGAAAAACTCAAATAACTTCTTACAATGACTAGAATAATGATATTCTGCTTTCAGATTACAAGGATGAAAGACTGTCCAAAGTTGGTTCAGATAGGTATAAGGAAATCACGTTCACTGCTGTAGCCTCTCATTAGCAGTTAAGCTTTAAAAAAGATCACAACAAGAATTAATTAATAGATAAGATATACTGACCGCAGAGGACTCTTTGTTTTATTTCATTTTGAAGGTTGATTCTCTAGGTCAACTGTACTCTAACATGAATCAGCTAGACATGAAATTTCTGTCTGTGTTGTGAACAATGATGGAATGTACATGCATATAATATACTCATCAATGTGAACATTTTCATGATGTATTACTACGTTCCTGAATGTTATATGCAGCTCTGAGATTTGGCAGCTTTCAACGAAGTGATCCTAACGTGTAAGTGCACACATAAACATAACAATTAGGTTTTTGGGTTTCGAGGTTAATGAACAATAGTACAGAGTCTGGTTAATATATATATATACTTAAAGAAGCACAGTATGGTCTGGGCCTTTTTCAGCCCTTAAATCCATCAAAATTCAAAACCTTCCAGGGAATTTTCAAGCTTGAATGCTTCCCTGATATTATTTTAAGAAAAAAAATGGTTTTCTGATCACCATGGTAACCAGTTGAAATTGGTATAAATTAGTTTTTGAATATTTATCAAGATTGTCAAAGTTTCCCATAGTTATTTTTTGTAACAATTGTCAAGCACTTTCTGGAGTACACTTGATATTCCTCCTAAATATATTTTACCTGTGCCTAATTATTCGAAGTTCTTTTTTTTGTAACTTGTTTAACAGGTGCTCTATTGAGTATTAGTTTCCAAGAAAAAGAAAAAAAATCCAGAATCACTTGGACACTGTACACAAAAATAAGGTCAAAAGAGCATTTACATGACCATTAAATGTTGCGACTGTATCCACTGGGTACGTGACAGTTGTATCCCTTTAGAGATATATATATAATCTATAAATGTCTAAAATTTGGTTTTAGCACTTCAAATAAAGCATGGGAGTATACCAAAATAAGTTCATCACATGTACAGGTACATATAAAGAAGCTTGAAAAAGCATCTCATACTCAAATTATTTGAAACCTCTTCACTTGTCCTTCCCAACCTAAACTACTCTTATCCAGCATTCATTAATATAGAATTAATTGTCATTTCTGAGGATTAATTTTACAGTCAAATAAAGAATTATTGAAACTATTTTTGGGTTCACTTTTTGGAACATCCATAAATATGAAGAAAAAGGAATTCTGTCTCTCTGACCTTAAAGACTTTTGATATAGAAATAAACTTTCAAGATAACTTGAAAAATAATTGTTTAGCAAATGATTCCATGTTATTATATTAAAATGTTCAGTAAATGTATTTCAATACAGTTTTTACCTATAACAAAGTTAAACTTTGCATCAAGATGACAAGACTTTATGCAACAAGCGTCTGCATAATGTGATTTAATAGGAGAGCAAACAGGAGTTATGTCCCCTTATCACTTTGGATTATAGGGTTTACATACTCCAAATGACACAAGATTTGTTTTGTCTGTTTCTGGGCGGCAGCTTACATTCTGTCTTCTTTATAATGTGTGCTGTCTCCACAGAGACCGAGAATCTAACTCCCGCTCTTCTGGAGCTTAGCATATCTCACATCATCAGTTATGACATCCCCTCAGTGTAAATAAGACAACTGCTGTTTGCCAATTCATTTAGGAGTTAGTTTGAATTACTGAGACTTACAAGTTTGTAGGGGGATCTACCTTGTTAATCATAATTTACAACTCTGTATCCTTAAACTTTGTGATGATTTAAGACTTGGATGCGCTTATTGACCCTATTTAATGCATAATTAAGCACTCTTATGTATTTTTAAAATGGTTGCACATTAATTGTGTCCAAATAAACCTGTTTTTCCGTGTTTTTCCCGCCAATTTTAACATCTTCATTACAAAGTCTATCTGAGTTGTGTACGTGTCAAGGCCGACAAATACAGAGCTCGGTATAACAAGGATGAAGATGTTGGTTACAATTAACACAATTAACACTGTAAGTACAGAAAGGTATTTGTCGGACTTCCAAAGGTTTTGCCCTGTGGCAGCTAGACTTGCAACTTTCCTTAGATAACTGTGGTATGTGTACAAGTATAGCTTTATTATTTCTTGTTAGAGATTTGTTTGGTTATATTAACCTCATAGTAATTGCTAATTTATTTGCCTGTTTATAATATCTCTCGATAAATACATATAAGAAAACAGCA
Source organism: Mizuhopecten yessoensis (assembly GCF_002113885.1). Lineage (NCBI taxonomy): Eukaryota > Metazoa > Mollusca > Bivalvia > Pectinida > Pectinidae > Mizuhopecten > Mizuhopecten yessoensis. The sequence continues at coordinate 2,250,941 of NW_018485984.1, read as the reverse complement.
AAGTTAATAACATCCTGTTAAAGATCCTTGTACCACTTCCAAAAACTGTGATTTGGAAACTTTTTAATAGCCCGCCTCGATTAATCATTTCTGTAGAGAAACCCATACATTTGCAGAACATTAATCTTGAAAATGAATTGACATGAAATAAAGATAAAAAAAATACATTTTTCTGTGATTCGAACTCTGAACCTCATATTACGATATGGTTGCTCTAACCAACTGTGGACCTGCTCAAAAGTAGGCCGAGGCCCAATCCAACTAAAGTTATATCCAAAACGGAATTGAAGGAAGACTACAATATATTTCAAAAACTTACAGATGATTTTTTTAGTGTTTTGCCAACATTAGGTCAGGATCGATAACTTCAAATAGCCAAACAGAATTTTTAAAAAAATCTTCTTTCTGTTTTTAAGGTCAGCAATTCTTCAAGTATATAAGCTACTATCAGTCACCCTATACTTAAAGATTTCAGGAATTATTTGTAGGTTTTTTCTGTTAAGTCATTCACCCACGAAATTTCATAATGAACTATTCCAACCTTTGAACTGAAGGAGTTCGAATGTGTTTTCATGGGTGAATGAGTTAAATAGTTTTGGAAAAAGACCAAGATTGCTCAAAATTCTTCGCCATGTTCATCATTTGGCCCAAATACATCAATGAAAATGGTATCGATATAAACACTACAAAGCACTCTTCTGACCTATCTATATATCCTTATATAGAATATATAATGTGCGTATATATTTGGAAACAGTGATATGTTTACAACTGTGAAGAGCTATGTTTTTCTCTTACAGAATTGATAGTTACTGTGAAACCAAACTCTAATTAAGGGTCCAGGGAATACTAATATTACGATATAAGGGAAGTTTCCGATAGAACCATGTCACAGCAAGAAATGTTTCTCCATTATAAAACGTACAATATCATTAATTTTAGATGTACAGAGTATATAAAACTAACTCACAAATTCAGGAATCTTGTTGTCTTATAAATCTCCTTCCACTGTGGGAGACCGTTTGACAAGTTTCTTGTCTTTTAGGGAATTGAAAATAAGATTAGCGGGTTGCGTTGAGACATGGAATGGCCTCTGTTCGGCTGATCGAGTGTTGAGGTTGCCCAGTAATGGTCATAGATGTTATGGCTGTACCAGAAACACCACCTGCTCACAGATATCATATTTTTTTTAGATCTATGTAAGCGACAGAATCATTTAGAATTCTTTCCCATCTTTCCTGTGAAAGATAACGAGATGTTTTTTTGCTACGTGTCTTGCACATCCATTTTGAATCAATACTTGTTCACAAACAATGCTTTTACTTCTCATTTTGTCTTCCTTAAATTTTGAAAAGAAAAAATATCTCACAAGGCTATTAGAATAAATATTGATTATTTTTTCATAAAATTCAAACTTCTAATGTGTTTGTATACCCTTTCATAAAAATGCTAGCAGTATATAATGTTATGGACATCCTTTACGGACAAACACCTTTTTGTACAACTTAAAATTATTTTTTGCCAAAGTCACTTTTATGAAACATTTCTTTAAATCAATTTTACATTCCATATAAACAAAACTTGCAATGTGTTTTACAGAATTACAGTTGTTCAAAATTTTAGCCATTTCTTAACAAATATAATAACGACAAACAATATAAAAAATTCAGAGTGTCAAACTTGGGAACTTTACACTGCTGATCCCATACTTTATCAATGTTGCTATTCAGAAGTTGTAAATGCTCAGTAACAAAATGAAAGGAGAAGAATGTGTCTTGACAAGGGAAATAACTCTTAGCCAGAAAAACTCATTTCGGCTGCTGTAACTGCTATATACAGGGAAAAATACTCAAGGTTGAAAAAAATCTGACAAAATGAAGTCCTACAAAGATAAGGTTGATGTTTTACTTGATTATGAACTCAGAATTACCTACAAAACTTCAGATGTAAAAGTTAGTTTCCAACTAGCGTCTTATACAACATATTGAATTCATCAGTGCTAAAGGATTGTCAACTTCATACTTTTGTAAAATAGTACATGTGTATGTACAGAAATATATGCAATTACAGTGAATCTTGTTCAATCTGAAATTTTACATATAGGTCGGATTATACAGGATATCATAATACACAGGGGCCAGATAACATAGGTTTCTCTGTACATACCTATGATTCCTGTGTAAAATTGCATTGTGTCTACAAATCACTATATTATTTTACCTATTGTGCATTAAGGTAAAAAAGTGACCCCCTCAAAAAGACAAAATGATAAAGCACTGATATAGGTAAAATTATTACATCTAGAGTCAACTCCTCTACAAAGATATAGGACCTAATTAAGTCGATCTGTTAATGTCTGCTCATTCATGGGGGTTTTAATCTGAACTAATGGTTACGGAGTCAAAGGTCAGGACTGTGAGTGGCATTGTCTAGTTCTCAGTACAGTATTTTGTCTTTGTGCCAAGGTAAATGAAGACATCCTTGCTTGCATAAGAGGAATCATTATCCTGCTATTAGTAAAAAAAAAAGGGGGGCTGAAAAAACAGATATTTCATGTCAATGGTTGCTAAGGGAGGTAATTGGCAGCCTTTTTATGTGCTTTGCTTAAAACAAGAATGTCCCTCACAGGAACGTTCTCTGATAATTCACGAGCACTTGGCATCTTTTGTTACGCAAATCATGGTGTTTTAAATGTAAGAACCTCCATCCAGCATTTCCCTCGAGAACAAAGCATTCCATAGACATACTCACTGTATAACACACACACTTTTTTGTTTATCTTAATATGCCTAGCATCAGTTGTCTCTGAACCCATGAGAGTACCACACACTCTTTGGGTGTTTTCACCCCCGTTTAGAGTACCACACAGGCTTTGCATGTTGTAAAGGTCATTTAGAGTACCACACAGGTTAACCTGGCGTTGCTGTCATTTAGAGTACCACACAGGTTTACCTGGCCTCACTGTCATTTAGAGTACCACAAAGGTTTACCTGGTGTCGCTGTCATTTAGAGTACCACACAGGTTTACCTGGCGTCGCTGACATTTAGAGTACCACACAGGTTTAACCGGCGTCGCTGTCATTTAGAGTACCACACAGGTTTACCTGGCGTCACTGTCATTTAGAGTACCCCACAGGTTTTCCTGGAGTCACGGTCATTTAGAGTACCACTCAGGTTTACCTGGCGCCGCTGTCATTTAGAGTACCACACAGGTTTGCCTGGAGTCACGGTCATTTAGAGTACCACTCAGGTTTACCTGGCGCCGCTGTCATTTAGAGTACCACACAGGTTTTCCTGGAGTCACGGTCATTTAGAGTACCACACAGGTTTACCTGGCGTCGCTGTCATTTAGAGTACCACACAGGTTTTCCTGGCGTCATGGTCATTTAGAGTACCACATAGGTTTTCCTGGCCTCACTGTCATTTAATGTACCACACAAGTTTACCTGGCTTCGCTGTCATTTAGAGTACCACACAGATTTACCTGGCCTCGCTGTCATTTAGAGTACCACACAGGTTTACCTGCAGGCCTCGCTGTCATTTAGAGTACCACACAGGTTTAACCAGCGTTACGGTCATTTAGAGTACCACACAGAATGTGGAAGATCATTTAAGTGTTTGAATTTTTATCAAGGGAGACTACTCCAGTTGATAATAACCATTGTTATGAAAAATAATAAATATAAGTATCGGTAAAAAATATATATAATTTTGACAAAAATTCTTGTCTCTGTTTTAAATAAAATCAATGATGTTTTCCTGTTGAATAAATGTGCACTCATAATTAAAACGTCTACCTTGTTATAAATAGTCTTACCCATTCAGTGGTGAGTTTGATGGTTGCGTGAAAAGGGTGATCTGTATCCAAGGGGGAGGTATTTGGTCCTATTGTTGATGGGTCCAGATGAAATAAGGCATTGTCAATTCATATATGGGTACTCTGTTCAAATTCCTAGACCTTTTTGGAACTGTGCTGTTTGGGCAGCATTTTGGAGGATGATCTATGCAGCGTTAATATTTGGAATCTGGTATGCTAGGCTTCCTTGATGCTTTCAAATATTACGCAGTATCGCGGGAATGTCGACTATTTCTACTAATAAAGGGTGTCAGCTGTCAGCTGCTAATTAGCTTGCTTTATGTTCACAATGTGTGTGTGTGTGTCAATTTCTTAGGTATTGTAAGAACAAAAGTTACCGTGGAGGGGTTTGGGTTGGGGGGGGGGGGGGGGGGGGGGGTTGGCGTATGCTGAGAGATACATGGAATGTTAAAAAGTCTGTACAAAATGATGCTACACCCCTTAGTTATTTATACATGTGACATGTATTATTTATACATCTGACATGTATTATTTATACATGTGACATGTATAAATAACTAAGGGGTATGGGGCCCTATTTCAAAAATTAGTCTTCTCAGTGAAAGTATGTGGATAGAATCACAAATCAACCGTATTGCTCCTACATTCCATGTACATGTACGTACTTGTAATGAAAACAATGTTCTCACTGTGATACTGAGCACACCAGCACAGTCACTTTGTAAGTAGCCATGAGAGGTTTTCCTTTGTTGAGAGTCTGCTTATTGGAACTATAAATAATGTCATACTTTTGAAAAACAATCCGTTGAAGTATAAAAGGAGATTTTTCCACCAGTAGTAATGGATTATTGTTATAATTTTGTATGATGCTTATTGCTAATTCAGAATAAGATATTGCAAATTTCAAAAAGATACAAGGATGTAGACTTGGTGGTCTTTTCACTGCTGCTGTGTTTATTACATATGTGAGAGTTGTGAAACATATTTATACACAGTTGTAAGCAATTGTATAAATTAACTCATTCACCCCTGAAATTTTCCAACATTTAAATTGAAAGAGTTCAAATTTGTCTTCAGAGGTGAATGAGTTAAGGTCATAGGAGTTTATTGCCAAACGGAAATAGGAAGTACATCCCTAGTTGAAAAGCCAATGTAGGGAGACAGTATCACAATTTCCGCATATTCTAATGTTTGATATCAAATTGATGAATATTGTATGCTTATCATTGACAGAACAGTGTGTTCTTTCAATATTAAAGTATTGCAAAGCAATCCAGGCATTAATTCAGTTGTTTTTTAATCAATGAGTCACATGTGTCCATTTTTCTGTACTTCAGGAAACCGGCTACCTATTTCACTACTGTGAAGTTTTTCAAGAACGATAACTCTTGCATGCAATTATTATGTGTATATGGTTTTATTATAAAATGTCAATTTTTAATCGTTTATAGATAATTAATTTTACACAATTTCAGCATTTATGAAATTGATATACATTAATGCAATACTAATCTATGTTAGTATCATTTTTATTGACATTATTTTGCAAATTTTTTTCAAAATTCACTCCTTTTTACATAAATTTCCATTTAAAATCCTTAAAATTCTGACAACCTTTATTTTTTTGAGGCAGAAAATTTTCTTTACCTCAAAGCAATATAACTACAAAATTTGAATAAATTCTACTGAGAAATGGCGACACAATCCTATTACCTTAAGTTACCTTCACTCAAATCTGTATTCAGTGACCACCCTTTGGGAAGTCCAAAAAGGGACCTCTTATTGCATATGGTCTTTTAATACAGGATCTAAAACATCAAAAAACTGAAATAGGGAGTTTTGAAAATGGTGTCTTAACACAGGTGGTCTTTAAATAGAGTTTGCATTCAGGGTACATTTTTATAATGTTTGAGATATCTTCTGATAAAGGAAAAATTTAAGAACTTACAAATATCACAAAAAATATTTTTAGGTCTTTTGAATATGGGATTTAGATTTGGTTTTGATAGCTGCCTATGAAGTAGAGAAGGTGTATATATAGTTGCCTTATTTGTTTGTCCGTTAACATTTTTGTATCCTGTGAACAAGTTATCCCTACACTGGTGGAGTGCTAAAACCTTGTTAGGGTCGGAGATAAAAACTATGACATGTATCTACGGAATTTTGTAATCTAAGTTAATTCTCTTACAATGTGTTTTAATAATCGGAGACACAAGAGAGGTCACAGAAAGGTCGCAGACATTTACTAGATCAATAAATATCGTAGAAAATCAGATTAACTTTTGACTGAACACAATTGCATACCTATATATACCCTTATGATTTTCATTTCTCTCCCTCTACAATTTTGCTTTAATTTGTTTTTGCAAAGCAATACTTGCAACTCCTTGCAATGGGAAGTCACTGTAGAATTACACTGTAGGTTTTATTATATTGTCACCAGTGAAACGTTGGGAATTATCAGTATGATCAATAGGCAATACCACCTATACTTCATCTATTCTCTGATGTGTCTCACATTGCAAAAGTGCATCGGGCCTATAGATATATTTCAAAATGGCTTTAACCCAAGTGAAATATATCCTTTTGTGCAATAAATGAGTGTAATCTGAGATGTCAGTTGAATGTGTATGTGAGATATGGCTTTTATTATATACCTACAATTGTTTTTATATGCATATTGCGCTTTCTGTAACACTGTTTTCATCATTACCGTGTCACCCGGTAAATACTGTCTGCTTCTTACTGACTCGGCTAGGGAGAATATTTTTCTAGGTCATTTGGTGGGATGTAATACAGATGTTTCAGGTTCGATTCGTGAGTGAAAAGTACCTGTTAAATCTGTCACACTTGTGAAATATACACTTACAGGAAAAAGAAATGCAGTCCCTAAAAACAGGAGTGCTGTAGTATCACTCCTTGACACATCTCTTCACAATTTAAAATGTTTTACTGTGGCGTTTCCTTTTGACTGGAGAATTCAAAATTTCTGATGCTTTATTAAACTATTCACAAAGTGTTACAAAGAATGGTAGAAAAAAAATAACATCCGGAACCAATAATGCATTGGTTTATAATTCACTCTATTTGTCTTGATTTAAAAAATTTGAGCATAAAAAGAATTAACCTAAAAAAATGCCATGATTTTCCCAAATTGACAGATATTACAGAATTTCATTTCTTGCAAGGTACATCACGTGATCAGATCGCTGATCGGTTTGAAGTCCAATCATTTCACCAATTTCTATTTTTCCCAGAGACTCATTGTCAAAAATATGGTTGCCAATGGTCCCAGAATCCCGACAGGATAGGTAAATGGGATTCTACCACCTGCACAACCACTTCCTTACAATAGAAATGGCAAGGAACAAAACAGGGTGTCGCTGTGTTCCATTTGGTCCAAAGACCGTATGCAATCCTCTGCATGCCTTCTCCACCACATTACGGCAGCCTTATGTTGGCCCACAGATAAGTGCCCATTGGCTTGCCAAGGGACTGCAATGAACAAACCCCATTCCCTAAAATGCTTCTAAAAGCAATGTTGTAGAGGTTTCTGCTCTTGGATAGGTCCAGATTTGGTTCCACCTTGCAAACGACTATTGTTGCATCTGTAAACATGTCCTTAGTGCTATTCTGGGCTTTATTCTGTAAAATCTCATTACTGTCAGCAAGATAGACCAGGGCCCGTATTCATGAAACCGTTCTCATGCTCAACCATGGATTTTGTGCTCAGGCCAAATTTCTTGTTACGGCTATGGATTAATAAGTAAATATTATTTTGTCAATGATTTTGGATTGAAGAGACTTAAAGACGAAAACTGTTTTCAATGTTTATTTTTGACTTTTTGATCGTTTGATATGATTTAAGCGAGTTACAAGAAAGTTGTCTTGAGCACAGAAACCATGCTAGAGCACGAGAACAGTTTCATGAATACGGGCCCAGCTAGGACTCGGCATCGATCAGGACTCAGAATCCCGGTGCTTCTTGAATCAAGGTCAGATTTGATTGGGTCATTTTATGTGCACCAATGAAATTCTTTAAGATGACGAATTGATCCCCCTTCCATTTGACATTAATGATATTCTAAAACATTTTTAAATTTCTTATTGCATTTCATTTTCATTTCAGTAGATGATGTTTAGCATGAAACTATTGAATATCCTCTTTATATCACTATGGTAACCTGATATAACACAGCCTTTTCTCCTACAAGCTTAGGTATCATAGCTGACACTGTTGACAAGTTTTGAAAAAAAACTGAAAACAGGAAATTGATCAAGTTGATAGTCACTTCCTTTGTGATGGTTAGTCCCCTAGCAATGGTCACTTTTCTGGTAATGGTCACTCTTGGTGATGGTCAGTCAGTTAGTTTGTCAATGCATCACATTGTCTGGGGCATATATCTAATATACTCTGTCACCTACAATTACCAAGTTGTGTATGCGCGAACCTCTTGGGATGGTGGAATGTTGCACGCTAGCTATAGTTACTAAGTTTTAAGATCAAGTCTTATGCCACATTTTATACAGAGTTATTGCCCTTTCATTGGGACTGGTGCTTTTTATATACATGTTTTATCCATAGGCAGGTTTCATTTATAGACAAAAGAGCAACCTTTATTGACAGGTTTAGATAAATATTTATGTCATTTATTTGTTCTTCAATGACAAGGGACATGAGTAGGTATCATCTTTATGTAGGTGTTCCTATTTTTCTGTCCGTCCATTTCTTTTTGTGAAGTTGCATGCAGGTATCGAAATGCTTGATGAGACACCAGTTATATATTATATATTTCTGTCGGAGTATTTTGTGTTATTTCATAATGTAATAATTTATAGTGAATTCCAGGCCTTGAACCAAACTAGCAGTTAGTAAACTCAGACTTTTGGTCACTGCATTATAGATGTCACATATTGGAGCACACAATTCACATTTGCTGGATCACACGAAAGCTTGTATGCATCACAAAAATCAATAGGACTTAATCCTGATCACAGCAATGCTTGTTTTTTCCCATCATTGCTGTAATAAGGGAAAAAACTGTAGTGCCGCAAGTGTATGAAGCCAATAGTAATTACTAACCAATTACTCATCAGGAGCTAGATGGGTGTGCGAGGATCAGTGGTCGGCTTGGTCACAATCGATAAAATCTATACTGCTATTTCTCTCCTCCAGGGAAGGAAACTGCCACCATTTCTGATTCAATTCCCATGCACCAGATTGAAAAATTTTACCTGACTGAAATTAAAAAAACATCTTTTCGTGTTGTTAATTAAATGTATTTGTGCTGTTCGACTTCTTTTACTAGCAACACATTATTTATGGAAAAAGAAGAATGACAGCTAACTGAAAACAAAACTACTCTAGTCGTTCAATTAGTGGTGTTTACAGAAACATGAAGCAAAGGACTATGTATGGTTTGGGCCTGTTTTGGCCCCCAAGGAAGCAGTATACAGTAGAGGGTTGCAGCCATGGGTGATATTTTTGTTAAATGGCTAACCCCTGTAAAATGATATGTAAAAAAAATAAAAAAATAAAAAAAATGTACTAAAATTGGTATAAGCATGATGAAGTGGGCTGTGTGAGCTCCACATTTGTAAAAAAAAAAGTTTTTGGTTCGAGATCAAAATTTTGGCCATAATCCGAAAGGGTGCCTACGCATGAAAAGCTAGCTTTACATGAGGTAAAATTTTGACAACAGCACACGACGCAAAATTGCAAAAATTCAAGTTTGAGAACTTTACTGGGACCCAGAAAATTCTGCAACCAAGTAGGTAACCTTTAGTTTTAGACAGAACTTAGGAAAAAAAATACTAGTTGCGGGGGTCAAATTTTGGGTCAAAAATAGCATTATTTGGCATTTTTTGGTAATTTTTGATGTGGTAACCATGGTTTTCACACAAGTGACATACATAGAAGAGGTTTATACACTTCTCAGTTCTTTATATGTATTGTAAATGTAATGCAGTTTACAAATATATATATATGTATATATGTGTTGTGTAGGGTAAATCCGCCGACATGTGCCTTGTTTTTCAGAGTCGGGCCATTTCTACTGTAGACTGCTACCCAAATGCATCAAAATTCAAAACCTTTAAATGAACTTTGAAATGACTGTTTCCTGAATTTTGAATACTTTCCAAATACTTTTATGAAAATAATTATTTATATTTCTAATTATTGTTGATATGGTAACAAGTTCAAATTTGCATAATTTGGAAAAAATTGAATATTCAGTGAATATTGTGATATTTTGCATAGTTTTTCTCCTAGAAACTATAGAGTGCATGCTTGAACAAACTTGATATCAAAGGATAATGTGTAGGCACCTGTAATACATCTTTAGGAGAAATATAAAGTTTGTTCAAGAGTGCGCTCTATAGTAGTTAAGAGAAAAAAATAGGTGAAAACCTGTCAAAATTGACTGAATAATCAAATTTCAATCANAAAATATAAAGTTTGTTCAAGAGTGTGCTCTATGGTAGCTTAGAGAAAAACTAGGTGAAAACCTGTCAAAATTAACTGAATAATCAAATTTCAATCATTTATGCAAATATGACCTGGTTAACATGGCAGCCAAAATTGAAAACACATTTTTTTTTTTTACATAATAGTACTGGGGAAGTATTCAAAATTAAAGAAACAGTCGTTTGAAAGTTCTATTGCAGATTATTAATTTTGATGGATTTGGGGGCCAAAAAAGGCCCAAACCACCATACATAGTCCTTTAACCATAATGATATGTTTCCAGTAAAAATGGCATGACAACCCCTGGTCCCAAAATATAAAGATGGCGTCTAGACAGAAAAGGATTTAATAGTGCTTGGAGATGCAAGTAAAGCTTTCAGTTTACTGGGCCTCCATATCTGACGATCATTATCATGGGGGGGGGAGGGGGGGGGGATAAAACAAATCTCACCATGACTGTTGGTTAAATGATTTTGTCTGTAAAGTCCGAGCCTGAGGACTGAATCGTAGAAAGGTTTAGATAGACATGGGAACACCTCCCAGGGCAAGTTGTATTCCACCTCCAGTTTTCAAGACAACACTTGATGACAGCCTCACTTGTCTCCATCACTTCCATCTCTGTTACATAAGGCAAATCAAATAGAAGACCAGTCGAAGATTTCTCTTCAGAAATTTCCCTGTTATTTCCTGATTTTTCAGCCCGTGTAGCTATTGATAAACATAGATTCTTCCATCATCAAGATATAAAGGATGCCAGCTCATCGTTTTCAGAGTATCTTAACTTTTTTCAATGTTGGTTTTAATGTTTGCATGAAGTGTGAAATCTGTCATAATATACGTAAGTCACTGTGTTCAGGTTTATATTTGTGCTGGACTGATTATGGATATTGATATATGGAGCTATTATTCTATTGATTGTGGATTGGATTTGGATCCAGAGGAGTATAAACCCTTAAAATAGCAACAGTAGTGGTTTTTCAGAGTTTTACAAAACTTCTCTCAATTAAATAAAGCACTAATTTATGCCAGAATATGAGATAAATTGAGGCTTATGTACATAAGCCAGGTTTAAATGGACAAATAATGTTTCTAT
>NW_018485984.1:2222016-2236190 GCF_002113885.1 Mizuhopecten yessoensis | reverse complement strand
GAGTTACAGCCAGTCAGACTGGAGCAATGACTGGAGCAATGTAACCAACGAGTTACAGCCAGTCAGACTGGAGCAATGACTGGAGCAATGTAACCAAAGAGTTACAGCCAGTCTGGGTAAAACATAAGATTATATAAAGTTAAAACATATAAGACGCTATTCCTCTTCGGGTCTGGCTTGCAATGCACCTAAAGAAGTAGATAAGGTGGAAACGGCTCCACCACTACTTATTACATCCCCGCACTCTATTTAGTGTAACAGCAAAGCCTGCACACATATAGAGAACCATGTCATTGCCAGCTTAGTCGAGGAATAGCGTCGACACTCTATACCGTCACTGAGTTTGCCCCAGAAATGCCAATGTTTTATGTTTTCAAATTGCATGTCAATGTATTTTTTTGTATGATGGATATATATATCATTTATGTGTAATATAGTTTGACTTTTCTATAGATGTCGTATATACAACAGTAATAAATGTTGTACATTAATTATTTAGTTGTTATTTGTTCTATTTAAACATTTAACAGCATTATCAGAAATTTTCAGGAATACAATTTTCGCAACACATAAGTATCTATTGTTTTGTAAGGAAAAAAGCAGAAGTTGGAATTGAAAAAAAACAATTGTTCAAAGTGAAATAGTTTCTTCCTTTTTCTGTATGCACTATAGGGGTAAACAAACATTCATCTTTTGAAAATTGCAAGATAAGAAAGGGTCAGTGTCTTTAAGTCTTTTTTTAAATGCTTAGAATTCATGTAACTCACACTTTAAGGGTCAAATGTCGATTTCACCCTTACCATGGCCTACTGAAGAATGTAAGATTTATGAATCAGTTATTACTTGTTAACTGTGAAAGAGATATGTGACATAGTATTAAAACAAGAGTCAAACAGAATTACAAACACAATAATTTAAAATACAGAACAAACACAGACTGTATGTACCGTTTAAATGAGTTTAATTTCCCGTTTTTTCAGAGAAAAGGAGGCTTTTCTGTATTTTTCAACAAGTAGCTTCGTAATTTTTCAAAAGTAAACCAAACAATCTAAATATATTTTCTGTTTTTCAGATATGAGGATGGCACCATACCATTTTTAGATATAATTGCTCTCCGCCATGGTTTTGACGCCTTAGATAGAATTGGAGGTAACAGTTTCATTCTTAATAATAATGTTTCATAAGATTTCACCATATTTCTAAAAGTTTTCTTCAGGGTGGTAAATATAAAATGTAGAAAGGTTATGTATCGCAACATGTAAGTGTTTATGTGTGATGTTTCCATGACTAGTATGGTATGGACCCCGTCACCATCATTAGACAAATGACCAGTAAAGCATGTGTATAAAAAAGTATAAAATATGTACGAGTTGGCAATAATCAGTTTAAATCGTTATATCGTACATATATATAACCACTAAGCATACATATGTTTATAGCGTATCCGAATTCAGGTCGGTTTTATATTGCCAATGCCATATAATGCCATGTCACATGATGTTTGATGTAGGATGCACGGTAGTCTAGTGGTAGGACCCGGGGCTCGTGACTGAAGGGTTGCGGGTTTGAGTCATGTCACAGCATTGTGTTGTATCTTTGAATAAGATACTTTACTCCGCTTGTTCCAGTCTACTCAGCTGTAAATGAGTACGGGGTTGGGCAGTGCTAGAATTGTTGAATGCTAGCTGTGAAAGATATTGGCTGGTTGCAAAGGCCCTATAACCACGGATAATAATTCGTTAACCGCTTTGAGACGACCTAGGAACTAGGTTGTGATAAAGCGGTATATAAGATAAAGAACCTCAAATTATTATTACTATTATTATAAGAGTATAAAGTGACATGATATGTGAAATAGCACTATACGATTGGTGACATGATAAAGTCAGTTTTAGTTGTCTCCATAAAAGATAGATACCAACAAGTTAAAATCTACGTTATAATGTATTACTATTCTCAGCATTATCAATAGTTCTTTTCATGCAACAATGATACTGTTTCATGTCAGTTGATTCTGATGTTGCATCTCACAGAAATAAAATTGTTCAGATTTGAGTACTTGAAAACAAAATTAAATATCAGAAAAAAAGTTACAGGAGCTGACCTCAGGAACATATATAATTACAATCCTACACTTTACAAATGTTGATATCAAAAAGTGAAAAATACATAGCATCAAAATGAGGGATGAATACCTTGACAAGGGAAGTAACTCTAATTCAGAAAAAAACTCACTTTTCTTGCATTATCACAGACTTGGATAGCAGTTTCATATAATTCAGTGGCGTTATCATCCGTACAAAAGAAAGAAAATTTCAACTTTAAAAAAACACCTGGTACGGATTTCCTTAAAATATCAATTATATGTATATGAAACATCTGTCAAACAATCCTCACTTCCAAAGCAAACATCCATCAATCACCTAATAGACAAACAATTCCATTGTTTCATCCAGAAACGACTGTTCATGTACAGAACAATTCTTCAGGTATAGAAAGAGCATTTGACTTTAATTCTTCCACAATGTAAACAGTGAATTAAAATGAAAAATTACCTACTTGCATTTAACTACGATCGCTATGTAATATATAGGACTCTGTTGTTGTCGTAAGACATTACTGACAGCGTAACAGGGAGGATCATCCTACAGAACTGGTAACCGTCAATTGTTTTCAGAACAGACAATTAAGGAATTGTATGATGGAGAACAGATTAACACCTCCCAATCTTTGGAGGCGTCAACAAATTTTTGCCCAAATGAATTCTTAAACCTCTTCTCATTTGACCAACACCTAGTTTGATTAACGAAATTAGATTATCAAATTAAGAAAAATACTCTCTAAGTTAGTTATTGTAAGTACGACGAAGATTTCGCCGAGTAATACAATGATGTGTGTAGTACTTCTATAAAAATGAATATTGCTTTGATGATTAAATGAACATTCCTGTTAGAAAGGTGTACTTTTCTTAATTGTGAAACTCTGTTTAGCCCTAATTAGTGTTAATTAGTGTTAATTAGATTCACAAGGATTTGTGGAAAGCTTTATAAAATTAATGCCATTTGTGGGGTTTTTGAATATCTTCTTAGAATTGTTCGGTTGCAATTCTCAGATGCATTAAAATTTCCTCATGAAATGAATTGTTCTATGCAACCAAAGACAGCGTTAATTTGTAATTATTGTCCAATTATATTCGTCCTTGAAATTGATAATGCTTTAATTCAAGTTTTTGAAACAATTGAACTGCTGTGATTGGTGCATTTAAATTCCCCCGTGCATTGGATCCTTTTATTCAATCAAACATGTGTTAATTTGAAACACTGGTGCAATTATTTCTTGTTCTTGAAATTAATGATGTTTTAATTTCTGTTTCTAAAGTATTTATGTCTTCCCTATTCAGAGTGTCACTTCTTCCTTTGTTTCTGTTTTAGAAGATTCAGTCAGCTGTTCAGATCATCCTTAGTAATTTGTCTTCTGCTCGAGATGCTAACACATGCACATAAATTACCTTCATATCCTCTTTCAGATTCCTTTTATTAATATTTTAACATTTTCATCCCTGTGACCACTTGTTCCCTGGGATTCAATTGAGCAAATAATTTATTAAAAACAACCTCATTTGACATGAATCTCAATTTGTTAGACATTTATAATGATTCACTGGGGTATAGAACTTCAGATATCCAGTAAAATGAGAAGACTATAACCTAAACTAAGATATGGTTACTTTAAAATTTTAATGTCACATTTACCATATTGCTACCACTTACGTAATTCAGTGACCCTGTATTGCTACCACTTACGTAATTCAGTGACCCTGTATTGTTACCACTTACGTAATTCAGTGACCCTGTATTGCTACCACTAACATAATTCAGTGACCCTGTATTGCTACCACTTACGTAATTCAGTGACCCTGTATTGCTACCACTTACATAATTCGGTGACCCTGTATTGCTACGTCTTACATAATTCAGTGACCCTGTATTGCTACCACTTACATAATTCAGTGACCCTGTATTGCTACCTCTTACATAATTCAGTGACCCTGTATTGCTATTACTTACATAATTCAGTGACCCTGTATGTACTATTCAATGTATTGCTTAACACCATTGTAATAATAACATTTCTCTGGAAAAATGGAAACAGCATAACATGATTGACAAATGTTGACAGTATAACTATGTAGGATTGACAAATGATGGCAGTATAACTATGTAGGATTGACAAATGATGACAGTAAAAAAAGGTTTGATTGACAAATGATGACAGTATATCAAGTTATGATTGACAAATGATGACAGTAAAAAAAGGTTTGATTGACAAATGATGACAGTATATCAAGTTATGATTGACAAATGATGACAGTAAAACAAGGTTTGATTGACAAATGATGACAGTATATCAAGTTATGATTGACAAATGATGACAGTAAAACAAGGTTTGATTGACAAATGATGACAGTATATCAAGTTATGATTGACAAATGATGACAGTAAAACAAGGTTTGATTGACAAATGATGACAGTATATCAAGTTATAATTGACAAATGATGACAGTAAAACAAGGTTTGATTGACAAATGATGGCAGTATAACAAGGTAGGATTGACAAGTTATGGAAGTATAACAAGGTTTGATTGACAAATGATGACAGTATATCAAGTTATGATTGACAAATGATGACAGTATAACAAGGTTTGATTGACAAATGATGACAGTATAACAAGGTTTGATTGACAAATGGTGGCAGTATAATAAGGTAGGATTGACAAATGATGGCAGTATAACAATATAGGATTGACAAGGTTTGATTGACAAAGGTGACAGTATAACAAGGTAGGATTGACAAATGGTGGCAGTATAACAAGGTAAGATTGACAAAGGTGACAGTATAACCAGGTAGGATTGACAAATGGTGGCAGTATAACAATATAGGATTGACAAGGTTTGATTGACAAAGGTGACAGTATACCAAGGTAGGATTGACAAATGGTGGCAGTATAACAAGGTAGAATTGACAAATGATGACGGCATATCAAGTTATGATTGATAAATGATGACAGTATATCAAGGTTTGATTGACAAATGATGGAAGTATAACAAGGTTTGATTGACAAATTATGGAAATATGACAAGGTTTGATTGACAAAGGTGACAGTATAACCAGTTAGGATTGACAAATGGTGGCAGTATAACAATATAGGATTGACAAGGTTTGATTGACAAAGGTGACAGCATATCAAGTTATGATTGACAAATGATGGCAGTATAACAGTTAGGATTGACAAATTATGGAAGTATAACAAGGTTTGATTGACAAATGATGACAGTATATCAAGTTATGATTGACAAATGATGACAGTATATCAAGTTATGATTGACAAATTATGGAAGTATAACAAGGTTTGATTGACAAATTATGGAAGTATAACAAGGTTTGATTGACAAATTATGGAAGTATAACAAGGTTTGATTGACAAATGAGGACAGTATATCAAGTTATAATTGACAAATAATGACAGTATATCAAGTTATGATTGACAATTTATGGAAGTATAATAAGGTTTGATTGACAAATTATGGAAGTATAACAAGGTTTGATTCACAAATGATGACAGTATATCAAGTTATGATTGACAAATTATGGAAGTATAACAAGGTTTGATTGACACATTATCGACGTATAACAAGGTTTGATTGACAAATGATGGCAGTATAACAGTTAGGATTGACAAATTATGGAAGTATAACAAGGTTTGATTGACACATTATCGACGTATAACAAGGTTTGATTGACAAATGATGACAGCATAACAAGGTTTGATTGACAAATGATGGCAGTATAACAATATAGGATTGACAAGGTTTGATTGACAAAGGTGACAGTATAACAAGGTAGGATTGACAAAGGTGACAGTATAACCAGGTAGGATTGACATATGATGGCAGTTTAACAAGGCATAATTGACAGGGTTTGATTGACAAATGATGGCATTTTAACAATATAGGATTGCCAAGGTTTGATTAACAAAGGTGACAGTATAACAAGGTAGGATTGACAAATAGTGGCAGAATAACAAGGTAGGATAGAAAAATAATGGCAGTTAATTACAAGGTATAATTGACAAAGGTGACAGTATAACCAGTTTGGATTGACAAAAAATAACAGTATAACATGATCGAAAAATGATGGCAGTATAACAATATAGGATTGACAAATGATGGCAGTATAACAAGGTATAATTGAAAAAATTGGGCAGTATAACAAGGCATAATTGACTAAGGTCACAGTTTAACCAGGTAGGATTGACAAAAGATAACAGTATAACAAGACATAATTGATAAATAGTGGCAATATAACAAGGTAGGATTGAAAAAAATGAGGTAGTATGACAATCATGATTGACAAAGGTCACAGTTTAACCAGGTAGGATTGACAAATGATGACAGTATAACAAGACATAATTGATAAATAGTGGTATAATTTAAAAATTGGAGCAGTATAACAAGTCATAATGGACAAATGATAGCAGTATAACAAGACATGATGGACAAATAGTGGCAGTATAACAAGGTAGAATTGACAAATGGTGAGAGTATAACAAGGTTTTACTGACAAATGTTGCCAGTTTTAGAAGGTACAATTGGCAAATAGTGGCATATTAATAAGGTGTTTTTATTTATATATATACAACATAATCCATTTAGAAAAGTGAGGCTTTTGAATAATGAGGTCAATTTGCAAATCAATATAATTTTGGACCTAAATAAATGCCTGGTTTATACAGGTGTCCAGTTTATACAGAAGTTGACGCAGACAGGTTACACCGTGCCATTATTTCTTTCAGTCTGCCTAACTCAGTAGAGAAACAAGTTTTACTGATCATTTAATTGTTTATTGTGTTGGTGAAGTTGTTCTCCAAGGCAAGAAACTTTCTCTATGTAACACTTAATATACTAGATTCATACGGAGGTCCATTATACAGGCAGTCTCATTGGCTTATAGGCAGGTTTTGGAAATAAGTACAGGAAAATCTTTAACAAAGCTAATTAAAGTTCATATCTAACAATACAATGAAAATTTGACTTAGATACAATCGCCGTTATTAAACAGTGCAATGCCAGTGAAGTGAACAAAGAGGCCAATTTGGCACTTGGGTCATAGATTTTAAGGTGATAACAGAATTTTTTGATCAGTATACCAATTGACAATTTGCCTAGTGACTACATAGTAGTCAAATTTTAAAACGAAAAAAAAAAAAAAAAGGAAAAGAAAATTGTTTTATATGCAAAAAGTTCAGAAAGATATGTTTATTCTTAAAATATTAATTTGATTGTTAAAATTTTGTTTTTATTAAAGAAATTGTACAATATCCTCTGTGTGAAAAATATCCTATGATATAAGAAAGATAACTCTTGTGTTTTTGTAGTTCACATTGGTCACACTGGATGGAAATGGACTGCATCTAGTGTCAAACCTCTATCTACAAAATTTCCCAATTTTCTTTCATTTAATTACTTTTTCTCGGAAACAAACAAAAAAATTACATCTAAATGTATTCATTTGTCAGACATGTTCTTTCTTTTCTCTCACCAGGAGGTATTCAGAAGATCTCCCAGCATGCTTTTACCATTGCTCAATATTTTCATCACAATCTGTCATCCCTTCACCATGGCAACGGGCGACCCTTGGCCGACATCTACTGTGAGGGGAACTTTGATGACATTCAAACTCAAGGGCCAATAGTTAACTTTAACCTGAGGCGGGCTAATGGAGATTATATAGGATTTGCGGAGGTAAAGATTGCTCTACTGAAATTCAGCCATTACTATTGTAAACAATCAAACATTTTGGTTTTAAAAGCCAATTTCTAGTATGATAGAGATATTTATATAGTTACCCGAGCTACAGTTTATGTACCTTCTAAAAGTTTGATTGGCTGAGCCATACTGTTGTAATTATAATTGATGTACTGTCATAAAATTAATCATCTTTTGTACTTTTGTAAATTTTGTTGATTTATGTACTTAGGCAAGTTTAACTTGTTCACCCCTGTATTTCGATAATGGACTATGACATCCTTTGATTTGGAGCAGTCCAAATGCAACATTAGGTGTTAATGGGTTATTTGACTTTTATACATATTGTAAGGTTAAATGATAACATAACTGTTGCAAGTTTGTAGGAAATCTTTGTACCTCCAGGTTGAGAAGATGGCACAGCTGTACAACATTCATCTAAGAACAGGGTGTTTCTGTAACGTAGGAGCGTGTCAGAAATACCTCGGCCTCTCATCAAAACAGGTCAAAGATAATTTTCAGGTATCAACAAACTTTCCTGTGTAACCTTTTTCACTCTTAATTATCATGCATAAACATCAAAGTCTTTATTTGTAATGATATATTTTGATTTTGTCAAAATACCCAAAACTGTGTCAGACTTGGTTAGATTTATGTTTCCTTTGCATTTCTCATATTATCTCCCCTTGATGGGAAAAAAATATATGTATAAATGTATGTATTATGTAAGGTACATAAATCTGGAATGTATTTAAACAATAACTGGTTGTCTGAATGTAATTATTGTTGATATAATTACAAGTGGCCTCTGGCAAATCCCATAAAACCCGCTAGGGGTTTATGGTAGATTTGCCAGAGGCCACTTGTAATTATATCAACAATAATTACATCCAGACAACCAGGTATTTTTTATATTTACATATTTTTCTTTTTTAAGACATATTCCTACAAAAACCATTTGCCCTGCCTCAAAATACATTTCAGGCGGCCATTTTGTTTGTTTACATATTCCTACACCTGAAACAGGCAGTTGTAATTATAGTCGAGCAGTTGTAATTATAGCCTATATAATTACACTTGCCCTCTAACACTGNCGGCACGGGGGCAAATGTAAATATAGCTATTTAACTGTAAAACATCTATTTCAGTGAGACTCTTTAATCTATATAGTTAATTTTTGTGAACATGTACGTATACAGTGAAATAACGTATTTTCGTATGGCCTAAATTTCCTTCTTGATCCAAATTTTATGTTTTTTCCAAAAAGACACTGTTTCATAGGGACCCAAATTCCTTGATTTTTAGTTCCCTCTCATACCAAAAGTATCTTTATGTCAAACCTGTAATAACTTCGTGGACATATGATATTAATTTTAACATCCTATAAACAGCTGGGTCATATAAGAACCTATAGTACCTACGGAATCAACAATATAAAAAACCTCAGGAAAAGTAGTTATTTCACAGTAATTTGTCAAATGAATTATTGCAGGTAATACTTAATCAGACTAATTGATTATCTCCCTTTACTAGGCCGGCCACAGGTGTGGGGACAACAGGGATCTGATTGAAGGGCTTCCCACAGGGTCTGTCCGAGTATCATTTGGCTATCCCTCCATTCTGAAAGATGCACAGATCTGTTTGAATTTCATAGTTGCATGCTTTCAAGAAAAATCTGGAGAAAAATTCAACTTTCAGAATATGTCTCTCAAAGATTTCCGTTGCCACAGTTATGATCATACATCACATACGACATCAGGGACAAGTGAACACACCACATGTTTGGACAGCTCAGAGTCTGATTTCTCTTCAGAGGAGGAATTCATAGACTGCCAATCAGAAACAGTGTGCCATAAACAATCTGATCAATCAGGATGTCTGTCACTGTCACCCTTGGAAATGGATCATATCTTAGAAAGCTGTAATGAACACACCAGAAGACTTACCGGTATCATGGTATACCCTGTAAAATCCTGTGGGGCAATGGAGGTATGTCACATGCTTATATATAGGGCTGTCACAATACATCAGAAATTGGGGAGGGTATACTGGAATCAGCTCATCCGTCTGTCCGTAGACATTTGTCCGGCTTTGCATTCGCTCATTTTTCAATAGATTTAAAAAAAAAAAAAAATGTGTTATGATAGTACATTATGTAGTTGTGTCCCCTGAAATAATTAGTTGTGTCCCCTGAAATAATTAGTTGCATTTCGGAACTTTTATAGACAGTTATGCCCTTTTATATAAAATTAACTGAAAAAACATTGTCTGGCTATGATTTTGGACATTTTTAAATAGTTTTATTTGAAACTTTTTTATGTAGTGGTAGAACCATGCAGAGGTCTCAAGTGACCTATTGCGATCGCCTTTTGTTCGTCGTCCGTCGTCCGTCGTGTGTCCGTAAACAATTTACATTTTCGACTTCTTCTCCAAAGGGTCAAAAAGGGTCAAATTGAAATTTTGCAAAAACTTTCCATGGCCAAAGGTCAACAAAAGTAGTGGAGGATATGGTCCCCAGCCCCCAGGGGCCTGAGGGGCGGGGTCAAAAAGGGTCAAATTGACTAAAATTTCAAAAATCTTCTTCTCAAGACCCAAATATGATAGAATCACATACTCTTCATAGATGGAAGGATCTTAAGGTGCTTTACTAAAATTGTGAATTTCTTGCCCCTGGGGTCTCACGTTTCCCCCTGGGGAGGGGGTAAACTTTACTATAGTTTACATAGGGAAATCATATTTTGGACCAACATTTGTTTAACTTCCATTGGAAGTAATTTAATTTGGGTTAGCATTATCAGTATTGGATAGCAGTTTGATTGTATGTACATATCAGCCCTGACTGACCCCCAGGGGCTGATGGGTTGGGCCAAAAAGGGTTAAATTGACTGAAATTTCAAAAATCTTCCTCTCAAGACCCGGAAATGGTAGAATCAAATACTCTTCATAGATGGAAGGGACTTAAGGTGCTCTAACAAAATTGTGAATTTTATGACCCTAGGGTCTCACGTTTACCCCTGGGGAAGGCGAAGGGGAATATTACATGTTGATAACTTGATTGGAATTATAACCCTGTGCCCAAAGAAGTCAGTGTGTTAAAATTTCTTCATCATCCTTGTTAAGAATCAGAGGTGCTAGTTTCAAACACTTTTCAGTCATAAATCTGTATGCTTGATATTGAATAAGGTTGTTTTATTGTTTTTTTGTCACTTTGAATAATACTTCTGTTCATGTTTTAAAAACAAAAAACAACTCTCTGTATAAATATATCAGAACTTGGGTGACCGTTAAGGCATCCTCGATATCCAGGAGTTACGCTCACTTTCGCTCTCTGCACCTCTGGAATATGTCATGGCAAAATTGAAGGCACGAATATAGCTGTTTGATTGGTCTCAGGTAAAAAAAAACCTGACCAATCGTTAGGCTTATTCCACTCCTTTGAAGATTACAAAGAAGAGACGCCCAACTTCAAAGCCTGTCACTTTTTACTGTTACATGACCGCGAGATTCTTTTGATGTACATCAAAGGATCGAACTATTCTTCTTGTCTCATCAACAAGGTGGCGCACGCCGAGCCTTCAATTTTGCTATGACATATTCCAGGGGTGTAGAGATCGAGGATGACGTTAAGGCCCATGGGCCTCTTGTTACATAAAAAATATGCCTTACAATTTTGTCTATTCACTGTATGATTTTGTCTTATTTCTGCTGATTCTGGAATTTTTTGCCCGTTTCTGCATTGTTTTATTATGTTATCCTGATTGCAGTCTTCCTTGTGTTTTGAATAAGCCTAGAAAACTGAAGCTTATATGTAACTGTGATCACACTTCCTCCTTTTTTTAACAGGAAAATGGCAGAAAAATGTGCTCTGGACAAGAGAGATAAAATTGATAGTTCGGGAAGCCCATCCCAAAAAAATATAAAACAATGGGATCAAAAACTCAAACCAGAATACAGAGAATGACATTTCCATTGTCATTTTACAATTCACGTGTTTGCGGGGGGTGTACTTGTCACCCCCTTGTTGACAACTCTGGTTTACCCAGTGAATCTGTTTTTTTTATTTTTTATTATCATCTCCAGGTAAAAGAATGGCAGTTAGGAGAACGAGGGCTTCTGTACGACCGTGAATGGATGATTGTCTCAGAGAGCGGTGTCGTATTGAGTCAAAAAAGGGAGACAAATCTGTGTCTGATCCAACCAACTTTAGACATGCTAGAACCAACATTAAAACTAGAATATCCTGGTATTTACGATTAACACAAATCTAAACCTCCAGATATCTTTACAATCAAAATTAGAAAAAATACATGTATGGTCCACTTTAAAAAATAGTTTGACAGCCTTTTCTTTAAAAAAAAGACAGCTTTAATGCTGTCATGTAATTTGTCAGTTATTCTCATACCCACTGGCTAACATCCACGTCACTATTTTGCCTTGCATCATCCTTATTTTAACTTGGAAAATTCAGACAACTCACATTGAAAGTGCATAAAGGGGATTTATTTGTTTTTTATCTTCTTGAGATTAAGTTCAGAGTAGTATCATTTGAACAACTAGCCGTATATTTAGTGTGAATGTCATTAAATAAAAATATTGAGTAGAGTTTTGTTTTTATTTCAGAGATGCCAGCATTTCACTTGCCCTTGAATAGTAACACACACCAAAGTCCTATAGAATTCTGTCCCAGTAAAGTCTGTGGAGATAGGTAGTTAACACACACCAAAGTCTTACAGAGGGCTGTACCAGTAAAGTGGGTGGAGATAGGTAGGGAACACACACCAAAGTCTTACAGAGGGCTGTACCAGTAAAGTATGTGGAGATATGTAGGTAACACACACCAAAGTCCGATAGAGGTCTGTACAAGTAAAGTGTGTGGAGATTGGTAGGTAACACACACTAAAGTCCTATAGAGGGCTGTACCAGTAAAGTGGGTGGAGATAGGTAGGTAACACCCACCAAAGTCCTATAGAATTCTGAACCAGTAAAGTGTGTGGAGATAGATAGGTAGGTAACACACACCAAAGTCCTATAGAGGTCGGTACCAGTAAGTTGTGTGGAGATAGGTAGGTAACACACACCAAAGTCCTATAGAGGTCTGTACCAGTAAGGTGTGTGGAGATAGGTAGGAAACACACACCAAAGTCCTATAGAGGTCTGTACCAGTAAAGTGTGTGGAGATAGGTAGGTAACACAGACCAAAGTCCTATAGGAGTCTGTACCAGTAAAGTGTGAGAGGATTACAACACTACATTATATGATAAGGTGATGTCTGCAATCAGGGTCATTTGAGCTCTTTGTATCTTTCTATTCACAGGGTCAATGGGATAGACTGTGGGGATGCTGTTGCAGACTGGATTAGTGTGGCACTTCAGAGATCTGGATGTCGGTTAATCAAACAGACCAAGACAGACCAACGCACCAGTAAGCTGAAGGATTCCACCCAAGGTAACTTATACCTAGTGATATCACATTGACTGGGATGGTAACTTATACCTAGTGATATCACATTTACTGGAATGGTAACTTATACCTAGTGATATCACATTTACTGGAATGGTAACTTATACCTAGTGATATCACATTTACTGGAATGGTAACTTATACCTAGTGATATCACATTTACTGGAATGGTAACTTATACCTAGTGATATCACATTGACTGAAATGGTAACTTATACCTAGTGATATCACATTGACTGAAATGGTAACTTATACCTAGTGATATCACATTTACTGGAATGGTAACTTATACCTAGTGATATCACATTTACTGGAATGGTAACTTATACCTAGTGATATCACATTTACTGGAATGGTAACTTATACCTAGTGATATCACATTGACTGAAATGGTAACTTATACCTAGTGATATCACATTTACTGGAATGGTAACTTATACCTAGTGATATCACATTTACTGGAATGGTAACTTATACCTAGTGATATCACATTGACTGGGATGGTAACTAATACCTAGTGATATCACATTGCCTGAAATGGTAACTTATACCTAGTGATATCACATTTACTGGAATGGTAACTTATACCTAGTGATATCACATTGACTGGAATAGTAACTAAGAGGTCGGTACCAGTGTGTGTGGATAGGTAGGTAACACACACCAAAGTCCTATAGAGGTCGGTACCAGTGTGTGTGGATAGGTAGGTAACACACACCAAAGTCATATAGGAGTCTGTACCAGTAAGGTGTGTGGAGATAGGTAGGTAACATACACCAAAGTCCTATAGAAGTCTGTACCAGTAAAGTGTGTGGAGATAGGTAGGTAACACACACCAAAGTCCTATAGAGGTCGGTACCAGTAAAGTATGTGGAGATAGGTAGGTAACACACACCAAAGTCCTATAGA
>NW_018485984.1:2199680-2216617 GCF_002113885.1 Mizuhopecten yessoensis | reverse complement strand
ATACCTAGTGATATCACATTGACTGGAATGGTAACTTATACCTAGTGATATCACAGTGACTGGAAAGGTAACTTATACCTAGTGATATCACATTGACTGGAACGGTAACTTATACCTAGTGATATCACATTGACTGGAATGGTAACTTATACCTAGTGATATCACATTGACTGGAGTGGTAACTAATACCTAGTGGTATCACATTGACTGGAATGGTAACTTATACCTAGTGATATCACATTGACTAGAATGATAACTTATACCTAGTGATATCACATTGACTGGAATAGTAACTAATACCTAGTGATATCACATTGACTGGAATGGTAACTTATACCTAGTGATATCACATTGACTGAAATTAAAAACCGAGCCAATGAATACAAAACTCTGATGTTATGATCCATATTTTATTTGCTATCTTGCTCATGCCATCATATTTCAACCTGTGTGCTTTTCCATTTAAAGAGAAATGTCCCGTTTCATTCATCTGTGTAATAGAAGAGAGTAAATGCGTGGCCAGACCAGGAATCGAAACCCAAACTCTAAATGGGCGCCTTACCAATAGGGCTATCTGGTCGCTGGCTATCGACCCAGTCCAGTTCTGCTATGCTAGTGGTACCAAACCTCATAATAATGTCAACACTTTGCTTGTCACATAGTTACAGTATAACAAGGTTTCATTACTGTATATTACATATGAACTAATCATACATTTCAGCCGTATATGATAGATAATAGTTTTCAGATGTCGTGGTTGTATATATGTCTATAGTAACATTTATAATAGGGACATTTATCATGGCACATATATAATGTCTGCACTTTAAATGCTGAACTTTTTAAAAATTCAATGTCTGATATTGATGTCGCTATGAAATTTAGGGTGAACAAATTGAATCCCGTGTCACAAAGGGGACTGCTATGTTGATGGTCTTACTTCTGTTTGTAGCCAGCTGTAAGGCAGCGTGTAGTTTATCACTAGCTAATGAATCACAGTATCTGCTGATATCTCGTAAAAGTGTTCAGGTGTTACGAGACAGAATCCTGGAGCGACATTTGGAGGAGGATTCTTCTGCAGTAGACAGTCAAGATATACCAGGTATAACTAAATATCATTATGTAGGTCTGTCATCATTCCTCTTGTCTATCTGCCTATCTGTCTTTCTTGTCTGTCTGTGTCTACAATGTATGTCTCTGTTTGTCTGTCCATCATTCGTTCTTTTTTCACTGTCTGTGTCTTCTGTCTTTTTTACTATCTGTCCATCATTCTTCTTGTCTTTCTGTCTGTGTCTGTTTATCTGTCTTCTTTGTCTGTTTGTCTGTCTGTCGATCAATCCTCCTGTCTCCATCAATCTTCATTGTCCGTCCGTCCATCATCCCTCCTGTCTATCTATCAGTCCTTATGTCTGTCTGTTCAGTCTTCAGGTCTGTATGGCTGTCCATCATTCATCATATTTGTCAGACTCATGTTCATCTATCAGTCTGTCCTGGTATCAGCCTGTTCATCAGTCTCTGAGATTTCAGTCCATCAGTCTATCCATCTATCTTTCCCTCACCCAATTACTTCTCTCTCTCTTTAGTCTCTATATGGAGTCTTGGATACTGCCCTCCTTTGGTATTGCTGCAAATATTCAAGGCTTCGCTACGGTTTCACCAATTAGCTTACTAAGTTGTGGTAATTTTTACTGAAATGAAATTGAAGTTTGTTATAGTTAAATCAATTAAGCGCTATAGAGTCCGGCCCTCCTCTCCTTTCATCTTCATCCCATGTTTCCCAGTGTAACCATGGTTCCCATCCAAACAAGGGTAAGGCTGCTGAACATGCTAATAGGACAAACACATAGTAAAGGATTCTATGGGTATGGTAGGTCTGTTACATCATGTAAAATGTTTCCATGCAGAAATGCTTCGATTTCGGTGATATTCTATCGTTTACTGATTTAATTGAATAGCATGTTCTTGGTTTATTTTGATATGTGTCATTTTTGTTGTAATTTTATTTTTTATTTCATTCTGATATTGTAAATTAGAATTTGTTCAGACCTTCTATAATAATTATCAATAATGAACTCCTTGTGTCTCGGGTTAACGAGTACCAGGATGAATAGTTTTTCTTATCCTTAGGTATATCAAACTTAGTTGGTCGTTTCCGTGGTAATCTCATTATATCTGGAGGCCAGGCGTTTGAGGAGGATTCATGGAATAGCATTGAGATTGGCGAGAATACTTTTTTTGTAAGTATTAAGGTTGCTAAAAAAGGGTATACATTTGTTAATTTTGTAGTAAGATTTACGTCAACCTCAAACCTAAGTCTTTTATCTCCTGTTCAATCTGTTCGGCAGATGTCATACTGGGGTAATAGCTTACATATTTTGTGATATCTAGGCTTCTAAAATGTTATATAATTTTGTTAATTTCATACGATTTATGCTAACCTCAAATATAACTACTCTTTGTACTTTGGTTTCAATGAAAAAATCTGAAGGTAACTTCTTTTCTGTTTAGCAGCAATATCATCCCCAAAATAAGCAATTACATTATTGGCTATATCATGAATGAAGTTTAACAGTCAGTTTGCATCTGGCTTATCTCCCCTTATATGTGACTACCTCCCTTTACCTGTTTCAGAGTCAAGGAGAATGTGGCAGGTGTCAGATGATCTGTGTGGATCAGTCAACAGGTCAGAGAGGTCTGGAACCCCTAAAGTCCCTAGCATCATGGAGGGGCAGGAAGGTGATGTATTTACTAATATTGTTGTTTTTAATTTTCACTATGAAATTCAATTTCTTTTATTTAAAAAAACCAAATGTGTTTGCTTAAACTTCTAATTCCATTTAAATAGATTTTATTACAGATCGTTTTTAAATATGGTGTTATTTTCATAAAGTTTCATTTTTAACTCACCTCTCCTAAGGTGTTATTTTTAATAAGAGCATTTGCCATGGTTGATATATTATCCAGGTGAACGATACAGGCCCTCTGGGTCTCTTGTTCAAAATTCAGTAAAAAAATTATTACACTATAATTAAAAAAAAAAAATTGTAACTAGAAATTTTATTACATACAGGTGCCCTTTGGTATCCACCTACAGTCAGTGACAAGCACATCAAGTGGAAAGTTGAGAGTCGGAGACACTGTTTGTGTGCTAACACAAAAATAGCCAAAATATTTGTTTCTGAAACCATTTGTTTACACAGTTGTGATATTAACCAGTTTAAGTTATTGCTAGTCCAGAGACAATACTGCCATACACATAGAAGATTCGAATCTACATGTTTGTGTATAAACGTTTTGGAATGTATCGTATACGAGGTGTTTTATACAGTGTGTTAAGTAACCTGTCATTAGCTAGACACTGAATCAGTTTATCAGAGATATGTATGTATATAACTGTCTGTGAACATGTTACACCATCTAACCGGTCTAACATTATAGTAACATACTGGTATTGGGGTTGTTTCAGAGAAGTCCTGGGTAAAAAATGTTAATTAGTGGTGTTTATTGCAAGTATCAGTTTTAGCAATTAACAATGTACTATCCTTAATCAAAAGTTTAAAGCATCAGTTTTAGCTGTATAAAGTTGAAACCTGGTCAATCAAGAGTTTATAGAATCAATTTTCACTGTGTACAGTTGAAACCTGGTCAATCAAGAGTTTATAGAAGCAGTTTTACTGTGTACAGTGGAACCAAGTTTAATCAGAAGTTCAAAATTCAGAAATTTAGAATGATTTATTTAAATTCTGTATAGTGGAACCTAGTCAGGAAATGATTTTATATCTATTTGTTTGTTAACAATGATTTTATGCAATTTAAAATAATGTTCTTTATATTTGAGGACGTCCTCATGTGGCCACAGGTTCACAAGATACATACAGATCTATTACAAACATGTATGTAGCTAGATTTACTATTATAAACATATATATCAATATATCATATAGACTAGAAAATGGTGGTTTATGAAGATACATTAGTTTTCTTTTTACAAAATAGTTTATATATTGTTGTATTGCGATATACATTCATAACTACTAAATAAGGTATTATGATTTATTTTTTATATCAATATGTCATTGGAAGGTTTTATAATCAGAGATGTTCATATATTCCGTTTTTTATATTGCTTTATTTTTACACATTTATTCACCACTGCTGCAACTTTAAGGAGGAAAAACTTAATTGTAAAAATAAATATTATTGTTTATTACATACTTACTAATAAATACGGGTTTTTAGGTCACCTGAGACAAAGTCTCAAGTGACCTATTGCGATCGCCTTTTGTCCGTCGTCGTCCGTCGTCCGTCGTGTGTCCGTAAACAATTTACATTTTCGACTTCTTCTCCAAAACCCCTGAACCAATTTCAATGAAATTTTGCAGGGACTTTCCATGGGCAAAGGTCAACAAATATAGTTGCTGGTTTAGTCCTACGCCCCCAGGGGCCTGAGGGGCGGGGCCAAAAAGGGTCGAATTGACTAAAATTTCAAAAATCTTCTTCTCAAGACCCAGATAAGGTAGAATCAAATACTCTTCATAGATGGAAGGGTCTTAAGGTGCTTTACTGAAATTGTGAATTTCTTGACCCTGGGGTCTCACGTTTCCCCCTGGGGAGGGGGTAAACTTTACTATAGTTTATATAGGGAAATCACATTTTGGACCAACATTTGTTTAATTTCCATTGGAAGTAATTCAATTTGGGTTAGCATTATCAGTATTAGGTAGCAGTTTGATAGTATGNAAAGTCAATTGTCTAAAATTACACAACAAAAAATACTTCTCTTTCTGATTCATGTAAAGACTAATTTAATGATGTTTTTTCTGAGGAATAAGGACTTTAAGAAGGTGAAAAGTATGTAATAAACAGAATAAACCATGCCTTTTTCCATATCACACCCAGTATCAACCCTCGACCATGCAATATCTGCCCTCGGGCTGATATTGCAGTCTCGGGTTGATACTGGGTGTGATATGGAAAAAGACATGTATTATTCTCTATATATTAGAGATGATTTGAATTAAGGAAGCACTATAAATTGATTTTGGTCCCATACAGGTGATAATCTAATCTATAATGGAATCTGTGATATTGTGGGCATTTCCCTGTGAGGGTTGAGGATAGTTTCTGTTCAATGGGTCAACAAACAATGTAATGGGAGCAAATGTATTAATCTTATTTTTGCTTTGAAATATTTCAGGATTCTTTTTCTGAAAAAGGAGTTAAGTTACCTCCCTTGCATTGTGAAAGCTGCATAGGGAAAGAATGTGGTCTGATCAGGGGGCAGGCTCTGGGGAGGGGGAGGGGGATGTTCATCCCCATATCAGATTATTGAAATTACAAATATATATTTATATATATTTTAAATACATTTCCATTTTTGATGTTCATGGTTGATAGATTGGGGGTGGGGTGTCATAGGAAATATGGCATTCTACAACTTTTTGACCACCATAAAAATTTGATTTTCACTAGTTCATTATCAAATATTTTATATTTGGATATGGAATGGATCTAATTAGGGTTTTCTCCTTGACTCCTTCCTAGATAAGTTTTCTAATCTGGCCTGGTCAGTAATTTTACATCAATACAACCTCTTTTCTTTATCAGGGTTTCCAAATTACCAGTGAACTTTCAATATATTAGTATATATATTTAAGCAGATTCTGTGATCATTTTGTTAGGTAATTAGTAAATGAAGTGTTTTTATCATTCTTGTGTTGTGTTGTTCAGTTGTCATATTTTCTATATAGGGCAATGTATTACTAATGGTTGATTTTATATCTATGTGGAATACTTAAAAGGGTTTATAACTTGAAATTGGTTTACATCACAACCCTATAAACCATACAGCTATGCAAGAGCTGCATGGGCATGAAGAAGCAAAGACAGATATTCTGCGAGGATTGGCCCCAAAGTCTGGGCCTTTTGCTGTAGACTTAGTCCCTGGATGATAACTTGGAAATGGTTGAAATGCCTGCCTACCCCATTAACATAATATACAATTGCTCGAAATGAAACAAAATCATAGCATCAGAATTGATCCCACAGTATGGTCCTGCCCTTAGGGACTTAATCCCTTGGTCACTACAGTACATAGCCATTGTTGAGATCCACACCCTATAACCATCTCTACCATTGTACGGCATGAAAATAAAAATAAAAATACAAAATGTATGCTACTAGGATTTGCTCAAGGGTCTCCTCTGCCCATAGGGACTTCAGTCTTGTACAATATAACACATGGTCAACTACCAGCATCTTGTATCTTGTATTGTATTACTTTTAATGAAAGTGTCTTTCCATGATTGCTCAAATATCCAGGAGAGCAATACAAGCCCTTTGGGCGGCTTGTTACTATGTTGTTATTGTTTTTATATCTTGCTAGAAATGTTTTATATTTTAGTAAATATTCTTACTGCTTTACAATTTGTTGGATTTTTTGCTGATTTAATTCTGTTTGGTTTGTTTGTGTTTTGCGACCTATTAACAGTCATGGTCATTTACGGACGTGCCATGTTTTGGTGGTGGAGGAAAGCCGGTGTTCCTGAAGAAAAACCACCGACCTTCAGTCAGTACTTGGCAACTGCCCCACGTAGGTCTCGAACCTGCGACCCAGTGGTGGAGGGCTAGTGGTAGCAGAATGTCAGATGCCTTAACCACTGTGGCCTTTAGATATAGCAAGCAAGCTTTACCTTGCTTTGAAATTATGCACAAATCAAAATTATGAAGATATTAAACTCTCGATTTTTGCAACATGTTTGAAGATTTTTATCAGATATGTACTTACTCATTGTTATCAGTGCATCCATTCTAATGTGAAACCGAACTCTTTTGAAAAGTGATACATTTGACAGCAAGACAGTATACATCCTTAATGATGGACTGCCACAGATTCTTCAGTATTTGTTAGCATTAATGATGTGCATAACAATTTACTTCTAAAGCATTAAAATCGTCTTTAGAAGAAATCTCATTGTCTCTATACCTACCTCATCCCACAGCCTTATCAATCGCACATATTACAACTCACTTTATTTTGCATGTACTTAATTTGTTTAAATTATGCTTTGAGTATGTTTTACATGCAAATAGTTAAATTCAAGATTGAGACGAGTTTTTTTCAATATTGATAGTAACTGATTTATTGGATTCATATTTGAGGTAGATACAAATTTGTGAACGCGTCCTTTTCATGAATCAAAACACAAAATTTCTCACAAAAAATTAAGTGATGTACAGTAATTTTGTCTGGTTTAGAATAGGCCTGCATTATTTGTTTCATACTGGTATTATACAGATTTCTTAGCAGAACTCTTTGGAAATTTATAATTATATCCTTAATGGATGGAAATCTTGCTAATTGGTAGCATTTTTAAGCACTACTGATGTGACTATCTTATTGTAATGCATTAACAATACATATACATTATACGTATTATGAAGCAATCCAAATGCTTTGATTCACTGCGATATCCTTCCCTTATGCCAAGTAGGACTTATTGGTTCGTTGGGCAGAATAGGATGGCCTACTTTCAAATCTAAGGGTTCTCACTTCTCAGCTTTTTTTTTACCTTGCCTGGAGGTATCTATTATATCCACAGCCATAAATTTACCTTTTCATTGAAGTAAATCAGCATGAAAGGTGATATCATACAGGGATTGAACAGCTTTTTGAATTTTCATGCCGATACAAACGCAAATCGGTTACATCCAAGCTCGCTAGGGCTTCATGTTTAATATGGATGTAACCGATTTACGTTCATACCGGCATGAAAATTTTAAAACCGCCTTTCAATCCATATATTTACATTTTTACTATAGAACAAATGTTTAGTTTATTTATTCGTTCTTAAATAATTTATTTATTTACTGCGTTTTGTTTATGCGTCGTCCTTTAAACAACATTGGCAGAACAGCCCTATTTTAATCAAATTGGCGCCAATAATTAACCGTAGTCATTTGAGTGTTTGACGTAGGGACATTCTCCATGTTAACCGAAGGGAAGCGACAAGACTCTCATTGAACAAGGTTAATCCATGATGTTATAAGTAAACCACGTTATACGTCACGCAAGTTTTTGCTTTCATACTCAACTGAAATGCATTTTTGCTGGTAATGTTCATATAGTGGGTTGCAGCACAAATGTAAATATATAACTAAATGCTGTTACAATATTACTAGCCCAAACCAAGTCTGAAACGGGGTTTTTAATTAGTATTTACGGAGTATCTTTACAACCAGGTAGTCTTCTTTCACAGGCAGTCTTTATGAAAAGTTCAGACTGCCTATATATTGGTAAAATAACCATGGTACTTAATATCTTGTAGTGAAAAACTACTGAAAATCGGCTGCAAAATTTCATTTGGCGTTAACCCAACTTTACATAATTTCTCAGCATGATGCAACAAAAAAATTGCCTTTGGACTAAATGCCAATCCATGCATATATGAAATCTACATATTTGATAGTTAATTTCAACTAAATGTACAATCAACTAAATGTACAATCATTATTATCCTATAATTTTGTCCTGAAGAAGCCCATTGTAGGGGCGAAACCGGTCGACACTTCTAATAAACTACAAGAATAACTTATTGCTCCTTCGCCTGTTGTGATTGAATCTATTTTATGATACAATCATTATTAGATGTTATTTCCATGATTATGTAGATTTCCATTGATGATGAAGTCGTGTTAAGATTGCCTATCTTTGACAGAAAACATGACACAATATTCTTTTATCTATTTTAATGAGCAGTTGCTTCTTTGTGTGCTCAAGATCAGACAAAACATTAAACATTATGCATAAATAAATAACAAAAAATCTCACTCACAAGGCACCGTCAGCTATGGGTATACATACATGAACAGACTCGTATTGAAGGGAGACACTTCCCTTTAACTACAGCATACACAAACAATCTGCCATGAAAGGGATTCACATGTACGTTACACATTATCTTTTTTATGTTGCATTCACTACCCTTTATTTATGATACGCAAGAGGAGTGCCATCCCTTTAAATTCAACAGGGTTCACAAAAATTGCTAGAAATAATTCAAAAAGTAGTTCCTGGTTTGCTTGTCTGCTTATTGCTGGTGTATTGGTTCCTTTTGCACATACAGTAAACCTGGATGCCTCCCTGTTTACCGCCAACATATTCCAATGTTCCTTTTTCTTGTTTTCTTAAGAAAATGCTTTATACATTTCCCTCAATTTATCACCAAACCCCTTTATAATGCTTTATGATATTACATACTTTCTTCCACATGGTAAAATATTCTTGCAGGAACAAAATTTTGTTAAAAATTCTATGAATCAATGATCGAGTGAAACTGTGTCGGATAAGTTTGTTAGAGAGAGCTTTCCTTTGCTGGAATTGATAGCATTAATGATTATTTTCAATTTAAAAAAAAAATAGAATTGTAGGCTAGCTAAAACACTCTGCACCTCCTTGGGACTATTTTTGGTCAATATAGACTATTAAATGAACACAATTCACAATGAAAAATATACTGCATACCAATAAACTGTACAAAGTTTGGTTGAAATCTATGCAGTCCTTAAGTAGTCTAGGCCCATTTTGTTATTAAAAAGAAACTCGCAACATAGATAACAACTAGCTTGCATACAGATAGATAAGTTGTAGTGCAACGTTTCATTGAAATTAATGCAGTTCTTTAGGACAGACAGACAGTAAAATTACTCGGATAACTGTATGTTCAAATTTTTATTTCCATTGTATGTCGTTCATATTGATTAGAAATATGAACTGAAAAAGTAAAACATAGCTTTCATTATCAGTGTTTCAATTCAAAGTTAATGTATGTATCACATTTGCTTGTTCAATAAATAGAGCAGTCATCTTCTGGTACAAGTCAGAGGTACTAAACTTGATAATTACAATGGGGTCATGGCATTCATAGCTGATGTAAATGAATTTAGTAGGGTAAGGGTAATAGCCATCAAATAGTAAATACCACTTAAGTTTCTTTTTTATTCCTGTTTCTATTTCCCCTTCAGTTTAAATATATATGCAAGATTTTTATGTCTTGAAATGGTCTGCATTTTCACATTCTACAAAACATCACCAACTACCAGTACACAGCATGTTAATGGATTCTCAATGACAACAAAACTCAAAGGACTGCAGACATTTATATCTTCAATTTAGATAAACGATATTTTGACAAAGCAGCACTCTCAAATAGATGTTTTCATTTCAATTTTTAAGTTGAAGTATTGTCATTTAAGGACAATCCAGGTTTTGGTTGGGAGGAAACTTGGAGAAAAGCCAATGACATGCCACAAGTACCTGAGGATTGCCCAGTAACGGCCTCAAACCCACGACCCAGTGGTAGAAGGTTAGAGATTACAGAGGGTCAGTAGCCTTAACCACTCAGCAACGGCAGCCACTGAAAGTATCAGAAACTGAATCTCAAACTCCAAGCTGCATTTAGTGGTCTCCTCATGATATGTTTAGATATATTCATCTAACAGTTCAACGTCTTGCATGTGCTGTTCCACTTGTTCATTCTCGCATAAAAATAAATCTACAAGATAGGGAATGATAACAATAATGTGGTTTATCTACCACATCTAAGACATAACTCTGTCACAATGGAGCATACATGATGCTTAATACCAGTAAACTTGGCCACATACATGATGCTTAATACCAGTAAACTTGGCCACATACATGATACTTAATACCAGTAAACTTGGCCACATATATGATGCTTAATACCAGTAAACTTGGCCACATACATGATGCTTAATACCAGTAAACTTGGCCAAATACATGATGCTTATTACCAGTAAACTTGGCCAAATACATGATGCTAAATACGAGTAAACTTGGCCACATACATGATGCTAAATACCAGTAAACTTGGCCAAATACAAGATGCTTATTACCAGTAAACTTGGCCGCATACATGATGCTAAATTCCAGTAAACTTGGCCACATACATGATACTTAATACCAGTAAACTTGGCCGCATACATGATGCTAAATATCAGTAAACTTGGCCACATAGATGATGCTTATTACCAGTTAACTTGGCCACATACATGAGGCCAAATACCAGGAAACTTGGCCACATACACGATGCTTAACACCAGTAAACTTGGCCATATACATGATGCTTATTCCCAGTAAACTTGGCCACATACATGATGCTTATTACCAGTAAACTTGGCCACATGCATGGCAATTAATCGCAACAGAATAAATTAAACAGGAACTGCTTACAATGCAGGTACAAACATTACTGAAACTGAACACATACCTCCACACTGATCAGGATACATATACACAGAGTACAGACATACTTTTAGTGTATCATGAGACTGGATATTTATATCAACATGTTCGATACCATGCACATCTTACTGGTATTGATTTTCTACACTTATGGTAAGTACGGGTGGGAGGCACTTTGTCAGAAATTCCCATTTTACCCTCTGCTTCTTATTTTACTTCA
Organism: Mizuhopecten yessoensis; assembly: GCF_002113885.1. Lineage (NCBI taxonomy): Eukaryota > Metazoa > Mollusca > Bivalvia > Pectinida > Pectinidae > Mizuhopecten > Mizuhopecten yessoensis. The sequence continues at coordinate 2,205,131 of NW_018485984.1, read as the reverse complement.
TCCTTGGAAATCTGAAAGGTGACCGACTTACCTGGAAAACCACCTCCCACCACTACCATAAATGGGATGCAGAAAAGCCTGTGAAAATTACAAGTTGCAGTATAGGAATTTAGCGCCTTCAAAGATTTCACATAATTTACACTGTGACTAAGACCATACAGTAGATATGAATTTTTTTCCTGTATAAATCTTCCCTCGTCTATTGCCAACCTCTTGTTCAGTACATTACAAGTTTTGAGTCTTTCTGCTAGTGCAATCAACCGAACCTAATAAGCATAAATGGTTTACTATGATAAATGTTTAGAAATAAATGGTTTACATTTCAAAATGGTTCACTTTAGCATTATAATGACAACAGATTCAAAATGCAACCTAAGTTATACACAGACATAAAGGAAAGAACCAAAGATAAAAATATCATAACGGATTTAAATTCTACCGAAACAATTGAGATACATGCAAGTTAACAGATCGGAAATTCGCACATCAAAACATCTTCAAGCTATCAATAAAAAGTCACGTGTTGGTTTGGAATTCCTCAGATGTGTTTTGGGAATAGTTGCTACATTGGTGAAATCATCATAGTACATTCAGTATTTCAAACGTAGTATTTTTTGGATGAATGAATTTATTGTGAATATTGGACGCAATTAGCACTCGTGCTCCAATAAAACGCAAGTTAAATTGATCATTATCACTCTACTGGTCATCAAACAAACTCTTCTAAATAACTTAAACATTCAACACAGTCTTTTAGTCATTACCAATACCAAACAACCAAATAACAAATAAGTCTTTCTGCATGCACTTTCATAGGATTCATGTATAACTTACTTAGCACCCCAAACAAGGGTCAAGGACATTATAAAATTTAAATACGGTAATGTTGGAAGTACCCTAACGTAATAGAGAAAGCTGCACAAACATCCACACATTTATAGTACAAGTATTCTCAGATCTAACCGAAGCCACTCTCAGAATACAGTCTTAACGCATTCACCCCTGAAGACACATTTTAACTCTTCCAATTCAAAGGTTGGAATAGCCCTTCATGAAATTCAGGGGTGAACAAGTTAATGGATTTACGTAGACAACTTTTCTACACGTCTGTCAATCTTTCTCCATTCACCCACAAACCTGACTGACCGGACAGTCTCTTTACAGGTCTCCTCTCTCAACAAGTGTAGTCAAATAGTGCAACAACACTCCAGCCAGTCAAATTGAAATGGATACAAAGCATTGTTGTTTTATCAGTAGCACCTGTAATCCCCAAAAAACAAGTAAAATTAAACTCCTTTTCTCACAGTATACAATAATTAACACGCCTTTCTCTCATGCTCGTTTAAAATCATAAAAATCTTAGGTATCCTGTCGTCCATATATTAAAGCATTTGATACATTTACCTACAACCACCTACAGGTGGGAAGTTCCTTTCTCCCCTTCTCACCCCAATGCATTGTAAGCTCATTTCAGGAATGTTGAAATAATGTAAGTCATGTAAATAATTATACAATTGTAACAAAGTGTAAAATCAACTATCAACTGCCGTTCATTTCCACAGGGTCTATAGGCTCAGTTTTCACCTTAAAGTCTGTGCCATTGGTCGTGGCCAGTTTGATTGGTAACACTTTCGGTGTTTCTGCGGATGACACACTGTCACCATTGTTTTTAGGGGACTGTCCATTCTCTGTAGCTTTGACGCCATTACTATTAGTGTTTCCCTCCCCCTCCCCACTCTCTCCTTCGTTAGAATCCTCCCCCGTCGGATGCATCTGTTTGAGTTCCTGCGCGAAGTCAGCCATGCCGTACTGCTGAGCAATACGGAGGCCTTCATCAAATAAAGTCTCCTGCAGCAAACCACTGGCCATCTGTGTTGTGTACAACTGGGACCGCACCATCAAGTTGAACTCATCCATGTCTCCAGAATTATCTCCCCTTGGTGAGGAACTTCCACTTTGCATATCTGTGGAACACAAACAGACAAGATGAATCTTTTTTGTTCTATTGCTGAGATAACAACTTATTTGTCAGACAAACATGAAAATCAACTGTAATACTGAGTTTTGGTCCTTGCTCCTAACACAATGTGCAAGCAAGAATGTTTGTCCAATTAATTGGTTGATTGGTGGCCAAATTCACAAACTTGTGGAGGAGTAAACAAAAAGCTGTTAATCTGCGTCATGACTTTTCCGATAAAAAACAACATCTACTTGACCACAGGTTTATAAATGAATTCTTTCTACCCATAGTTTGGTTTCCTGCCTATTACTTCTACACAATTTATCAGATTTCTATGAGTGATACCCCTAAAGCTGGAGTGTAAGGGTGGGTAATAACTGATATGACCTCTATATACCATCAAAAACATGGCTGATAGCCTCTAGTTATCTCCCTTGCATCACATAACTTATCTATGATCTTGGCCACAGCACTCTCAGCCTCAAAATTTTAGGGTTTAAGGTCCGACACTTACCTACAAGATACTATAATAGAACGTCCAATCCTTAACTGATGAAGATGACCCTTACCTTCCTCCTGGAGACGTTTGTGTTTCTGTATGATCTCGTTCTGTTCAGAAAGGAGCTGTAGCTGACGAACCGTGGTTTGTTCAAGTTCCACCTGTATGGACCTATAGACCTCGGTGTCCACACCTCCGGTTTCCTTGGCAGTCTGGAGCTGGGCTTTTAAGTCTTCCTGGCGCTGGGTTATTAGCAACAACTCTTGGTTCAGGTTTGTGTAGCGCTCCTGTAACAGATCAATACTCATACAATCTAACCTTTAACAGGAACGATGGGGCACATCACAGAGTATTTCTGTTTATTTATTGGCCCCACACAGGGTATTTATCAGTGGTTAGTATAAATGTTTACCACATGGGGCCCCACAATTGTATTTATTACAACGGCTAATATCAATGTTATACATGAACCAACTTTCTTAATGGAGGTTGAACATAATTTAACGTATGCTGTGAGATCTATAACAAACACAGATATACTAGTAATATAAAGACCAGTATCAACTACAGTATGTAAATTGTCTAACTTGTCAAACATTTGTATATAACATTTCAAACAATTTCTGAAATTATTTCACGGCTTCAAATTGTGCTTTAATTTCGGAACAATCAAATTTTTAATGAAAATTACTGTTACCAAATTACAAAATGTATATTGAGCTTCAAAATAGTTCAGAATGTTCTCAAATAGTGTTTATGAAGAAACAGGTCAGAAACAAATGATAGAGCATGAAATGGAAACCAACAGTGCTTTCTGAAAGTGGATTTACATCCAAACCAAACTGACAACGACAAAAAAATGCCAATTATCTCCCTTATACTGGGATACAGTGCCCTAAACTATTCCTATAGTATTAATTCACTCACCCCTACATATTTAAACTGGACTGCCGAGTCTTTGATTTGGTATGGTTTAAATGTGACTTTAGGGGTGAATGGGTTAATAAGAATTAAAACATTTTTTCTTTTCTTTTAATACTGTACAGGGTCTTTCAATATATATATATAATCAGAGTGTGAGAAAATATTTCAAGAACTACCAGACCAAATTTCATTTTGTATTTGTTTGCCTTCTTTGTCTAACGAAGATTCTGACCAAGCACATTTGTGTCAGTGATATTTGTGTCCGGTGCAGTTTGTTATATAACATTAACATACCTTTTCTACCTTGATGTACAAGGGATCAAACCGTGTTCGCTTGGCTGATGTCATAGGGACAATAACATCAGATGCTCTGTAAGATAAAATAAAATCGTCTTTAAATCTTTTCATTTCCTGTAATCCAGATCACCTATCCACTAAGAGTCTTTTAAATCTCACATGAACAATAATTATGTCGCAACCATTTTCATAAATTTCTGAAAACAAAAAACCCCAATGGCCATTTTCATGTAAAGCATCGCATGTGATAAGCATCCTTAGATACATAAGCCATGCAAGTTTAGTTGATGTAGGACAAGTAGTTACTTGGTAAGTGACCTAAACCAATCTTCTTAACCTGGTCACTGAAATGGAAAACGTATGTCAAAAGCAGCATCCGAAGCATCGCATGTGATAAGCATCCTTAGATACATAAGCCATGCAAGTTTAGTTGATGTAGGACAAGTAGTTACTTGGTAAGTGACCTAAACCAATCTTCTTAACTATAGTGCAGATGGGGCCTGACCTTAACAAATCTTCTAAACCTGGTCAGTCAAGCCGAAAATGTAGGTCAGAAGCAGCATCCGAGGCATCGCATGTGATAAGCATCCTAAGATAAATAATCCATGCAAGTTTAGTTGATGTGGGATAATTAATAACATGGAAACTGAGCTTAACCATTCTTCTTAACCTTAGTGCAGACTGACGGACAGGAAACGCCAATCTATAAGCCCCGATTGCGTTGCTTATTTCAAGAAATAATCTAAGCATAAAATGAAAAAAAGGTTATATGCCAACCTTGTCTGGTCTATAATGAGCAAAATGTATTATTATTATTAATTAATTAATTAAGATGCAGGAATGAAGCTGCTAGATTGATGACAAAAAAATAATGTAAATATTAATGGTTACTTTGACTTTGTCACCCTAAAACATGAACTCATCTAAAATATTTATTATACTTAATCAGATCAATATAGGAAGTTTGATGAAAATCCTTTCAGAAATGAAGAAGCTAGAGAAATGACAGAGATATTTTTATAAATAAACAGGGACCATGACCTTGTCTCCCTGATTTCAATTAGAGGATTCTCATACAATATACCAAGTCTGAAGAACACCCTTTCAGAATCAAAGTTGCTAGGGTGATGACAAAGTGTGGACATATGTTTGAACAAATGTGAGTATATATGCACCAATACACACCAAAAAAAAAGCTATTTTCCCTAAAAAAAACTGATCACAAGGGATTATTAAATGTGAAATTAGAGTTACGATCAGCTAGAATGCAATACAATGTACATTTTATTATTCCAATGCCAATTTCTACAACAATGACATTTACAGAAACGATACACAATCTGATGTAGTTTTTTGTCATGTGTGGATCTGTTACAGTAATAAACAGTCAGTACAGAGAGTTCTATCTGTCAGCATCATGATGATATCTCCTGTGGAGGTGGTTTCTCCAGACAGTTTTTATTTTTATGAAAAGCAGTCTCCCTAGACAGTTATCCTGTTAGGAATAAACCTGATCAGGAAGGAAACAAGGAATCTCTCTAGACAGTTTAATTTGCTGGACTATTCCTGATAAGGATAGTCTCTCTAAACAGTTTAATTTGCTGGACTATTCCTGATAAGGATAGTCTCTCTAAACAGTTTAATTTGCTGGACTATTCCTGATAAGGATAGTCTCTCTAAACAGTTTAATTTGCTGGACTATTCCTGATAAGGATAGTCTCTCTAAACAGTTTAATTTGCTGGACTATTCCTGATAAGGATAGTCTCTCTA
>NW_018485984.1:2192780-2195044 GCF_002113885.1 Mizuhopecten yessoensis | reverse complement strand
GGATGGGTATGGACAGTAAGACTGGTACTAACTTATACCTGGAGTATAGGATGGGTATGGACAGTAAGACTGGTACTAACTTATACCTGGAGTATAGGATGGGTATGGACAGTAAGACTGGTACTAACTTATACCTGGAGTATAGGATGGGTATGGACAGTAAGACTGGTACTAACTTATACCTGGAGTATAGGATGGGTATGGACAGTAAGACTGGTACTAACTTATACCTGGAGTATAGGATGGGTATGGACAGTAAGACTGGTACTAACTTATACCTGGAGTATAGGATGGGTATGGACAGTAAGACTGGTACTAACTTATACCTGGAGTATAGGATGGGTATGGACAGTAAGACTGGTACTAACTTATACCTGGAGTATAGGATGGGTATGGACAGTAAGACTGGTACTAACTTATACCTGGAGTATAGGATGGGTATGGACAGTAAGACTGGTACTAACTTATACCTGGAGTGGCCCTTTGAGTATTGGTAACCACTGTTTTTTACAATCTGTCTGGCTAACGGAAACAGATCTTCACGTCGCGTCAGTAGCGCCACCCGGTGACGACAGAGCTGGGCAGAGGCTTCGTTCACCGAGATCTGAAATTCAAAAATGATAATGAATAAAAAAAATATATAAAGATAAAAAAAGTTAAATGCAAAATATCACATTCAAAACACAAAGAATTTCCAATAAAAAAAAAAACGTGAAAGTTACTGCACACTTAAGATTTCTATATGCAATATATGAAAAGTTTCTGCCCATTTGTCTGTGAATAGAAGCCTGTAGTTATCCATTGACAGTTGTACAGATGCCATTAAGTAAACTTACAATTGTACTTTGGATTATTGCAATAGTGGAAATTTCTGTAGTAGTGTTGAAATTCTCATGGGTTTTTTTGTTGAGTAAAGAGTGCAAAATGTCCACACATGAATATATATTCATTAATTATATAGATGACACTCGATGTATAGAATATAAACATTACAAAACCCATTGCCAATACAGAAATGTTCACAACAGGATAAGTTCATCTAGTCAAAACGCCAACATTTCAATAGTGTATCATCAGCAATAAGGGTGATTATCATGACAGCAAATATTAGTACAATGTATATGATTATAGTAATTACATTCGAAGGGTTAAATTTACACTGAGTGAAGATAGATTTTACCAGTGAAGGGCAAATATTTGACTGAGCGATTGTTAAATTTCCCAGTATACAGCAGTGTTCTGTTTTGACTCATTTACCCCTGAAAATTCATGATGAACTATTCCAACCTTTGAATTGGAAGAGTTCAAATGTGTCTTCAGGGTTGAACGAGTTAATTAAAGCCGATATCCCATTTTGTACAATCAATGAATATATCATGACCCATATACATTTTTTAATTAATATTCTGATTCTGTAATGCATGTAAATATTTCTGCAAACTGTCATATTTTTCTTGTATTCAATTAATGAAATGGCATACATGATGTATGGACTTGGTCCGAGACATTGTTCTACTGACATGTTATCTATCTCTCCATCGTAATGATAACATATACATTTCTCCACTAAGTTTAAAGTCAATTTTGAGATATTACTGACACCATCTGTTGTCCTAATAGCATTCAGCACCAGATCATAAATACAATTCTGATCTTTGTAATTTTAGTATAGATAAAATAAAAACACACCAAGAAACTTCAAAATGGAAATAGAGTTATCCGGCATTCAATTTGACGCTGGTATGTAAAATAGCCACAGCTAACAGGTGATTTACATGTTTGCCAGGCACAACAATGGAATTACCACAAAATTAATATTCATATTGTCCTGTATCAGCAGATCTTTTAAAGATGATGATATCATGTTCATTAAAACATTAATATTAAACCTGGAAACAAGTGAGACTTGTAAATATGTAACAAATGTATTCCAAGTGATAACTTCTCATACTGAATTTGTTGGTGTAAAATTTGGTTAATAATGATATGACAGTCAGCTGTCACTGACCGATAGGAAACTCCGAGCTAAGGTAATTATTTCAACAAATTTGAATATATTAACTTCCTTCTTACCAAATATGTCATACTTTGTACAAAATATCAAAACTCGGACAGATCTCAAAAGAATTAGTTAAAACTTACATTCATTTCAACTACGACTACTAATGTTGAAATAGCGGTCTTGAATTGACACAAGTACAGTTAAGTGCAAAAATATTGACACTTTATCAGAATCTTTGGTCCAGGTAAGTTTATAACTAACA
>NW_018485984.1:2183452-2192226 GCF_002113885.1 Mizuhopecten yessoensis | reverse complement strand
CACTTATCAGAATCTGTGGCCCAGGTAAGTTTAAAACTAACAGCACTTATCAGAATCTGTGGCCCATGTAAGTTTAAAACTAACAACACTTATCAGAATCTGTGGCCTAGGTAAGTTTAAACCTAACACACTTATCAGAATCTGTGGCCCAGGTAGGTTTATAACTCAGATCTCAAAAGAATAAGTTAAAACTTACATTCATTTCAACTACGACTACTAATGTTGAAATAGCGGTCTTGAATTGACACAAGTACAGTTAAGTGCAAAAATATTGACACTTTATCAGAATCTTTGATCCATGTAAGTTTATAACTAACAACACTTTTCAGAATCTGTGGCCCAGGTAAGTTTATAACTAACAACACTTATCAGAATATGTGGCCCAGGTATGTTTATAACTAACACTTATCAGAATCTGTGGCCCAGGTAAGTTTCCAACTAACAACACTTATCAGAATATGTGGCCCAGGTAAGTTTCCAACTAACAGCACTTATCAGAATCTTTAGCCCAGATAACAAATCTTTGATTCTGTGTAAAACTATAAGTAACACATGGAGTATTCAGACCAGTTAAGGTCCCAACACTCTGTACTTTTACACTCATCTTGATTCTTACTCAACTGTTTTTGTTTTCCACTTAATTCACTATGCCCAGTTATATTCTCCAGATGCCAGTTTGTGTTTGTTTCCTTTGAGGGAGTTTTTTATGAACAGGTTCTCCAGTGTTCTCAAGTCAACATAACATTTTTACTCTAAGACACTCTAGTTCTACAGTTAAAGAGAATGGGTGCATAGTTGAATATAATTGAGGCACAGAGTCATAGCTTAAGATACTCTAATGCTTGAGACAAGGCATTACACCTCAGGCAAGGAGTTACAGCTGAGTCGTGAAGGTACAGCAAGACATTAGGAATTACAGCAAGACCAGGAGTTACGTACAGCTTTTGACCAGAAGTTTAAGCTGAGACAAGAAATTACACCGAGACAAAGAGTTTCACCTCAGAAAAGGAGTCAAAGAGATAACAGCTGGGATAAGGAGTTACACCTTGTCACAAGGAGACACACCTTAAGACAAGGAGTTACTGCTTCAGACAAGCGACACAATTTGAGACATGGAGTTACACCTCAGACAAGGAGTCAAACAGTTACAGCCGAGTCAAATGCTACAGCAAGACATTAAGAATAACAGCTGAGATAAGGCTTCAGACAAGCTACACATTGAGACATGGAGGAGTTACCGCTTGAGACAGGAAGCTACAGCTAAGACCTGGACTTAACCAGAAGTAACATTGGAGTAACATCTTGAGGGCGGTCCGGTCGCACATTTGCCTTTCACCAAGCGGCAGGGGTTTGATTCCCCGATCAGACATGAAAGGGTATATGGGGTCACCTGCCTGACCACGTGAGTTTTCTCTGGGTACTCCAGTTTTCCTCCCACTGAACACTATTCAACAAACTAGTCTGATAATCTTAAAGCGTACGGAATAAAGATTAAAAACTTGTAATAAGTGTAAAATCTAGGAACTAAATAGCGTTTTTTGCCCTCAGTTAACCAACCATGTAAGGACCCTGTACCGATAATAGCTACAAATGTACAATGACATAACCCTTAAAAGACTTGCATAATTCCATATCATTATTATTGAATTGGTGGGTTGGGTTTTTATAGTTCAAGTCTGATAGATATGCCTTACATAAGTTTCTCATAGGATAATTTACAGTCTGAACTTTAAGATCTTATATCACTTATGAACAGAACAGGAAGTCCCTTCACTTTTATAAGGGAAATCACAAAAATATCACTAATTTCAGAGTGAAAACTCAAGTTACATAAGAACAGTAAAAGGTAAAAAAAAAAAAGTAAAAAAAAAGGTCATGTCAGTTACGAAACGAAAACCTAGGCAACCTTGTGTCCTGTCATTGTAACAGTTCTCTAAACAATTCTAACTAGAAAATGTCTGTAAAACATGAATTCCCCCGTCGCTATGTGAAATTAGTTTCAGTGTTTGATAATTTTCTATAAATAGTTACAACAACTTTGATTTTGACAACTCAAAATATGTACGTTATTTCATGTTTATAAATGGAGAAATTAAGAGAGCTTTTTCTATGAATAGCAACATGAAGTCTGTAAAACTTGAATCAAAATCACATATAACAAGTGACCTTGGCCTTGATCTTCGAATCCTGAAACACAGAGATATCCGAGGTTTCATCATACCTGACCTTTGTATAAATTTTTATAAAATTTCCATCATGAAATAAAGTTGATAGACTGATGTCACTGAATTGGTTTTTGATTTTCTATAAATAGAAAAGGTGACCTTGGCTTTGAATTTGATATCTGGGAACATGATCCCATCCGAGGTTATTTCTCATACTTGAAATCTGTATAAATTTGATGAAAATCTGTTAAGAAATTAAGTAGCTAGAATAAGGAAAATGAACCAGTTAATGATTTTCTATATACAGCAACAGTGACATTAGCCTTGACCTTGGAACATTAAAACCCAAATATGTGAGATATTCTCATACTTGACCTTCGTATAAAGTTTGATCAAAATATGTCAAAAAATGAAGTTGCTAGAGTGTTTACATGGAATTGCGACAGGATGCGACATGACAGGACAGAATAGGACGGGACGGGACGGGACGGGACGGGGGACGGGACGGGACGGACATGGGCAACACTATATGGCCCCAATTTTCTGGCGGAGGCATAACAAAACTAACAAGAGCTGTTTGAGAACCTACATGTGTATGCATGTTATTATTATACTGCAACTATCAATAGAAACACATGTATAGTAAAACGTTGATAAAGTGCCTGTCATTTTATTTGCCACCTCACTTACCACCAGCATATTTCAAGGACTGTTAAATGTGTAGAAACATCTATGTGAAGTGATTGTTAAGAAATTAACAAAGTCAAATAAATCTGTTTTTGGACGCTTAAATATGAAAACATGGTTCAACACATTGCTTACACTCAATACATGTACTTCAACCTTATTATAGACAACAGCCTTTTGTTAGTGGTGGTCCAACACTACCCAAAATAAATTGTCAAAAAACTGTAACCTGAAGCTTGCCATAAAACTTTAACCAAGTCCAATGAAGCTGTTTTTGGGCCATAAAATATGAATATATTGTCCAGAACATTGCTAACACTCCATATAAATACTTCAACCTTATAATAGACTTGAACCTCCCAAGGTGGGACGCCGGCGCCGGGCTGACTACGTTAGCCCTCCTATTCTTCGAATAGGCGAGCTAAAAAGCATACATTTCTAGGTAGACACTTATAATTCACTGGCCCGAAAAAAATTCTCCTAGCCAAACAACTACAAAATGGATCAAGCTGAGAACAAAACATGATCTATATATATATCACATTAAAGCATGGATAGTTTCCTTTTGAAATTAAAATTTCTTTTTACACAATTATTAAGCCCAACTGAATGCCTTTAAAATGATTGAATCTTGAAAAAAAAAATGTTTTAGGCACTGGATCCAGTATTAGAAAGCATCGAAATAAACAAGGCGGATAGCACGACTATTGCCGACTTTTGGAGAGATGAACTTTATTTCTGTACCCAACATGCTTAAATGCTTAGGTCAAATAAGAGAGAATGATTTGCAACAAAGAGGGCCAGTTTGGTGGTAAGTATGGACTTAGGTTGTGCCTACATATATGTACATTTAACTTTAATGAAAAGCAACAAAACATCTTGCATCATCAAGACGACGTGAATGACTGTGTTCTGATGGCTAATTTAGGCAAAAGTTTTAACATCATAAAAAAAAATCAGTAGCCCTGGGCTAGTATGCCTCTTAGTTTCACTAGCCCAAGCTGAACATCTGGTAGTGGATCATTACTCCCCGGACTCCTTTTTTCTTCATTATTATATATTTTCAGGTCCATTCTTTGGATCATATTTCAAACCAGTAGCAAGTGTTAATCATGAACCTGAATGTTGGGACAATAATAAGACATTAAGTAAGTTTAACCCTTTCACCACTGTAGACCATAATGAACTCATCCAGATCAATGCATCTACTTAAGTTGCATAGGGGTGAAAGGGTTAATGGAAGAATGAACAGGCCAATGGTTGGAGGGAAGACAGTATAGGTGGATACACGATGTAAACTTGGAATATGAAGGTATTACAGGTAAACAAATGAAGAAAATTATGTTGAGAACTCGAGATCTCAGGATTTCATAATTTCACATAGACAAAAAAAGTCTGAAGTAGAGAAAGAAAATGAAGTAATATTTGTATGACAATCTGGTACTATGTGATTACATCACACAAATTGTACCAATCTTTTACGTACCTGACTGCTCAAAGCTATCTTTTCAAATATGTATATAGATTTTAAATAAGGGATTCTTTGATGAAGAAGAAGCATAAACGTAGATAAAAAAAATCCCAGACGCACAAAAAATATGACTAGGTTTCTGCACTATTTAACAAAATCATCGGAGCAAATCAAGGGGTAAAACCTAACACAACCTACCTTACTTTTTTTCTAAATCTGGCAATAAAAGTTAAAGTGTTTGCAGTCAGAATCGTGAGAACAGGTATTTATTTCTTGTCAGCTATGAGTCCAAGGTCGAACAAGATGTAACTTCATATACACCTAATAGGAACAGTTCTGTGTAAGCATTGCTATCATACACACTTAATAGGAACAGTTCTGTGTAGGCATTGTCATCATATAAACTTAATAGGAACAGTTCTGTGTAAGCATTGCTATCATATACATTTAATAGGAACAGTTCTGTGTAAGCATTGCTAACATATACACTTAATAGGAACAGTTCTGTACATTTGTAAGCATTGTCATCATATACACTTAATAGGAACAGTTCTGTGGAGGCATTGCTAACATATACACTTAATAGGAACAGTTCTGTGTAAGCATTGCTAACATATACACTTAATAGGAACAGTTCTGTGTAAGCATTGTTATCATATACACTTAATAGGAACAGTTCTGTGTAAGCATTGTCATCATATACACTTAATAGGAACAGTTCTGTGTAAGCATTGCCATCATATACACTTAATAGGAACAGTTCTGTGTAAGCATTGCTAACATATACACTTAATAGGAACAGTTCTGTGTAAGCATTGCTATCATATACACTTAATAGGAACAGTTCTGTGTAAGCATTGCCGTCACATACACTTAATAGGAACAGTTCTGTGTAAGCATTGTCATCATATACACTTAATAGGAACATTTCTGTGTAAGCATTGTCATCATATACACGAAATAGGAACAGTTCTGTGTAATCATTGCCATCATATACACTTAAGAGGAACAGTTCTGTGTAAGCATTTTCATCATATACAATTAAAAGGAACAGTTCTGAGTAAGCATTGTCATCATATACACGAAATAGGAACAGTTCTGTGTAAGCATTGCCATCATATACACTTAAGAGGAACAGTTCTGTGTAAGCATTTTCATCATATACAATTAAAAGGAACAGTTCTGAGTAAGCATTGTCATCATATACACGAAATAGGAACAGTTCTGTGTAAGCATTGTTATCATATACACTTAATAGGAACATTTCTGTGTAAGCATTGTCATCATATACACTTAATAGGAACAGTTCTGTACATTTGTAAGCATTGTCATCATATACACTAAATAGGAACAGTTCTGTGTAATCATTGCCATCATATACACTTAATAGGAACAGTTCTGTGTAAGCATTTTCATCATATACAATTAAAAGGAACAGTTCTGAGTAAGCATTGCTATCTTTCTATCAATAGTTGGAACAGAGTATTGTCGCGTGCTGATTGGCAAACAAAGTAGTACATTTATGTACTTTGAAATTCTAACAAACACTTCAATTTTATACCACAATTCAGTATCACTTCAATTGCGTATGATATGTCTAAAGGGTGATTTAAGTTTATCAATGGAACTCTGAACTGAAAGTTAAGATTTGAAATTGTTTCAATTTTCACACGGAACAAATTTCGTGCATGGATAAATACAGTGAACACTGTAAATCCGACCTTGCCCTCCATGAGGGAGTTATTTTTGGAAGTTAATTCCAACTTTTCTCTTTGCTCATTTTGTGAAGAATCCAGACGTGATTTTATTTGTTGATTGTATGGGAATCTGACTACAGTCGGTAGATTCTGTAACAGTCTCGATATTTGACATGACGTCAGAAACTGAGGAAACCGTGGCTGCGATATGCGTGAAACTGATAGTGTTTGAAGTGAGTAATCTTGCGATGGAGCACAGGGGTTCGTTACAAATGTCTGAAATGTTTATGTGTGCTGTGACTCATATCAGTAGGTCTGTAACATATGTGTCAGTAGGTCTATTGAATGTGTATTTCAGACAATTGTACCCTGTTGATCAGTGCAGTGTAACAGACGATATTTCTGATAAATTGCATGAGTGTTAAAATTGTTTCCATTGCCGGCATTGGTGAGTTCAACCAATGTGCATTTTGTACGATATTGCAGACATTGGTCTTGTTTTTGTTGTAATAAAAGTATTTTTTCTTTTCTTTTTTCTATTGCACATAAATTTACAATGACATTGTCAAGTCTCACAATGCCCAGCGATATTTCAGCAGCCGTCATATTTATTTACATTGGATATTGTAGTTTCTGGTCAGTGTTGTATTAATACGCTAAGAATTGTGTCTCGTGATGCATGCTAATTAAAGTTCCATCAACGACACAGCTTTCAAAGAGGCTATATAGTGACAATGCCATGCAAATGTAAATATATACATTTAATAGGAACAGTTCTGGGCAAGCATTGCTAACATAAAGCTTGTGCTCAGACAAATATCCAGTTATTGTCAAGTATCTGTTATTATCAAGTATAAGCTTATGTCAAATGCAAGTACCAGTTATTATCAAGTACCATTGATTGTCAAATGCCAAGTACCAGTTATTATCAAGTACCATTGATTATCAAATGTCAAGTACCAGTTATTATCAAGTACATACTCTTTATCAAGTACCTGTTACTGTCAAATATCAATTATTAAACCTGGTTATTATTGAGTGTAAGTTGTCAAGTTCTTATTTCTTAAGTATTGGTTCTTATCGAGTACCAGTTATTATCAAGTACCAGTTATTATCAAGTACCATAATTTTTGAGTATCACTTTTCTGTAAAATATTCACTAATTTGTTGACAAGTCTGGATTAGATGCCCAAGTTTCGATGTAACATACCACACAATGGTGAATGGTTCAAAGTGCTAGATTTCACATTGCTATAGGGATCATTCAAACCAAATGTATAAGCAAAACTGTGCAAACACCAATAGTATTTTCAATGCTGCAAAATGACAACAAATAAATTTAGTTTACAATCTTTTTTTCACATGTCATCTTTCTGTGTAGAAATTGTATGTACCAAGACATGGATACAACCATTCATCTTTAGCTAATACTCAAATTAGACCTCTTCTTCAGATGTCATTAACGCATAAAATGCAGGTCAAATTTGGTAAGTGTTTTCCATGCAGCAATCATTGTAACCTAGGTATGGGGTTAACGTGATAGGAAGGAAGTTCCTGAACTGTAAAAGACAGATAAAATGAAGCACCTGCCACATGAGTTTCGTAGAGTGAACTTAGCTTCATCAGTGACGCAAACATTGTCCATGTAGCATCTATATATAATGTAGCTAGTTATTTAATTATGGACTTAATGTTTCATGATGCTTTTTTCACTGAAGTGTAAAATGTAGGTCAAATTAAGCATCCACAAAATGCATTCAATAAAAAAAAACCAGCTGTTTCATTGATGAAACTATTATCCATGTAGCGCTTGTAAATGGTGTAGATGGAATATTAATTCACTGAGGTATAAAATGTAGGTAAAATTCAGTATGTGCAACATGACTGCCGATACAAGTATTATCAATGCAGCACATGCAGTTATGTTCCATGACCAATGTGTTTGTATGAGGACTGTTTTTCACTGGAGTGTAAAAATGTAGGTCAAATTCGTCATCCACGATGCGCATTCAGCAGAGTGACTCTAATTGCATCATTGATGCAAGTATTACCCACTTACCATCTACAGTACATCAGTATGGACTCAACTAATTTGCTTAGTGTGATATGTGAAGGAATGTTTAGTGAAGTCAATGAAGCAAAATGTAGGTCAAATTCATAATCTAGAACACACCTTCAGTGGAGTGATTGAGGCCGGTCACGCATACAGTTTAATACCAAGATATGGACCTATTATCAGATTTCTTAATTTCATATATGGGGGATATAAGAAGGTACCCGAAGTAAAAAATGTAGGTAGAATTTAGCATCTGCAACATGTCTTCATTTAAATAACCCAAGCTGCAATATTTATGCAGGTATTATCTCCATTAAGCACTGATAGCTACCTAGATATGAACTTTATTTTTCTTAATTTGATATACGAGGTTTATAAGGCAGTTTGATTTCATTTTGTTTAATGTCCTACTTACAGCAACCGATTTTTTTTCATATGCATAACCTGTCTGCTAGTGTGCACAGATATTGTAACTGGCAAACAAATTTGGTTACATACACATTCTAATAATGTTAGTTTTGAAGAAGAGTAGCAAATTCAAACACATCACAGACATTTTTTTAAATCGTATTGAACATTTGGAAAATTAAGTTTCTCCAAGGAGTGGTGGTTGTTATTATATTAATTCGACTAAATTAAAGAAAAGGCAAACAGAGGCTCACAATCATTTGCAACCTCCTCCTCCTCCTCCCCTCCCC
>NW_018485984.1:2179015-2183445 GCF_002113885.1 Mizuhopecten yessoensis | reverse complement strand
CCACACACACACACACACACACACAACACAAAAGCACTGACAAAGTGATAACTAAGTGGGGGTATAGTTATACAAGGTTTTATTGAGCATTCTTTTTTATATTTGAGTATAGGTTTATTGATAAATCTTGACATCATTTCTTATCTGGTCAAAGTTTACGTAAAATTTACGGATCAGTAACATCGAAAAAAGAAAACATTCTTCTCCGCATGTGATTTAATTATAAGTCCAACCAATACATCCCTGGACATGAGTTTGCCACACAGATTTGGATTTGTGAAACATTCAAATTTGGTTTGTGGACAAGTACAAAACTTGTGTCAATTTTTCATATGGACCTCTGCAAACTGATCTATCAATTATGACGGAAGACATACTCTTTGTTGCTATCAATTTGACACACATGACAGCAACTTTGTGAATCACCTGATTGGCAGTATCCAATTGAAATCTGACATTTACATTTCTCCTTAGCCAGTCTATTTTTCTTTAACCAGTCACAAACAAAACATCCTTTCTTCATTCTAGGTACAGACAAAATATCAGGACCTCTGACCTTTCAGATGCCAAAAGTCATCACCTTAAAATCATGGTCCTGAAGCTGTCATGATCAGTTATCATTTGATGTGTTTAAAAAATCTGTCTGTGAACTTGAAAGTAAGTCAAGGTGATTTCTCTGAACAAATTTGACAGTCCTTCCACGTAAATTATCCTGGTGCCACGCTTCTTCATACCAGGTGAGCCTATCAGATGATTCACAGTCGTAAAGAGCTAGTACGACAGTGTATGTACCTATTGCTTACCTCATGTAGAGACATCGGCTTTTCGCCTTTACGCTTTGAGTCAAAGCGCCCATAAATCGCAGCATATTTTCTCAACTCCTCCATCCTGTTGGGGTCATCTTCAGGCATCTGCATGACTGCCTGAATCAAAACACAAATTCATAATAGAGGGAGCTAAAATCATCTTTCAACAAATTAAGTATGAACGTTTAAAAGAAATTGATGAAGGGGTCTTTTTTTTTTTCATGACTGCCTATAAATCAATATAGGACTTCCTTACTAGTGAGAGTAGAAATTGGATGCCAGCAAATTAAGCTCAGGCTGGTTAATTTGTTTAGCAGTACGGAAAAGGATTGTATTAGTCTCTACATATATAGCATATTGTATCTCTCCACATATATCAACACGATATTAAGACGTCTGGCCTACCATGATTTCTCTGTTGATAAGTTTTTTCATATTGAGTCTTTTGGTTTCAAACAATGGTAATTCCTGGGCAAGTTTGGCGGCAGCTTCGGCTATGGAGTTGATCTGACTTTCTACCAGGACAGGGGTCGGCACTGGTGATGTAGAGGTCGACAGTTCAGAGGTAGCCTCTGAACTCATGGGCACCGTAAAACTCTGTAACATAGAAACGCACACTCTGTATGAAACCAAGCAATCAGATAACGAAATTCTCAAATGTTAAAAATACAAAATCAGAATTTACGAATTATGAATTGCGATAAAGAAAGAAATTATGAGGATTTTTGCTTAGTTTGGATTTTTCAAGAAACGAATCAAAAGATTAACAATACTGTTTAGCTTCAACAGTAGATTACCGCCCTAAAATAATAGACAAAATATACATTGTAACTTCTAAGCACCTTATATAGCAAATACAACACTGATATTTATGACCTTGTTTAACACAACCAGAAATACTTTTCAATTTAATCAACTACATGCATCAAGAGTGAAACAGAAATATTGGATACTCGGAATGTTTACATTTATCTCATAAAATATATTTTGTAGACCATCATTGTCTTCAAGTTTCTCTTAAACCATTTTTAATAATGATACTTTCCTATGAAAAATCTCCCGTTTAAGAATTTCCTTAAATGAACTTATTCACCCAAGAAGACTAATAATGAACTATTCCAACCTTTGAATTGAAAGAGTTCAAATTTGTTTGCAGGGGTGAATGAGTGAAAGTAACATTTGTGAAACTGGGGTATGTATACCTTGATGGTCTCTGTGACGAAGGTGTATTTACTGATCTCTGTGAGGATTAATATATTGGTCCACATAAGGAGACTATACTGGTCGTGAGGTGTGTGTATATACTGGTTCCTGTGAACAGGGCTAAATTTTAGTCGACCCTTGACATTTAGCAATTTCAGAAGTCAAATTGAATTTTTCCCTTTATTCTGTAGGGTCAAAACACATGTCAAATAGACCTGTCCTTTCAACCCTAAGAGTCAAAGCTCATTCTTAGGAGTCAAAAACTTACTCTAAAGTGTCAATTGAACACCATACTGCGAAGAAGGGAATACTTGTGTTGGATTGTGTTGGATTGTGTTGTGCTTACCTCTACCTTAAAGTCGCCCTGTACCGAACCCCCAGAAGAGCTGGTGGGGGTGTTGGTCAGGCCGGGACTGATGCTGATGGGGGGTGGGACTGGTGATGACTGGGGTGGAGGCTGTAGTTTGACAGGTGTGACCACGGTGACCTGGTGCTGGGGGCTGGGAGTCAGTGGGGGTTGTTGTACAGGCTGTGAGGGAGGGGCAGGTGGTTGCTGCAGTGGCTGCTGTGGCTGTTGTGCGGGCTGGAGCTGGGGTGTCCAAACCGCGGCACTGACAGGCGAGGAATGCTGGGATGTGTAGATGATCGATTGCTGCGGCTGTGGCGGGTCCCTGACAGGTGTCATGACCCCTCCCATTGTCACACTGACTGCATTAGACGATCCCAACAGTGGACCCACTGATACAGCCATAGGGTTCTGGAATACAGCTACAGAATAGAAATAACGATTGTTGATCCACTTCAATGATTAATATAGATCTGGCCCATCTGTTGTTAAACAATACAAATATAGACAGAAAATATTTTTACTGGTACATATTCATTTTATTGGAACATTTTAACAGTACACAAATAGATAGATGTATACCAAAAATATACTTGATGCCATTTTTTTTTTATTACAAAATGTTTCAAATAATGAGGAAAATGCAAACAGTAAACAACATGCTTTTAGTCAATTTGTTCTTTACAATTTTCTATCTATATCTCAGGTAAATATTTCAACTAATGTGTAACTCAGTCTCCTCAAAGCTTCACCTACCTGGGTTAGAGACCCATTCCTGTAAAGCTTTCTGTAAGCGACGAACATGGAGAGGTTTACTCGCCATGCCAACTAATGCCATGATCTCCAGAAACTCATCCTCTCCAGCCTCGCAGAGCTGCTGAACATCGTCCCCACCTGGAATGAAAAACAGTCTAAACTATCTCCCTAAGGTAATAATATCTACACACACAGTCTAAACTATCTACCCCAGGTAATTATCTCTACATGCAGTCTAAACTATCTCCCCGCAGGTATTAATATCTACACACAAAGTCTATACTATCTCCGCCAGGTAATTATCTCTACATGCAGTCTAAACTATCTCCCCAAGGTATGAAGATCTACACACACTGTCTAAACTATCTCCCCCGGGTAATAAGATCTACACACACAGTCTAAACTATCTCCCCTAGGTAATTATCTCTACATGCAGTCTAAACTATCTCCCGCAGGTATTAAGATCTACATACAAAGTCTAAACTATCTCCCCCAGGTAATTATCTCTACATGCAGTCAAAACTATCTCCCCCAGGTAATAAGATCTACATACACAGTCTAAACTATCTCCCCCAGGTATTAAGATCTACACACACAGTCTAAACTATCTCCCCCAGGTAATTATTTCTACACGCAGTCTAAACTATCTCCCCCAGGTAATAAGATCTGCACACACAGTCTAAACTATCTACCCCAGGTATTAAGATCTGCACACAGTCTAAACTATCTCCCCAAGGTATTAAGATCTACATACACAGTCTAAACTAGAACACTGACAGGTCAGTAAGGGCCCCATCTTGTGGCAATATATATCCCATAATCATCAAGAAGCAATCTGCCCATATAGCTGAGCTTGACGTTTGACATTTGGACTTCAAAAAGAATCGCAAGGAAGCAAAATATACATTTTACATGTACTATAATGCGAGTCTAGTTTCCTTCCACCTCCATATTTGCTGGGCTAACAGATGTGTAAATACCAGTGCAACACTCATTTGTTAGCTTTGATTTGTTTTATTTCACCTTATATACCTCCTCCATCAAGAGCCAGGGTCAAAGTCAGAGATCCACTTTGTCTTTGACCTTTGGACCCAAATGACCTTGACCATTAACCCAGTGACCCTGATCTTTGGACAGTTAACTTGTTCTTTAATTCAAACCAACTTTACTTCTTAATATCATAACAAAATGTTCATCAGTGAAAAATACAAAACTTGACCTTGACCCTTTGGACCCCGTGACCTGGACCTAAGGTCAGTTGACTCTGTGTTAAGTTCTGAACAACATTGCTTCATAATGTCATAACAAAATGTTCATCA